>NW_022196913.1:22656644-22712688 GCF_008632895.1 Mastomys coucha
TTATATATTTATGTTCATTTAAGAAAATACTAGTAGTGATGTATTATTTTGAATTATACAGTTAATATCTTTAAAGTTATTTAAAATTTATATTGAGAAAAATGTATGCATTTTCAGTATTGCTGTATACAAGCATCTACATAAGACTGTTAAATTGATTGTTGTCTTATATCAAACAACTTTTATAATACTCATTTTTATTGTTATAATATTTTATAAATTTTAAGGAATATGACAAAAAAGATATAGTAGGTATTGAAGGGGGATCTCTGGGAGGAGTCGGGGTACAAAAGGGAAACAAGAAAGTGATTTAATTCTATTTACTTAAAATATGTTTGGTTTTTTGTTGTTGTTCTTGTTGTTGTTGTTGTTTTGTTTTGTTTTTTTTTGTTTTTTGGTTTTTTTTTGAGACAGGGTTTCTCTGTATAGCCCTGGCTGTCCTGGAATTCACTCTGTAGACCAGGTTGGCCTCGAACTCAGAAATCCACCTGCCTCTGCCTCCCAAGTGCTGGGATTAAAGGCATGCATCACCACCGCCCGGCCTGACATCCCTTAATGATAAAAGTCTTAGTGGTTATAAAGGTAGGAGACATAGTCTAAATTAAGGAATCCTAAAGTTGACATCAGGATGGAGAGAAACTTTTCTTCCAAATCAGGAAGAAGACATGGTTGTCCACTCTTCTCACTCCTTTACAGATGACTGAAGGAGAGCAACAGGTACATACAGTAAACAAATAAGTCAAACTATCATTATTTGGACCTGAAATGATTCTATACAAAAAGACCCAAAGATTCCACAAGGAAATTCCTACAGATTATATACATTCAGCAAAGTAGTAGGCTCCAAAATAAATGCAAAAAAACAAAACAAAACAAACAAACAAAACAAAAAACAAAAAACAAAAAAAACCCAAAAGCAGCGGGTTTCCTTTATACAAATGACACACTGAAAACAAAACCCCATGAGAACCAATATTATTTAGAAAACCCCCCAAAATACCTTGAAAAAAATCTCAATAAATTGATAGAATTTTACTATGAAAACCTCAAGACATTATAAGAAAAGAAAAAGAAAAAGAAGATATCAAAAAATGATGGCATTCCATACTCATGAACTGACCATCCTACCAAAAGCTATCTATAGATTTAACGTACTACTCAGTAAAATTCCAATGTAGTTCTTCATAGAAATTGAAAAGCTAATGTCAAATTTCATATAGAAACACAGAAGACTCTGCATAACCAAAATAATCCCAAACAGTAAAACTCGGGGAGGGTAACGCATAATAAGTTTCAAGTTATTTTACAGAGCTTTGTAAGAATGTCATCATGGGACTGGCATAGCAACAACTTTGTTAATCTATGGAAAAGAGTTGAGGTCCCACATGTAGGCCCACACTACTGTAGACACCTAATTTTTGACAAAAGGTCAGCAATACACATTAAAAGAAACATAGCATCTTCAAGGAAAGTTCTGGCTATATGAAGAATGAAGAAGAATGAAACTCAATCCTGTTTCTCATCTTTCACAAACCCCAAATCCAAATGGACCTTGTCATGAGACCTGATGCCTCAAACCTAATATAGAAAAAAAGCAATGTACTCCTTGGCTAGGAAAGGGTTTTCTGAACAGGACCCCAGAAGCACAGACATAATAGCAACAGTGAATAAATAAGACTTCAGGAAGCTAAAAGTCTTCTGTATGACAAAGGACACCATCACTCCAGGGGAGAGACAGCCTACAGAATGGAAAAACATCTCTAACTGCCACACATATGACAGAGGATTAGCATCTAAAATGCATAGAAACTCAAAAAAAGAGGGAAAGAAAAAGAAACATCAAGAAAAGTAACAACACAATTTAAAAATAGGGCACAACACTCTGGAAATTAGTGGGGTGAATACTCAAAAAGATAAAAGCTATTCCATTCTTCTCCATATGTCCAAGAACTTGACATCCTACTTCACAGCTACTTGCTCAGATTGACACTCCAGTCACAATGCCTAGAAAATGGGAACATCCTAAATGCCCTTCAACTGATGAATGGATAATATAAATGTGGTTATATATACAGTATAGAGTACTAGTCAGCTTAGAGAAAAAAATAAATTACTAAATTTGCAGGTAAATGGATGAAACTAGAAAAGAACATATTGAGTAAGACCACCCAGACCCCCAAAAGCAAACACTGAACATTCCCTCTTATGTGAAATTTCCAATCACAAATTATCACCTGTGAGTATATAATGTGGAGTAAAAACCAGGAATGTAAAAATGGACCATTGTTAGGCTGGGTGGCTGGAGAGCAATAGAAAGGGTAATAGCAACGTAGAAATGATTTATATGAAGAAGGAAATGAAAAAGCAGGGGTCTTTAATAAAGGGAAATGGAGATGAGTCTAGGAGGAGTGGGAAGGCAAATGACTGTAAGGTGTCTGAGAAATCATAGTGACTCTCTAAAATACCTACTGTTGGGGATGTGATTTGTGCTTACATGGATTCCGGCCAACAGTTGGTTTTTGATTGGTCAATAAAGAGCCAGCAGCCAACGGCTGGGCTGGGAGGCAGAGATAGGACTTTGAGGATTCCTGGAAAGGAAACACAGGACAGGAAAAAGGAGAATCACCAGGGCAAAAGGAAATAAAAGAAAATAAACATGAGAGCTGTGGAAGACAGAGAGACGACTATTTAAGAATCAGGGACAAACGGCCCCAGGGTCTACTCCCCCAACCGGGTCTGGGGATAAAGTGTAGATTTTAGAAAGTAATAACTCAAGAATATCAGAGGAGAGTGTGTTAGACAGGTGGAGGTTCAGGATTGGCCCAGCCATTGAACTAGTTAAGGCATATTAAAATATAAAAGCTGTGTGCGTGTGTGTGTATGTGTGTGTGTTTCCGTCTGAGATCCAGAACATCTGGGGTGGGTGGCTTCAAGCATATGACTACCAGCTGGGATCTCAGGGCAGTTTAAAGACTTACACCTTCAACCTATAACATATGTTATAGAAATTAGAGAAATACACTATGCAGATATAGATATAGATAGATATAGATATAGATATAGATAAAGGAAGTTTGCTGCAAAATTGTATATATATATGTATATATATACATATATGTATATATATGTATAGACATACAAATGTATGGTTTAAATGAAACATCTGAACTGACAATGCTTCCCCTCAAGAGCCATAAACCATCTAACAAAAGTCCTAGTACCAGACATATAAAGCCCTCTTTTAAGTTGATAGAGTTCCACAGGAGACTTCCCAAATGTTATATGTTGTTACTCTTGCCTTTGGTTGCTTGCTATCAGAGGTGGGAGATAAGTTTTTGTTCTTGAAGATACCATGTACTTTAAACATAGGATCCAGATGACCTGAGCTGGATCTGACCTGAAAGCCTTCTCCCTGAAATCCAGCTTTCATGGTACCAGAAAAGGCTATGCAAGTTCCTAAAGGAGAGAAACAAGCAACAGTCATGCCTGGCTATGATGCCTAGGAACCACAACAATGACAAGCGTGACGGGATAGCCCTAGGGTGCAGAAGTGGTGCACATATTTTGGGGGTAACAAACAATTCTCTAATTGGACTTAAGACTCATTCAGCAAGAGGGAATCATGCCTAGTATGGAAAACATGAATCTTGGAGGAAAACCTACAACTACCACTTTATTTCTCAAGGCAGTTTCTCTTTGCAATAGATGGAGACCATTACAGAAAAATCACAATTGATCAAAATACAGAGTTGTGGAGCCCAGTTTCAACTGACATATTATAACATAACTTCTGTACTAAGGCTTAGGGATCACTGTGGAAGATGGGGCAGAAACATAGTAAGAGCCAAAGAAAAAGGAAGTTTGCTGCAAAATTGTATCTCCTAGAATTGTCAGAGAAGCTACATTCATAAAGTTTCACAAATATGGCTGCCTAAACAAGGATGACACCAATATGCATGCTAATATGGACAGTGAGTTATCATGACACCTTTATCCTAGACAAAAAACTACAGCCAGCTAAGGAATGCTTTGAGCAAGAGATATAGTCTCCCCTAGGGAAGAACACACAAATTGGTTATCTAATACAAAGCAGCCAATCCTGTTAATATATACATACAAGAAACATCAGACTGAGCAGGTTGTACTTACACATGTAGACATATATACATAATATATGTGTGTGCGTGCATGTGTGTGTGTGTGTGTGTGTGTATGTGTGTGTGTGATTTACATTATGGAGAGAAACTTTTATCTATTCAGAAAGTGTTTGGCTACTCCCATGATACATTACCACTATTGAACCAGTTGACATGCCTTGTCAGGGCAGTTGTTAATATAGCTCCTATGGTTTGTAGCTGGATATGTATGATGGTTACTTTTCTTCTTTGGTAACATGCATTGCATTTTCAAGCATTATAAAAACTACCCACTAGGAATGAACCTTCCAGGTTAGTACAAGATTGATTTCATTGTATTCTATGTCTAAAGTAAAGAAAAGAGGCCAAAAGTTGGGGTTGGGTTACAATAGGAGGGGTTGAAGAGAGAAAAAAGGACAAGGGGATATTATATTCTTATAAATTCAAAAATCATAATTAAAAATGGGACAAAAATTCTCAAAAGACAAATACAAAAGATGAATTCTCAGCCATTAGAGAAATGCAAATTTAAACTACTTTGAGATTTCATTCAATCAGGATGACTAAGATTAAAAAGTAAAACAAATCAAATGACAACAAATGTTGGTGAGGATGCAAGGAAAGCAGAAAACTTATTCACTGCTGGTGAACATGCTAACTGATATAGCCACTGTGAAAACTAGTGTGGAAATTCCTCATGGGGGTGGTTCAAGGGAAGAAAGTTATACAGTAGTATAATGTCTGAAAGATGAATAAAGCAACTGAAAGGGTTAAGTCAATATCAGTGCAAGATGGAGGAGGAAATATGGGAGCTATAAATACTGAAGACCTTTTGAAAAATTCACATGGAAACCTACTACTTTAGAAACTTCCTAATATGCACACATGCACACATACAGAGTTAAAATGTAGTTGTCCTATAATGGAACAACAATGCCCCTACCAGATACTATAGGCTAACAAGAATCCCATTGCCAGGAATGTGTGACCTCTTTTGGACTTATTCGTCAATGAAGTCCCATAGACCAACCCCCCCCCAACATTATAATGTTTGGAATACAAACTTCTACAATACAAAACATTACGGGCTATCATCACTGTTCTTGATTAGCCTCCAGATCTTGCCTGTAAGACCCTATTGCTGAAGATACTATATACTTGAGTCATAGAACACAATGAAATCAATCTGGTACTAACCCAGAGTCTTCATTCCTAATGAGTAGCTTTCCTAATGCTTAACCCCACAATTCATGTTACCAAAGAAGAAAAGTAACCACAACTCTTATCGACCTAGGAACCTTGGGAGGTATATTAATAACTGCCCAGGAAAGGCATGGCCACTGGCTCAGTGGTGGTACAGATATTATGGGCGTAACCAAATGCTGTCTGGTTGGATTTAAGTTCAACTCCACAAGATACAACCTATAGTTGGTACCATTATCAGTACAAGAACCTATAACTAGATAAGGCATAGGTCCTTGAGAAGATTCTACTACTATTGTACTGCTAAGTGGTTATTTTATCATTATACATATATCTCTCAATCGTCATCAGAGAAACTTTTATTTGCAATAAATAATGATTGATACTCAGCCCCACAACAGGTCAAGGGCAGAATGTTCAACCCTAAATAGTCCAACTCTATCACACTTCTCCTTCCAAAATTTCAGGATCACTGCAGAAGAGGTAGGAGAAAGACTGTTTTTGCAATCAGGGGTGGTTGATGACTACAAAACACAGTGTCTTCTAGGCACAGCTTCAAACCGCATCCTGGCACGGAGAGAAGTGGTGGCCATGACATTCCACTTCTAGCTGAGGAGCTATTGATAGATCCCAGGGGAGGAAGAATCAATTTTTAAAAAAATGAAGCTCCTGGTATGCTGTGGAAGGCCATACATCCAAAAATATATCAACAGAAATAGGATTTGGAGTTTCTAAAAATGTTTTTAAGAAGAGGATGCCAAATTTAATGGGTAAGAAATCGGGGCTAGATCTGGGAGGAATCAGGGAGAAAATTAGGAGGGATAAATATGATCAAATACATTATAAAAAATTCTCAAATAACTAGAAAAATTTTTAAATGATTTTTTTCCAGAGTCATATTAACCCATAAAAGAATTTCAGGCTAAAGTTAATTTGATATTACAGCTTCTTATGATTAATACTTCCTTTTTTGGTCTTAAACAATGACAGATGTTAACGAAGTGCATTCTGCATCCAGGGATTGGCATGCAGCATCACTGCCTTACATATGTAACCTGTAACTGCTTACATATGTAACCTCAATCTGTAATACAGTAGAAACATCTTCATAAGGCCTGAGGGAAAAAGGTAAGCAACTTGGTGAAGCTGAACACATTTATATACAAGGCTTCCCTTTGGTGATTTTTTTTCTAATATTACCCTGTATACCCAATAATGTTTGAGAGGGCACTGAAGGTTTCTTTGAATGTGAAGAATGAATCTATATACCACAACTGCCTACATCACCAAAAACTTGTTTTGTAATGACAGAAGCTGTTAGTTTGCAAGTTGTATTTGTGTGTCATGTATAGTTGTTGAATTACTGGGTTACTTTGTTGGTAACCATTGTTTCTCCGATTAAGAAAGAGATTAAGCTCAGTTAACAAAAACACAAATAAATTAAACTCAAGCATAGACAAGTTTGGAGAAGAAATATTTATCAAACATGGATAGTCAAGGATTATTTACATTTAATAATCTCCCAAATCCTGTTATCCCAGATAAAGAAACTCTAATGTTATACTGGATCTCATTTTTATGTTCCACATATGTCTGGTTGTTTCTTCTTTCTAAGATGTGGGAGATAAATCAGGCCTATTAAGACCCTTTAAGTAAGTTTTTGTTGTGGTGGAATTGGGGTTGGGAAATGGACCTTATCTCTTCATATTCTAGAAGTCACATTAGAAAACTTAAGAAGATACATGGGAGGCATCCCTCATCATTTTTCTTAAACTCTAGTGTACTAAAGTTTACCAAGGTCCTTGTCAAAAGTTTTAAGTTCCATGGCTTGTGGTGATAGAAATTTAAGACATGATAGCATTTAAACACTTTTGTATACATAACAATTCCTGGCATGCTCCAGGGATTTCTAAATGCTGGTATAGCTTCCTCACATCTTACCTTGGCAAATCATCAGTTTTTATTCTTTCACACAAAATTGGATGGGATGGATAGGTATGTGATGACTCAGATCTCCTCAGACACTAATGTTTCAATGAGTTTTCATTCTGCCCAACATATCAAGCATAGCTGCAGATTGCCTTAAAAGGAATTAGGTAATGAGAGGTTAGCCACAACTTGGGTGCCACCTTATGAGGGTCTATGAGAAAGAAATGCTGCCATTTAATGAAGCAGATTAAAGCCAGGATGGAAAAGCTCTATGAGAACACTCATGGAGTGTGACTGGCAGTCATGGCTACTATCCTCAGTGATTCAGGATGTAATCAGAAGCCCTGGTGAAGATGTAATTTCAAGAAATGCAAACATAGCAAGATTTAAGTAAACAGTCAAAGGCTGGGTTTGTAGTAATTGGTGGCACAGTAGTTAATATTAATGAGAAGAACAAGACCATATTATTGTCTCCAACTTGTAATTAGCACTTGAATTAATGAGGGTGAGAAACAGACATCAGTTTGAAAATCCTTCATAAACATAACAACAACAACAACAAACTAGAAAAAATGTTTCAACAGATAACCATATGAACCTCAGGAGTAGTAGATTTTTGCTTTCCTTCTAATTTGTATCCCATCCTTAGTATGAAAGTACTTGACCAATATCACCTTTTCCCTAGTTCCCAATATTAGATTACACCTATATAATAGCCCTGACTGTGTTGCCCAGGCTCCCTTCACTGTTGCACATCAGTAGGGCAGTGATGTTGACACAGGCTTCCTTCCCTCGTGACACTGCCCAGTAGTAACTGGGACTTGACAAGCTTAGATTTCTGAGCCCCACATCTAGTCTAGCAAGTATGCATTTATTTACTTATGTAAAAGTGGTTCAGTTGCTGCTTCTTCAATATTATTATTAAATTATTCTTAACTTGTCAAAAATTTAAATTGTTATGTTACATAGATAATGTTTAAAATGTAAGTATACTGTAGAATGACTAAAGCTAATTAACATTCACTAGCTCACATACATTTTTGTGGGAAGAGTTATTAAATTAACTCTTGGCATTTTTCAGCTACACAGTGCACTGCTTCCCTGCCAAATAGTATTCCATCATAGTTTACTCATTCATGGCTGAAGTAAGAGCTTAACTATTGTAAGGAGTTTCTGCAATGAACATGTTTCTTCACGGCTTTGATCACTTTTTCTTTGGATATGTGTAATCAGTAGTCAGATTGCTTTAGCCTCTGTATTTTAAAGATGAAACAAACACAAAAAAAGTGGTTTCAATTGCACATACGTGTCTAAGCAGGGATCAGACTTCAGGTCTGAATCTCCAGTCAGATTTCTCTCTTAACATCTGAAGCTCTGCTCTCATTTTCACCTATTCCTAGCAGGGCCTCAAGAACACCAGGCAGCTGTAATGGGAACCTCTTGTCTCTTCTAGACTTGGAGTAGGAGAATCACCGAAGTTCTGTCAAGTCTTACTAATGGATTAAACCCAGTTCTTGGGGCAGGAGGAGGGAGGTGTTTAGAAACTGTACAACTAACTGTCCAGTTAATTTCCTGAGATAAGTCAGACACTGATAATCAGTAAACCCCATATTCTGTGCAATTGC
Organism: Mastomys coucha; assembly: GCF_008632895.1. Taxonomy (NCBI): domain Eukaryota; kingdom Metazoa; phylum Chordata; class Mammalia; order Rodentia; family Muridae; genus Mastomys; species Mastomys coucha. The sequence goes on from NW_022196913.1 coordinate 22,665,538, forward strand.
TACCTCTGACATATCATATTCACACTTGTCTTTGGTTACTTAAGAAAAGGGGGTTAAACTCATAGTGGCATAAGGTTGTAGCTAAACATCTAAAATCCAAACAGGACTCTCATACATTGTGCAAAATGAGGGGAGTTAGCAGAGACCTCTGGTTGCTAGGCTAAGTTTAGTCTTAGCACAAATGATGCTGCCAATTCCTGGAAACACCACGCATCTCCATTCACCCAATTTTACCAAGTTTTGTAAAGCAATATGAGGTATATTTTAAGGGAAACAATTATTTACAATTATTTATTATTCTGCTAAGAGAGCCAGATAGCAAGCTTCTTTGGCCTCTGAATTTCAGGTCTTTGTCTTTTATAAGTATCTTGTTCAAATTGTGTTCATGTTTGGGCAACATAGCTCCAAAGAAGTGAAATCACATGTGTGGTGATTTATAAATACAGGCTATTTGATCTTGAAAGGAAACAAACGAAAGTCTGACAAAATCTCATGTGTGAACAAGTTTGAGCTAAGGTTTATCCGCCCTTGAAACTATAGATTATTTGATTAAATTAAAACAAAATTTCATTGTGTATTAACAGAAAAATTAGTGCTACCATTAAAGAACACTTACCAAGTTGGGATGCAGCCAGACCTGCTTAGTTAGCTCTTATCATTTTTCTATACAGCACTCATTGCTATGTAGCTACATATTAAAATTCAAAACAAAGTCATAACTAGAATACCTTCATGTAACTAATGGTCTTATTTTCTATACTTTCTAACTCCTATCACCATAGAACTTTTCTATATTACCTCATTTGTCTCGCTCTACCCAGCTATTATTGTTATGCTGTTGGTTCTGACTCTGGAAAACTCTATCTAAGTAGGTACTGTTTTACCTGAGTAGTACAGCATTTAACCTTTATAGTTTGCAATCATAGCCAGACTTCATGGTACCTGCCTGTGGTCCCAATATATAGAAGAATGAGTATGGACTATTCAGAGTTTGAAAACAGTTTCTACTATTGTAGCTTGACCTGGTTTTAAAAAATAATTAACCTTCACAGTCCCTAATTATTTCTAGATATTAGACAAATTGCTTGAAACTTGAGAACTGCTATTTATCATTGTGTCCTCTGTCCTACCAAACATGATGCTTAATAATTCACCCTTGAATTATGAGTGGGTAGAGAGTGCTGCCTGTAAATTGCTAAGGAGTCTTTGAACATTCTGAACAATTGCCCTGTTTGTGTTTAATATGTACTATGTCTTTTACCTCTGTAACATTCTGGAAAGACTATATTTCTCTAATTTCACAGAGACCAACACTGAGAGAAATGAGACAAGCTAATGTTAGGATGAATGTAATCCAGATAATACACCCCTTACCCTGCATGGATCTAGGAATGAATGGCTGGCATCACAAACTTTTGCAAGCATTTTTCTGTATTATAGACCTCTGGTAGCATCACAGTTAACTATTTAGAGGTTCCTCAGAACATTGGCTTCTTGTTGCAATGACCCCTTTAATAATTAGTTGCCATTTGGACAAGTGTGTATGAGCCAGCATAAGCTCCTGCCGTTGTGACTGGTTTTAACAGAGACTCACTTGTGGTTATCTAAATCATTTGCTACAGGTACAGATGTAAAACATGCATTGTGTGCAGCAAAAGGTCAAAACCTTGAAAACATTTTATTTGCCAAGTAAACGTAGCTGTAGATTAATTTCTTGCAATCATTGTTTATTAATATTTAATATATTTATAAGAAGGACTCCCCTTCACAATTCCCTATACATCCTGCATTTAATAACCTAGAAACTGCCTATCTTCTTTAACTCACCAAGACAGGATTTGCAATAACTAGTAATGTTAAATGTATTTTTAAAAAATCAATAATAAATAAATGCATAAGCACTTCCCTCTAGAATGCTTCTGATGCTATTTACAAAATTAAAAAAAAGATGGCAGACCCACCAGAGACCTTATAACCATTTCATTACCACCTCCCTAATTGTATATGGTGGAACTGTGTAATCTGTTTATTGAAATTGAAATCTTTGGAACGGATCCTCCCCACAGACATTAACAATAAGCATCTCATGCAATAACATAGTACTTAATGTAATATTAACATTATATGCACCAGGCCTTAACCGCTCTCTGGGTCCCCCACTGGAATTGAACATTTTCACACTCTCTGCTGTCTCAGTATTCAATTCTATATCTAATTTACAAGCTGTAAAACACAATATTCACAGATTACAGTAAATACAAAGAAGTTCTAAGGGTGTGCCTGCTGGTACACAATGAGAATGGCGATTTTATCTTAGGTAGACACAAATGAACATTTTGAAAATGTTGAAGTCTGGGTGAAGTTTTGATGGTAACAAAAGCTGTGCCTAGCTAGGGGACATAAAAGTACTACTTGGACATCTGACAGCAGTGTCTGTACCTACATGTTCCATGTCCCATAACTTTTCAAAGCTTCCATGACCCCAACAGGTAATCAAGGGAAAGGAGAGAACACTGGACAAAGGTTATGGGGATCACGTTTGGTCCCGTAACTCCTTTGATGATCTTACAAGGTCTTAATGGGGTTGTTTAGCTTGTATGTATAGATTGCTCATCTTTCAATAAAAAAGGATGCATTAAATTGCCTGAAAGATTTATTCTAGCTATACAAGTATGAAATTCCAGGGCTAATCTTCATGTATAAACAACTAATTTGTGAAACCCACTTGGAAGTTTCCTACCTTCTTTATAAGCAGTGCCTCTTAAACTCCTCACTCCATTCTAAGTAACTGAGTTACATTGAGAGCATTCCATTTTATAATATATGGTTTGGTAATAGCATTTTTTATACTTTTTTGTTCATCTAAAACACAGTAATAAATATATCTAATGTGTGTGTGTGTGTGTGTGTGTGTGTGTGTGCATGTGTGTGTGCTGCAAGGTACCTACTGGGTAATAGAACATATCAGAATTCAATTAACTTTCAATATTTTATGATTATTCATCTGACTAAATGATCCAGTGGTAATCTGTGATTAGATAATGTTTTACAAACTATATGGAATATATACTATAATCCACCAATCACAGAACCTGTCTGTTTATTGTTTGTTTCATTCGTTTCCATATATGCCTATGTTAGGTAAGAAACACACAGTCTGAGTTTCATGTGGTGATTTAAGGAGATATGGGTATTTCTTAAATCATTGTCCTCACTGACCACAATATCTATCTTATTTGCCTTTTGACAGATATTGAATAGCAATGTAATATGAAAATTAATGCTACCTATCAAATCAAGTTGTACATCATATTTTGAAAGTAATGAGTGGGATTTATTGAAATCAGAGCCTTGACTTAAGATTCTTGATGCACATTATATATCTATACATATATAATATATATATATTATATATATACATATATATGCATAAGTATATATAAGTGTGCACATATATATGCATAAGTATATGTAGGATCATGCTGTTCAATATAGTAGACCAATGTCAGTCACATTGCTTGCATATTTTATCTGATACATACAAATTAAATGTTTGCATTAAAAAAAATAAGTCATAGTTTAGCTTTTAGAATAAATTTCCTATCAGACCTATTCTCTTTTCAGAAGTTTTAAAGGACAAGTAAGTACAATCACTGTATTATAATACAAATGGTAGTTGAGAACTTGTTCTTAATTTATTCTCTGATAGAACACAAAGTTGTATCAACTTCTCTGAATCAGTAATCAGGAAAGCAGTAATAAAATTATTCGATGTATATTTACTAGAAAAGGCTTTCTGAAGCCTTCAGTGTCCATCTTAGATTTTGCAGATTAAACTTCTGTATGTGTAAAGTATACTGTTCCAGAACAACCCTGAGAAAACCATCTTGTCACTCTCCACTGTCTGGTCCTCAAAATGAAAATATCTCTTTTATATTTTCATAAAACTATAATGCAAGGTATTATGGCTATAGAGAAAAACAAATCATTAAAGTTCTTTCAATGTCAACCACTTCAGCACTTTACTACTTCAAAAAGTTGTCCTTAACACAGAAAAGAAACCAAGTAGTTAACTAAAAAATTAATAATAACAACAAGAGAAACATTGGTTTGGATTATCACTTCCTTCCACACATTGCATGGCTTCCTACACTTAAGCATGCAGACACCTTTTCTTCAGTCTCATCTTATTCTGTTTACCGGGTAGGGGCTCAATCATCGCATGGCCCAGCATGGATCACTTTAGGCAGTCAGCATTCAGCTCTTGTCTTCAGTAGTTCTTTTTGGGGGAGGATGGGAGAGCCTGTGTACTTGGGTCATTTAACCCACAGGCACATCTCTCCTGCTCTCATTCCACCTGTCCTACAATCTAAAGCATGAATGAACAAGGAGCACAGAGGTGTCATTTGGGCAGTGTGTGTAGGATTATTTTCCCATTTCTGCTATCTGAGATCTCTCTAGAACATGCCCAGCTCTCCTCACTCTTTCCTTCCCTAGCTTCAGACAAAGCCAATCATCATTGCAGTAGAAGCATTGTCTTTGCCAGGTGTCATCTTTTATGCTTGGCCAGGAGGTCCCACCCTCATCCACAGGGCCTTCAAACAAAGAAAAGCATCATTCACCAATTCATATTTCATTCAGGGTCACCAACTCTTGAAGAAAACTCTAACTGTGGCTGCACTTCAATGAAATGCTCTTAGCTATGTGAAAATACTTTAGAAAAGACAGGACATAGCCATAACTTTTCCTTACGGCCTAACTGAGCACTTCCTAGCCCATAGCTAAGCAAAAAGCTATGCACAGTTTGCTCACATGATTCTTTGAGAACTTTATGTAGATATTATTATCCTGGATTGGGAGAGTTTATATACCAATGTATTAAGAACAACATAGAAGCCAGATAAAAAGCCAGCCTCACCTTCCTTAAAAGCTCACACTGATTTACTGGGGTAGCTCAACTTGGGACAGCAGGAAACACAGGCTTTGTTTTAACAACCTCCCTGGAATATTGTTTCTATTTTGAAAATCTTTGAGCCGGGCAGTGGTGGTGTACGCCTTTAATCCCAGCACTTGGGGGGCAGAGGCAGGCGGATTTCTGAGTTCGAGGCCAGCCTGGTCTACAGAGTGAGTTCCAGGACATCCAGGGCTACACAGAGAAACCCTGTCTTGAAAAAAAGAAAAAAAGAAAAAGAAAAAGTAAATCTTTGATTAGAAAGTTCACAAAAGTGCGTGAAATTCATCATGTGCTTGAACACTATCAAAACCTAAATAATTCAATTTATCTGTTAAAGCATCGAATGTTCAGATTTATAACAGATAGTAATCATGCTTATGTGTGCCTCCCACCTTCCTGTGAGCATTATATATCACAGCATATATTACATTTGTTTCTATTTATCAGTGCAAGGATTCTATGTCTGTTCTGTTGGTTTCCCAGCAACCTGGCTGACATGATAAGGTGAGAACCACCGTGGCTCTTTGTGGTCCTGAATGCTTTTGTGAGGATAAGGGACTCTGTTGTAGACTGCTTTTAGTCCTATTCTTTAGGGAAACAAGCATCGCATGGGGGTGGAGGAGAAATTACTGGATAAATGGTATTGCAAATAGCACTCTTTGACCTGTCCATATCTAAGCACCCATTGGCTTAACCACTGTCCTCATCTTTCTAATTAATCCTCTTCTACTATTGTCGAGTACAGGCATTATTTGTGGCCACACTGATTTGTTTACAGTGTTATACCTTAAAAGCAAAATTTATCCAAACTCTGTTATTGATATTCAGAAACTTGGATGTAAAACACATAATTTGAAATGAATCTATATTTTCTTTATACCCTTGACCACTGTATTTTCTCTGAACAATGTCTTGTGACCACATCATTGAAAAATCAGTGAGGTTGCTGTGTCTGTGAGCTTTGATTGACATGAGGAAGGCACTAGTTCTGTCACATCAACCCCAGCTTGGCATTATTAAAAAAAAAGCTAAATCAGTTCAAATACACATCAACCTATTTTTTTAACAAGCAATAGAAACTGCCATTGTTGCTGTTGAATGCTCGGAATTGCTCTTCAACCCTCTAACTTTCATCATAATACATAATATATATCAATTCTTTTCTCCATCAACCTTATATTGGTCTCTGGTTTTGACACTAAGTCTTCCAAACCACCCTTGTCCAATGCACATCACTGCAGAAACCATTTCTTATTGGCTAAAAGCAGATAAACCTGTCAAAAACCAACGCTTATTTCTCTCCCCAGAGACCACACTTGGGTGAGCACACACGAGCACAACTGTGTATTTTCTGACCCACAGTGACAGACAGCCACAGAAAGAAGTTCTCTGCTTCTTAGCTCAGAACCCTGGATTTGGATGATTTAGCTATATATAAAAGCAGCACCAGGTTGATTTGAAAGATACATTTTATCAAGTTGTCAGATTTCCGGGGACCAACTGTTTCAGAATCACTTATAAGTAAACTAGAAAATGATTCGGATTGTAGGAAATTTAAACCACACTTTCCCAGAATGTTGCAGCAAAGAGCTGAAAAATAGACATAGAATCACACAGAGAAATTAAAGTGTGCTGAGTGAGTCTCATCAGCAGGGAGGAGCAACAGGATTAGAAGGTGGATGGAGAGTAGGAACAGAGCTGAGGGGACTTCAGAGGTGACTTGACCTTGGCAATCTGAGTGAACCCAGACATGGAAAGAAGTCCAGAACACTGAAGCTCACCCTCCTGTACTTTAATCACTTATTGGGGGAGGCGGTGGCTCCTGCCAACATCCTTGGGAAAGATCATGACTAATGATGAGAGGAGAGGATTTGAGTGGACTACAATACCACTCCCCTTACGTCTCTCTCCAGTGACAGGAGGAGAGGCAGCATGGACTTCTGACAGGTCACTGACACAAACTCCTTCTGTAGTTAGTCTTACAAAGCCAGCTTGGAGCCGTTTAATCACACAGATGCATAGGTGGTCTTAGAATTAATCAGATACAGGTGCTTAGAAAAGTTTTGCAGTACTCTAAGCATCCAGCTGTAGGCATAGTGCTGTCTGGTGCTCTGGACTTCAATTTCAGATCTAACCTTACCCAAGTACAATTCATGATGACAAGAAGTATGGCATATAAAAATAAGCTGCACGAACCCTCTGTATCAGGCAGGCATCCGGGCTGCCAAAAGAAGAAGTATCCCACTTAGTTTCCTTCCCAATGATCTTACCAACCAAAATGTTTAGGGGAAATAATGGCTTATTTGGATTTTTCCACTCTATCTCAAGGGGACTATCCATAGTCCTATACCATATTTATTCTGTTATAGTATGGAACAGTGACTCTCAGATGCTGTCTAACCTAAACCCTTACAGTAACCATGTAGTTAAGTGTGTGGGATTTACAGCAAAAGGCCATCACTGCCATGGCATGATGCTGCAAGGAATCTAACTATTTCCTCTATTTGTCACTATGCCTTATTTGAGACAAAGGAAGAAGCAGAAGCTACAAGATGGTAACAGGCATTTTCTCCTTTGCTTTAAAGGGAGTGGGTGTCATAGATGCCACCTTGCTTCTGGATAGCTGATGATGTGTCATAGAAACCTCGGTACAACAAACTCTGAAGCTCCACCTAGCTACTTTAGGGTGGGAGAATGGTGGGACAGTTTAAAGGGTTAGAAATTGTGGCCCCAGGACTTCTGGTCTAAGAAAGCTGATGACTAGTCATCATCACCAGCTAATGGGTCCCCAGAGAACATGTATGTGATCAGAATGATCTATTGATCGATGCTGACCTCTATAACTACTTTAAGGACAGTCACTGGAAACATAAACCCACTTCCCTGTGCAGAGGCTCTGACTTGTTAAAATGCTGTTTTAATGAGAATCAATCACTGCTGGGCCTTCCAGATGGCAAACTTCCTACAGGAGAGAACCTTCTGGAAGAGGCATAAGCCCATATTTATAGCAGAGAATTCACTGCCATTTTAGCAGTGTGTTCAGAATCATGATGAGAACCCTGGAGGGCAGTTTCAAATGTCCTATAGAGTAGAAGATTTTTACATAAGTATGAGGCAGAATTAGTTAATTCTATATAGGCCCCTTAGAAAAAGTTATATTATGTAAGAAACATATTCTTTTTCTAAAGGATGAAAATTACCTCTATATTACCTTATGTAATTTTCAAAGGTATTACTATGATTATTCTCATGAAATTCTCTGTAAATATATAGTTGAATAAAGATTCAGACTTTAAAGGGTTAACAGAGGCTTCATGGTCAGTGATATATGGCAAAGCTCATATCCTGTCCAGAGAGTGGATGGTTTGTCTTAAGCTCTGTGAGGAAGTGTAAGAGATGGAGCCATTAAACATACCATTAGTCGGGGAATGCCACCTAAGAATGCCTCTACAAGGGTCTGAATCGTTTTCTAACCATCTCTGCTTGCTTGAAGCCCTTTGTTAACAGTATCCCATCTGTCTCCCGGATTCTCCACTGCTTCCCTATTTTCTGCTTTCTCCTCAGCAAATAAATATACTTGAGATACCACAATCGAAAAATCTGACCCTTCATTCTTCCCAAGACTCCACCAACTTCTTCCATTCTGAACTGCACCACTTTTTTTTGATGATAGCAGCTGCAGTGTATCCACTGTATCTCACCAGTTATAACCCCACCATCACCATTCAAAGTCTCACATAAGCATTTTGATGGAGCAAGACTGACACAAATAGAATGACAGATCTGCATCACTATGTTAATTTAGGCAGTTCTCTTCTCTTTCACAACTGTGTTGCTAATGGTGTTCCCTAGTACCCCAAAGACCCAATGAATATCTAGGTGACCATAAAATCCCTTAAGAAGTAATCATGAGCACCACCCACACTGTTGTAGCCAACTCCATTCCTGGAGTGGGCCTTTAAGACCAGTTCTGATCCAGGGAGGAAATACTTGGACCAGAAATGGCCATGTCAAAGAAAAATGAGAGATATAACATCAAAATAGGCAAGATGAGGCACTCACGCCATGAGTGGAAAGGGAATAAGGGACTTGCAGCTATGAGAATGTAATAAGGGGTGAGCTAGCTCCCTTAATGCCCACCTACTCCCTTGGTACATCCTGTTGATTCTCAAGAAGGCAATACTTGAACTCACCAACGTTTCTGCATATGAGAAAGTATCTAATGACAGAAGGAGCAGCTAGATGAAGACAAACCCCTTCCTGTCCTATACCAACCTTTCTGTTGATAGAGTGGGGCTCACCCCAGTTATGAAATGATACAGTATGTTTGCATGATAGTGTCTGTCATATTCATATTAGGGTAAAGTTATTTTAAATGTATTTTCATGGGTGGTCTAGAATGGAAAGGAGTGAGTTTTCCTATTGAAAACACTGAAACATTTGAAAATTACTTTTGAAATATAAGTTGTGTGTGTGTATGTTATGTGTGTGTTGGATGTATAGAGATTAGAGGACAACATATAGAAGTCTGTTCCCTCCTTCTACCCTGTGGGTCCCACTAATAAAATTCAGGGGTTTAGGCTTGACTATAAGTACCTGTATCCTCTCACTGGCACATCATCATCATCATCATCATCATCACTATCATTGTCATCTAAGTTGTAAGGAATATTGGCTTCCAAGATGGCTAAGTTTAAATTTTCAGAGTGTTTTTGCATATTCTTACACACAAATAGTTCATATATTGTTCCCTACAATTAAACATAAATGTGCACTAGATTTGCAGAATAATTAGCTTTAGTATACCACAGTCCCGTTTCCCCATAACTCACTTTCTAGGATTTCATTACCAATAGTCACCTGATCCTTATATTTAAATATGGGACATGGAAAATTCTGGACTTTAGCAATCTGCCTGATGTAAGTCATACGCTTTTCTAAGTAGCATGAGTTTCACATCATCTTTCACCACCATCACCTTCTCTTTGCCAATGTCAACCACACTTCGTTTAGAATAATATTCACAGTGTATACGGTAATCACCCATTGATAAGAAACCTCCAGAAAAACCCACTGTAAGTGATCAAATATGTTAATATGTAAGAGAATCATATCGTTCTTGGCATAAAGCCATTTGCTAAGTATACTGTAAGTTACATTAGAGAAAGCAGGCTGGGAAAGAGCAAGGAATCCAGAGACTAAGGAAGGGGATACTTTAAAATCTGCAGAGGTTTATCCCTCCAGTGCATGTAAGCCTCAAGACTGGGAAATTCTAAAGAATTTGTTATGGTTATCACACCAATTGACAGTTTTGTCTAAGAGCACTTCTGTGGGGGCACGAGAGAGCAATAGACTTCATCTCAGCCATGAGTCATTCACTATGGTGACATTGGCTGTAGACATGTTAGAGAGCAATTACTCAATGCTCACACACACACACACACACACACACACACACTCACACACACACACACATACACACACACTCACACACACACTCACACACACACACACACACACACAGCTGTTTTTTTGAACAGGAATTTGTCAAAATGCCCTATGTATTTACTTACTTGGGACTGACAGAGCATAGAAAATTGCAATACAATAAACTCAAAAAAAAAAAAAAAAAGGGCTGGTGAGATGGCTTAGCAGGTAAGAGCACTGACTGCTCTTCCTCAGGTCCTGAGTCCAAATTCCAGCAACCACATGGTGGCTCACAACCATCCATAATGAGATCTGACGCCCTCTTCTGGTGTGTCTGAAGACAGCTACAGTGAATTACACTGGAGCAAGAGGGGCTGGAGCAAGCAGGGGCCGAGGTCCTGAGTTCAATTCCGAGCAACCACATACATGATGGCTTACGGCCATCTGTACAGCTACAGTGTACTCATACACACAAAATAAATAAAATAAATCTTTAAAAAAAAAGAGAGAGAGAAAAGTCAGGGTGTAGGCGTAGGTGTCGTTTCCCTAATTGGTTCTTGATTGTGCCAATAAAGATGGCAGAAGCCACTTGCTGAGCGAAAGGAAAAAGGTGGGATTTCCGGGTCCTAGGAGGAAGAGAAGGGGACAAGAGGGAGGTGTCAGGGCAGAGTGGACTGGAGGAAAGTTTAGACATGTAGGTCTCTGGGCACATATAGTTTGTAGCCTTCTCTGTGGGCAGAGGACAAAGAGAGTGGAGCAGGATATTCTTTGCCCAGCCATTGAGTTAAAATATTTAAATTGTCTAGTGTTTTCCATCCACAAAGAGTAAGGTGGGCAGGAGAAAGAGCACAACTGGGGGGTGTGGAGGGAGGGTGTGGATCATTGATTGGCAGCTTGGCCAAGCCAGCTGCAAGAGGTTGAGGGAGCTCGGGCTGAGCTCTCGAAAAAGAGCTAGCGTGTTTTTAAGATTACATGCAGCATCAGGGCTTGTGCAAAGCCATTGGAAATTAAAGAGAACTGATGAATTTACAGTGAAGATTAAAAAGTCAGACATTATTTTCTCAAAGTCAGACACACACCTGCAGCTTTCTGGATAGATCGTGTAGTACAAGGACAGTTCTAACAGAGCAGACTCATCTAGTGCCGCACGCGTCAGTGCCACGGTTGTTTTTAACTTACTCGTCCATACCGTAGATCTAGATATTCCTTGTAAAATGAGCTTTTCCATAATTTTTCATTCAACTTGACCCAAAAGTCAAGAGAAATTGGTGATGATGTTTTTACCAAGGCACTTTTCAAGGTTTATGAGTTCCTGGTGTGTGCTAGTAAGGACTGGGAAATACTTGTGGGAGCTGGGGGTGGGGGTTGTTCAGAGATTGAGAGGGAAGGAACAAAGCTGGTGGGGGTAAGAGGCAAGGACTCTGGAGCCCTTTGCTTCTACTGCTGATTTTTGTAATAGCTCTCCTGAGAGTATCTTTTGGTTATTTGCCCAAACACTTCATTTCAACTCTTGAAATTCAGATTTCTTAGGAACCCATTTTCCCCTGCCTGACAGTGAACCTTAGAGAAGTTCTTTGGTAATCTGTCCACAAAGAATCCAAGAATTTGTCCCAGGAAGTTCCGACTTCGGCCTTGCAGGCAAATCCCTAGTAAGGTTCCTCTTTATCCCTACATTAAACACCTTCTATTTGTTTTAACAATTATTTCAGTCCAGGTACCTACATTGTGCCTAGACTAGCTCAGCTCAAGCCTTGGGATTGAAAAACTAATTAATTGGCCCTGGCATTCAGTGGGAGAGGGTGGGGTGGCAAGCAGGGGGAGGGGGGAGGCAACAGGGGTTTGTTCTTGTTGTTTTTTGGGTTTTTTTTTTTTTTGGTCTTTTTTTTTCTTTCTTTCTTTTTTGAGGGGAAACTGGGAAAGGAGAAATCATTTGACATGTAAATAAAGCAAATATCTAAAAAAAAAAAAAGAAAGAAAGAAAAGAAAAAAGAAAAGCTAATTAATACAACCCCCAACCCCCATATTCTATGTGTCTTTTAATCCCCAAACATTTAAGTCTTCTATCTTTATTTGAAAGCAGATACAGTTCAGGGAAACATTGCTCTTCTTTACCTAGAATGCTTTTCACTATTTTAAAAAATGTTCTCCTCTTCAAGTCTCTCACTTTATTAGAGCTTTCCATATGTTTTATGGATGAACCAAACCTGGCTTCAACCAGTCCTGACTGCTTGCTTATTTCGTGGTGCTCAGGAAGTTCAACACCAGCATTTTGTATTGGTTAGCCCTTTGTTTCTGTAGCAAAATACCTGCAGCAGGCCAAATTTATTCTCTAAAGGAGAAGCTCATTTGTTTAGTAGATCTGAATTTTCAAGGACAGGCTTCTAGGACTGTCCAATTCAAGTAGGGTCCTAATGGCAGGTGGTATCACAGTGGCCGAAGTGTGTGCCAGATCATATCTGACAGGAAGCCAGAGACACTCTGGGCATATCCACAATTGACCTAAAGACCCCTGCTAGGTGGAACCTCTTAAAGATCCGTCTGCCTCACAGTGCCACACTGGAGATCCATGCTCTACCCAACACAAGTCCCTAAGGACAGATTGCCTCTAAATCATGGCCCCATTCAACTGTATCTGCTTCAGGAAGAAGTGATTTGTGACTAAAACATGGAGGTATTATTTCATTCTTGGTTTACCCAATATTCTCTGCAACTTTTTGAGATTCTAGTCTCTATCATTATGAGGATCCTCTCGGAGACCATTGAGGCAAGGGGGCCTCTTAAAATGGTTTCAATGTCAAATATTTCCTCCGTGTGTATTTGTTAAAAACAAAGTTATTTCAGAATTTTGATTTTTTTCTTTTAACTTTCCCTTGGTATGTGGTTTATGTTTATTTTGTTTCTCAATATCCAGACAATTATACTCTGATAAAGCTTGTTTGATTAAAATATGATTACTTTGAATTAAGTGCATATATTATGCATGTATATATATATATGTATGTAAACATATACACAAGCTTTAAATATTTATCAAAATACAGTATGTAGGAAATTGTTTCAAACTGTTCACATCTCTTAGCTGAGCAGGTGGACTAGAGGAAAGGGGGCACATGAGCTGTGATTCTTTTACCTAGCTTGAGGAAACACTGATCAAATAAAGAAAAAACGTAATTAGAAATGCAAAGTTCTTCTAGGATCATGAGCAGTTGGCTTATTGTGTTTCTCATAGCCAGGAGTTTTATAGTTCAACAAAACAGCAATAAGAAAACAAAATCAGGAGTGTATGCGGTTTCATGGACAACCAAATTTCATTGTGTGTTGAACTTTATAAAGTAATATTTTCTTTTTGTTTTTAAAAGGAGTTACCTTTCTTCTTTGCCTTAGTTAGCAGAATAAATAAATGCATTCTTTTTAAAATAGACTTGCAGCTCAATACACAATGACTACAACAAGCATTCTGTTCACCCTCTCTCCTGCCTGGCAGAATGTAATAGAAGAGAGCTACTGAACAGTCTTCCCTGTTGCCCATCAGAAAATGTTCTGCAAGCAACAAGCAGACCAAAGCTCTCTGCAAAGGCAAGCCCAAGTTAACAGGCAAAAGTCAAGCTCAGACATTTCATCACACAGCAAGAACTACTCCACACCCTAGGAGATACACTGGCATGGTGAGGAACTATGGTTTTTTGCTTTGGTGTGAAGTGGTTTCAATGCCCTGCTTAGGAGTTATACTTTTAAAAGTACAAATATTTATTTTGATGAGCAATAATTTTTTGTGGGACTGACAAAGTATTCACATTACTTGAAATATTAATATATAACCTCTCAGTAAAATACACTAACATTTGAGGTTTTGAAAAAAAAAAAAACACTGAAAATCTCTATTATGTTCTAGATGTAAAGGAATATGAGAACTTATTGAAAAGTGACCACTGGGATCTGGAAGAACAAACACGTTGCAAAGTTCCCTGCTTCATGTTCTCTGCCCATCCTCATGTGGCATATCAGGCCTTGAGGATATCCAGACATCTGAGTGTCAGCTGCATTTGAAATGATCCAAAAGACTTGGGCTTACCCATAGTAAGAGGAGACATTCCTGAAGACTTCCCTATACTGTTCCATAAAACCTGGACTCCCAAACAAATTGCTTTACTGAAACCCCATTGCTGAGATATGAGATGTTCTGGACATTAGTGAGTTGTCATGTCTGTGACCTGTAAGCTCCGTGTGAAGGATGAGCACAGGGAACAGGTAAACCTGGAAGGATAGCCCGCAAATGCCTGACATTAAGGTTTAGAGGCCTTGGTGAGAGTCAGTAGGCTAGGAGCCCTCAGCATGACTTATAACTTTCTGATTGTCCATAACTTATAGACTCCACTGTCCAACAAGGAACAAGGTGAGGCCTCTAAGCTCAGCCAAGTGCCCTGACCTGCAGCAGTTTTCTCTCTGGTTGTCTGTCCCTGTTCCTTACCCCAAGTCTATCAAGGCAGGCTCTTAGGAGCTCCCAAGAACTCCCTATTACCCTAAATGTAGATCCCAGATTAAGCAAAGTTTAAGCAATTGTTCAAGACCACTGCAACTTCTTCCCCATTATAGGCAGGATAGTGTTATCTTCCAGTTCTGTCCATTTTCTAATCCCTGAATCAGAAGATTCTATAGGTGAAAAGATGATTTGCAGAAGTCATAATGCTAAATGTCTTGAGATGGGAGAAATCATCTTGTGTTGTCTCTATGGGTTGTGAGAACAAGGAGTCACAGATGGACTTAACTTTACTCAGAGGAAAGAGGTCATGGAGAAGAGAGTAGAAGGGCAGAGCCATGGCCAATAGAAGCTAAAAGAAGCCAGGGAAAACAAAGACCTAGGGCCCCCAGAGTACAGGTAATACATTTATTTCAGACTTTGATTTCTAAATCAGGAAGTAGGAATGAGCTACTTCCAACACTAAGGCTGTACTTCCCAAAGGTTGCATGCCCTCTCCTAACAGTGTCATCACCTAGGACAAAACACTCAAGCCTATGGGTATGGGTTCTTACTCAAACCACAACCAGTCATGATTTGGGTAAATAACCTCAAGTATGAAATTTCAGGGGCATATTTCATAGCAAGCTCTTAAGCTGGAGGAGGGGAAACTGTAATCTAAATATACCTTATAACAAACATCTATTTTTACTAAAAGAAAAAATAGAAAATAAAAGATGGAAACAAACTCCCTAAGATAAAGCACAAGGCTTTCATGACAAAGAATGAGAATGGTTCTTATCAACACCTCAGGATGTAGACTACACGAAGAAAGTCGAGGAGACATAAGCCAGGTGCCATCATAGCTGCACAATGCCAGCCCGTCAGTTCTGGAAAGATCTGCTTGTAAGCTGATACATCCCTGGAGCAAAGGCAGGTAGCTTCTCATGCAGAAACAAAGCTAGATGAAGCATACTCTTAACACCTTGATAATCAAGTTCTATGTACCTACAGAATGATCGTGTCTTCAGAAAGATGGGTTTCCATCCTGAACAGAGCTGCCATGTATCTTCAGTGCCAGTATCAAATGATAATGCAGGGTTCTTGCAGAAGTTGTTAAAAGGCTCCAGATGGTGAGAATAGAGTATTAAAGCACAGATCAGTTCCTTTGGTACATAGGTCTGTGGACTGCCCAGGTCTTATGTTCATGGAGGTGACCCTGAAGCAAATGATACCTTCTACAGACAGGGAGGGAGGACACTTGGAATATAACTCTATGATGTGAAAGTAAAGATGGGTGTACCAGTCAGACTATAGCAAGCAACTGAGTTTTCTTTGGGACAATGCAATAGGCCCATCATTGATTAGGTATTTTGCCTGTAAACTTTGTCTTATTTAATTCTCAGAGTGTAAACATGGTCTAAGATCTAGACACTTTTTTCCTAAATACAATATTGTGATGTTTTTCTATTGTACATAAGCATGCAGAAAAGTAACATCATCTCAGTTAAGAGCAAAATAATACAGAGCATCAGTTTCCTAAAATGTATCTGATTCTATTCCCTGGCTAAGGTAGCCAGGGCTGCCCTCATTTTCTTTTCCCTAGTCCCCAGACTAATTGCATTAACCTACCTTCTAACTACATGCTTCTGGAATCTCTTCTCAGAGTGTTGAGATAGTTCTCACGGAAAGTTTTTAGTGCAGGCCTACACAATAACCCTCACCATCAGAAGCTTAGAAGTAAGTGTAGAGATTAGTATGCATACGTCTCGCTGTAACTCTCCCAGGAATATATACACAGGAGTTTGAAGAGACACAGGGAATCTATAAAATTAATTCCAGCTGTCAAAGAATTCACAGAAGAGGCGATTGTTGACCTAGGCATAAAATATAATAGGAAATGTGTGATTCTTATCTTCATACTTGAATCATGTTAATTAATGCTTGTTTTGTGATAATCAAGTATAATTTTTGAAAAAGTAGAAAATTTAAACTACAAAATAATCCTACAAGTCTGGCATCTCAGGAGAAACCATTGTTAATGGCTCAATATATTTTTCTCTATTTGTCATGTGTGCATATTGGTTAAAAATTATACAGTGAAAAACATTTTCAACCTAAAATTTGAATATATTAACATTTGAGCCATTCAAATCCTAGTTTTAATAATTTTCAAATATTGTGTTATATAAGTAGTATAATTTAATTTATGTTTCCGTGTTGATTATCATGTAAATTATTTTGAATATCATTGTTACTGTTAGCAATATTATAAAGAGCATCCACACTCTTTGCAACTAATATGTACCTCTGAGTATTCCCTCTTAAGATTATTTGAGGAAATCAATAAGTAAATTAATTTTTTAAAAGATTATTTGAGGAAAATGCTGATTATGTATTTTAGATTGCCTGTATTGCAAGTACATTAAGAGTCCTTCTTAAATGGGGGCTAATCTTAACTGTACCCTGGTCACATTAGACTCCAGCTTGTCAGGACACCTATACCCTTCTATATGAACTTACAAATGTACTGTTGTAATTACCCTGCTGAAACTTCATATATCCTAAACCTGCCTCACAAGTATCTGTCAGGATTATTTGAATTTGTTCTTTGGTTTTGGCTACAGTACTTTGCTTCTCCAGTGTTTACACCATTATACTGAATTTTAATATCTAGTAGACAAATCTACTCCAAGTCCATGCCTTCCAGCTAACTTCTTAAACTTTTTATACTGTTTAATATTTTGCTTATTAAGACTTAGATTTCGTGACTCAACTCAAGTGATCTATTGTCGGTTGTTTTATTGCAATTACACAAAAACTATTGTCTTGGATTAAAAAAAAATCAATCATTTTATTGTATCTTTGTCCCATCCAGAAATGGGCATTTTCAAAAGGCACTGGGAAAGCTGGATGTCTATATGCAAAAGAATGAAGTTAGACTTGGATCTATTATCCTGTACAAATTAACTCCAAATGACCAACTACCTCAATGAAAAACCTAAAATGCTGTAAGTACTAAAAGAAAGCACAGGTAGTGCCCTTTGAGATATAAGTATAAGAAAGGACTTTCTGAATAGGAATCCATTTGCTCAGGAGTAAAGGTCAACACTTAGCAAGTAGATCGCCCCAAAACTAAAAAGCTCTGTACAGCTAAGGATGCAATCAATTGAGTGAAGCAAAAGCCCAGAGAGTGGGAGGAATTCTTTGCTAGCTATGCAGCTGACAGATAATTAATATCCAGAATATACAAGGAACTAAAGAAAAATCAGAGTCAAGAGAAACAAACAACCCAATCACTCAAGTACTCTTATGGTTCTCAATAAAACCTCATGTTTTTCTTTGTGTAGATGTTACATATTGATAATTCATATCTTTGTACCCTCTAATATGTTATTACTGTTTTGTGGGATATTATTGTTCCCTGTATATTTATCCTGCAGCCATCCACTTGTGATAACTGGCTTATTAATTCAAAACATTATGTAGTGGTTGCCTTGGATTCCCAAGGTGTGTCTAATTATACTGTCATCTCAGAACCATCCTTTTCTCTTCTCACTCACTAGTCTTATTTTTATTGTTTATTATACTTACCTGAACTTTCAAGCAATGCTTAGTAACAATGGCAATAAGAAAAACTCATCTTCTGTTTGTGATTTAGATTGGATGGCCTCCAATGTCTCAGTGAAGTGTGAAGTTCACTCCTCCTTTTACATCTACTTGATCAGCTTGGTATATGGTCTGTTGTTCTTAGGTTCTTAGTATTTCAAGACATCTCTCTTCTTCACTGAATACTCTCTCATATTCTGAGAGCAACATTCTTTTTTTTGTTTTTTTTTTTTTTTTTTTTTTTTTTTTTTTTTTTTTTTTTTGGTGTTTTCGAGACAGGGTTTCTCTGTGTAGTCCTGGCTGTCCTGGAACTCACTCTGTAGACCAGGCTGGCCTCAAACTCAGAAATCCGCCTGCCTCTGCCTCCCAAGTGCTGGGACTAAAGGCGTGCGCCACCACCGCCCGGCTTGAGAGCAACATTCTTAAAAGTCATAGACTTACTGGTTTAATATATTATATTAATGAAGTTACTAGTATTAATAATTGTCTTGCAATGAGTATGGTTGAGTAGTTCCTCTGATGTGGTGTTGAATATAGTTTCATAGTCTTGTACTTCGATTTTTCTATTTTTATTCATTTACTGATTCTGCTTTTTTATTGACTTAGCTTATTGCCCTCTTCATGTAGAATATCATTTTTATGTTCTCATTTGCAGCAAATAAACTTACAGGTGCACATTTTGGCATGTTGTTTACTGTCAGACCCTGGCCTAGGGCAACACTTGATCCATAGTGAACACTTGAATTAGTGAGTGTAAAAAATACATTCAGTAGCTTTAGAAGTTTTTATTAATGATCATAACTTTTTCTTGACAAAGGTAGTTGAATTTCTTGGCATATATTTCACATACTTATCACAGGATATGTATTGTTCCTTTTTGTTTTTTCATACAATATATTTTGATCATGTTTTCCACTCTGTAACACTCCTCAGGCATATTCTATCCATCCAACTCCATGTTCTTTCTCTCTATAATAGGATGGGCCTTATTAGCTATTCAAGATCTACATGTCAAGCTTGTTTTCCTTTTTGTTTGATTATTATGATCTGTAAATTCTGTACCAATGCTTGTGTGGTGTGTGTGTGTGTGTGTGTGTGTGTGTGTGTGTGTGTGTAAAGGTGTAAGGAGAGAGAGAGAGAGAGAGAGAGAGAGAGAGAGAGAGAGAGAGAGAGAGAGAAAGTCATCACTCATGAGTAATTAATTACAGGCTAGAGATTGACTTTGGATGTCTTCTTTAATTAATCTCTGCCGTATTTTGAAAGTTTCTCACTGAATCTGTAGATCAGTAATTTGGCTAGATCTCTGACCAGCAAGCCCCCAGGATCCTTCGTATGTACCTCAAGCATTGTGGTTACAGTCACATGCTACTGTGCCCTGCTTTTTTTATGGGTAGTGAATGTTTAAACTCAGGTCTTCATGTTTGCACAGCAAGCACTTTCACACTGAGCAGCTCCTTGGCCTCACACTGGTTCTTGAAGTAGAAGCAGCAGTGTCCAGGAATTGATTGGAATGAAAATAATTGGGCCTTACCCAGTCACACTGAATCCAAGGGTAGGTTCAACAATTTGTTTTAAACTCTAACCGGGTGATTATCTCACGTGCTAAAGAACCACTATTTTATGATTTTGTTCAGCAATGCAGTAAGGGTAATTTCTGTCCATGGTCACATAAGAAAATTTTATTCTTTTCAAAATCACTATGGAGTGCCTAGCTCCTTATGTTCTAGCCACTTGGCTCTGCAAGTAGAGCCAACATGGGCTTCACACTATAATGTCTGTGAATATGACCCCTTAGAGTTGTGCAGTGAAACATTTATCTAGCCACACTCTTGGCTAATACATGAAAAGCAACAGATGTTATAGTGATCATTAGAAGTTATAGTGACCAATAGAAGTATACATTCTATCTAGGGAGATACATGAAACTGGCTAACAATAACATATGAATCTCAAAGTAGGAGTGCCTTGAAGAAACTAAACAGGATACGATATAGAGAAAGGGGGGGTTACTATTTAAATCCTTGAGTACATTCAATAATGTACCCATAATCATCTTGAAACCTGGTAAGTAAAGAGAGACAATCTTTCACCACATGGCCTCTTGACTGTCCATTGCAGACACAATGGGATATCCCTGATCTTTCTGATTCAGCACTTCAGAAAGCAAAACTGTTGTTGCTCCTGACCCAATCCACAGCACATAGGCTGCACACAGCAGCTGCCTTCCTCTGATGTGATATTCTCTTTTTAGTCTTATGTGAGCTCGAAGCTCAAGGAGTCCTAACAGCTGCAGACTCCATTGCTCAGAGGCATCATGAGAATGATGTGGGCAAGCTCTCCTGGCCTCAGTAGTTTGTAATGTCATGCGATTGCATGCAAACAGTATAAGACGTGTTCACAGTGTATGTTTGACAAGTAGCAGTTTCCTGCTTGTCAGTAGCTAAGGATAAAGCAGAACGTGATATTTCATGAGCTGGATTGACTTGTTTCATTGTTCCCAGGAATTCGTAACTTTCATGTCAAGGAGATAACCTCACACACCACTGAGCAGGGAAGATGTTCCTAGCATAGAAGGATGTCAGCATAGCATCATATGTAAACTCTAAAAGAAAGAGATCAGAGTCCTGGAACCATGTTCCAAATAAAACAATCTCATTTTCTTCCTGCTTCCCACTTCTTACACAAAAGCACATTCCATAAGTAGAGTCTATGACTTTGGGTTACTCATACCCTGAACTGTGTTTCTGTTCAGACCAATTACAAGTCATGTTAACAGCAACATTTAATTCCATCAATATGTGACCAATTGTGTTAAATTGTTTGGCCCCTGATTTCACTTGGTGGTGCAGTCAAGTCTGAAAGGTACTATGTTTACAACACTGTTCTGTGATGGTGCTGGGCACTGACTTCTGCTGAGCATCTGCAGACCTGTGCTGTTATAAAGATGCTGAGCTCATATACCAAAGCCCAATGAATGGTCCAGACATGTCTAAAATGACAAGCTTGTGATTTACCCTTCTGATTCTTCTTGGAAGAGAACATGGCCCTCAATTAAAAGCAAGGAGACTAAAAATCGGGAAGAATTCAAATTAAGAAAGTGAGAAAAAATTTCCACAGACCAGCTGGCCACACACAAAAAAAGTTACAATTATCAACTCTCCTAAAGAGTTTGAATTTAGATGGCTGTATTTGATGGTTTCCCACTTCTTCAGGTCTATAGCCTTCTAAAATGGCTAGATAGCTCAAGTTTTTGATTTAGAAGTAAGGACCTTGGCCATTTTCTCTCCAGTGACTCTCTTAAGGCTGGACCAGCCAGGAGTGCACAGGCTACAGAAGCAGCAGAGCAGCTGGGACAGGGTCCTTCCTGCCTCCACCTGCACCCAGGAGGTGGGGCTGTTCCAAAGCCCTCTGTGCACAGGTCTTGTCAGGAGAGAGCTGATCTCCCACTAGTGCTGACATAGGGTTACAGACCCTCAGGAGGAACAAGCTCCAGTCAGAGGCAGCAAGAACATCTAACACCTGAGATTACCAGATGGCAAAAGGCAAAAGCAAGAATCTTACCAACAGAAACCAAGACTACTTGGCATCATCAGAACTCAGTACTTCCACCACAGCAAGTCCTGGATCCTCCAACAGACTGGAAAAGCAAGATTCAGATTTAAAAATCGTATCTCATGATGCTGATAGAGGACTTTAAGAAGGACATAAATAACTCCCTTGAAGTAATACAGGAGAACATAGGTAAACAGGTACAAGCCCTTAAAGAGGAAACACAAAAATCCCTTAAAGAATTACAGGAGAATACAAGTAAACAAGTAGAAGCCCTTAAAGAAGAAACACAGAAATAAGGACCTTATACCCACTCCTATATATTTCTATTTCTCTCCTTTTCTTTGCAGTGGCTGCCATAAGCAGAAAGAAAATTGCTTCCCACTGCTCAGGCAGAAAGCCCAAAGACAAAGACAAAATATTGTTGGTAATTTATTAAAAACCATCAAGCTCCCTCCACATTAGTAAACTTCCAAAAATGACCTTATGGCATTTAAATGCCCATTCCCCAGGAAGACTAGCTTTTTAAGACACAGATGCCAGCTGCTGAAGGTGACCTTAGATCTAGGGTCTTTGCTTATCTTACTCAACTGAGGAGCTCTTCTAAACAATGTCAACCTTGGTCAGTGTGGTGGGCAAAAAGAACACTCAGCTGCCCAGTGCCGGCCACAGCAGTGGTGATCCACCCCTAAAGTCCTCAGCCTCTGTGAGCCCTTATAGCACTCAGCTTATCAATTTACTTGCAAATGGCTCCCTGAAGTATTAACCCAGGTTAATTATTCGTCAAATATGATTATGCAATGGTAATGTAAAAAATCGGAAATGCAGGATGGAATTTTTCACTCCAGCGGTTTGGCAATTGTGGCAGCTGGTGGAGGTGCTGGAGTAATTACCAGGCCATTCCAGCTGGTGGATCAGCGCTCTGGTTCAGAAGGGGAAGGGGGAGAAAGGCAATAAAGGGCTTGAGGAGCGGGCGTAGGAGCTGTGCCAATCGACGAGAGGAAATTTTCACAGCTGCTGGTGGTGATAAATGAGAAACGGTGGCCCTACTTCTAATCAATACATGTAAATGCTACTCATTACAGCCTTTATACACACTTCTCAATTAGCCTTTCCTCCCACTGGTAACAAGGAATGTCATGCTTTCTGGACTGTGAAAGTGCTTCAGCACCGGGTTCACCTGCAGCAGGGCGATGCTGCTCGCTCTGGGCAGCAGGTGGGAACTGGAGCAGTTTCCTGCTCCACATCAGCTGAGTCCCAAGTGGCCCCTCTGGTTGAACATGGCTGTTTGAATGCCACTTGTTCACTGGGGGAGACTTGGATCACACCCGCATCTAAAAAATTCAGAAGCAATTTAGAACATTGTCCTGAAGAGTTCTAACCAAATAGTCTCTTCCTGCTTAAAAATAACAAGTTTATTTCTACATTGATCTTTCTAAGGAAAAGTCATTGTTTTGTGTGACTATGTGACTTTTCCAGGTACACACATGGACTTGATTATTTGTAAGTCTGTGAGGGATTTCCTGATGTGAGAGTGTAACTTCATTAGCTTTTGTGTAGAGGTAAGAAACACTTAGAACGGAAAAACTCTGAGCTCTCCTGAGTTTAGTTGAGCCTGTTGGTTGTTCATCAATGGCTCAGTTCCTTCCTTCTCCATTAAGAGGAATGGGAGCTGATATAAACTTACTTAACTACTACACCAAGAAACCATCTCTGTCTCTGTCTCTCTCTGTTTCTGTCTCTGTCTCTCTCTGTTTCTGTCTCTGTCTCTCTCTGTATCTCTGTCTTTCTCTGTATCTCTGTCTCTCTCTGTCTCTGTCTCTGTCTGTCTCTGTCTCTGTCTGTCTCTCTGTCTCTCTGTCTGTCTCTCTGTCTCTGTGTCTCTGTGTCTCTGTGTCTGTCTCTCTCTCTCTCTCTCTCTCTCTCTCACACACACACACACACACACACACACACACCTGTCTAGTCTCATGAGCACAGAGTTCCTTCCCTCTCAGATGGAGCTAAGTGATTTGAATTGATAGCCTCCATTTGTTTTGATTCATTTCATCTGAAATATAACTTTACCCTAGTTAAAGAAAATCCTGTACAAAAGTCTATCACACACACATATACATACACACATACATACATACATACACACACCTACTTATAAAAATCACTTTTTTATTTAAATGAATGCTGTAGAAATACTTTTGAATAATTATAACAATGCCTTTGAAAGTTTGAATTGCTACATAATGAAGAATGAGTACCACACTTTGTGTTAAAAGTAATATGTGAAATTCCATAAGTTTGAATACTTATTGATCTGTCTGTTTTTCTTTTGCTATCATCAATCTTAGACACATAGATTTGTATTGTTATTTTGTGACTGAATAATACTTTGATTGGCAAACAACCATTCTGGTTACACACTTTAGAATTACCATTACTTTAGAAGCAAATTATACAAGTCTGCTGTAGACTAAAGAAAAGGTACAAGTTTGCTATGGGAGCTTGGGGCTTAGTAGGGAATCAGCTTTACTTATAATGTCTTTTTTAAAGAATAATTTATATTTTGACAACTTTCATTTTCAGCTGAGGGAAATTTTGCTATTTGTTATTTACAGAAGTCCACTGTGTTCTAAGGACCCCTTCACACCATGGAATACAAGAAAGATTGGCACAATTTCTACTCTCATGGTTTCCTTGGGGTCTTCTTGAGATCTTTCTTAATGAGGAGAGAGAGAGAGAGAGAGAGAGAGAGAGAGAGAGAGAGAGAGAGAGAGAGAGAGAGAGAGGCTGACTCTCTAAAGGAACTGATAAGTCATTATCAAGGGTAACTCAGCAAGGCTTTCCAACCATGCTAAGAAATGCCCCATCAGCAATATAAGGCAGCTCACCCTTGAATCTTTTGCTCCTTTTTTGCTCACTTTGCACACCAGAAGGGAGAGCGTATCTTTTCAGATATGTTTATTTTCACTATGGTATTCTAAAAGCAATATCCACTTTTATCCTGATCCTGGATTTCTAACTGAATTTAGACAGTCTTTTACTAAATAAGGATGTGTAAGAGAGATTTGTTCTTGGATTCCAATCTACTCATACGGAATTTCAGTTGAATTTCCTTTCAAAGGTAAATGTACTTTCTTCACTCCAAAGAAAACTTAAATCAGACAGCAGGAATGACTCGTGATCCTAACAGGAGATAAGAAATGGCTTATATCTAGCTGCTAGGCTGCCTGAGAGCGCATGGTGATCACAGATCTAAGCATGTGGATAGCTTTGGTTTTCTTTGTTGTTTCCTAGCAAGAGACATTTAGAATGTGAATAAAATACCACCAATTCCATCCTGTGTACATGAAGCACTGATAATAATCAGAGTGTTGTGTAAAGACAGACAGTAGACTAGAATTGTGTATACACATTAACCCTAAACATTCAGTCTGTGTGTAAGAATATTTCTCAATGCTTAACTTTAAACTAAGATATACATCTAGTAGAGCTCAATTATATAAATATTTTAAATGTCCTAATAAAGTGAATGTTCAGATTGTCTGCATGGGCTCCCCACCACATGCAATTCATGTCCAGGATTCGGCTCCCTGTATTTAAGAGGTAGAGCTGATCATGAGATACCTGGTTAACACAAAACAGTTAGAAAAGAATTCATATATGTCATATTGCCTCACATTTTACTTCTAGAGGGAAGGTAGAGTTATAAAGGGAATAAATCCATAAAAAAGTTTATATAAATGATGTAAACTGCTTCTTCTGTGTAGGACACCCAAATATCCACAGTATATTACAGCTTTGGGTCTGGCCTGGTAGTCAAGCAAGAGTAATTAAAGCCATGTTAGTGGCCTACAAGATTTAGGAAGTTTACTATCCTGTCTTGGAGATTAGAGGGACGCTCTCTGAAATTCTCCCCAGATGTTCATATAACTTAATCTCTCCTACAGTCACAATTTTGTTGTCCCCATATAAAAAAAAATAACTTAGCATAACTTATACCTATCACTCTTTGAGTATTTTTTTAAGCCCTGTGTCTACTCCTCCCCCATTCCTCCACTTTTACATATGGTTTCCATTTTCTAACTGTAGCTTCAACAACATACCCTGAATACTGCCTGAATGAATGAATGAATGAGTGAGTGAATGAATAAAAGAATGCTGCTTACCTAAGACAAGATAGTATCAAGATTCTTGTTTTAGGATGGGCATGAGCTACATGCCTGTAATTCCAGTACTTAGGAGGTAGAGGCCAGAGGATCAAGAGTTCAAGGTCATCCTTGCCCAGGTTGCTAGTTTGAGGTTGGCCTGAGCTACTAAAAATTGTCTCAAAGAGTAAAATAAAATAAAATATTAAAAGGTATAAAGTAACCATCTTTTTAGTAAAGAATCCAAACTTCAAATGAGCCTCTCTGCCTGTGCAGTGCTGCACGATCTCCTACAGCAGCCATAAGCTACCATGGTCATTCGGCATTGCAAATGGACAGGTATAATTGGGATATGCTATCAGTAAAAGTAACATGAAGACTCCAAATAATGTATAGGAACAAAAAAGAGAATATGTAAAATAACTCATGAAAGTTTTAAAGGTGGCTGGAGTGATGGCTCCATGGGAAGACCACTTGATGTTCTTTGCAAAAGACCTAGGCTTGATTCCCAGCTCCTTCCCAGTTTCTTACAGCTTCTGTAACTCCAGGTACAGGGCATCTGATGCCAGCTTCTGATTCCATAGGAACCAGGAATGCATGTGCTGCACAGAGTTAGATGGAGACAAAATACTCATATGCATAGAATAAAATAAATAAATCCAAGATATTTTTTAAAAAAGGTTAAGATTTTAATCCTAGAAGTAATTTAGTTTTTATCTTGAAGTAGTGCTTTATGTATAAGTCTAAACAGCACATGAATTTAATTTATCCTATTTCTTCTTTACTATTATAGTGTTGTTACTATCAATTTAATTTACCCCATTTTTTTACTTGTATAGTGTTAATACTAGAAAACTTAAAGTTGCTCATGTGGCTTGATTGGACAGTGAGTGGTGACTATTTGAAGCACATCTCATCTCTTCTTCAGTCTACTGGATCAGCAAATTACCCTAGCATCAATAACAATATATACCATGCAGATAAGCATATGTTGCTACAGATTGTAAATATCTATGCATACCTTTGCATCTATTTAATAAAGATAATACATTCATTTAGTTCTGTCTTTCTTACATGCAGCATTAGAGTGTAGTAGCTCTGAATCAGCCCCAGGAGGAAAATGCAGTCTATCATTGAACTGGTGACTAGAATATGGTTAGAAAAATCTTGAGCCAGACCTAATCATTTTTACTTCAAAGTCTAAACCATGTACGGAAAAAAAAATCTGTGAAGTTTAGTGAAGCTCACAGTCTTTTCTAGACATAGGAAAGAATTTCACAATGTGTGTGGTTAACTAGCATAGACTGAGTAGACAGCTTGCTCATGGACAAATAACCCCACCATCAAATTCTGAGCAACCCAAAGAAATATCTACCCATTTCTAGATCCATAGCTTAAATTTCTTGGCACCTCCTGACAATTGGGCTCCCTTTGAAGGTTGCCTGTCCTCTACCTGGTGGTTTTTATTCAAATCAAATTCCTCCTGTTTGTAAATCTCAAGGGATACAGGATGTGCCCCTGCTTTGCTTTGCACAACCCTGACTCCTTTGGCTGTGAGATGGTGTGCACAAATGCCCATGTTACTGAGAGACCTTATACTTTAGCCAGTGAATTGTCATAACAATGAAGGCTAGTCTCCACATTCAGATAAAGATGTGTGCCTTTGCTCTCTCGTATAAGAGCTGATAATGAGCCACACTGGAGTGGAAGCTGTCACTTTACATTGAATCAGAGCAACCTGAACAATGTAAAGAAATTAAAAGCTCCTGGTGGCAGAGGATACCTTCTCCGTCATCAGCTGTGGGAAGGACAGGACCACTCAGGAGGCTAGGACCAGGGATGCTTTGGTCCTCAGGCGATTTCTTGCTAATGCTGCTTTATGCCCTACTTCTTTTTAATGTACACCAAGGACAAATGAATTGTTATTTTTTTTGTTTTTGTTATTATTTAGGCCCAGATACCTTGGATAGAGAAGGATTAAATAAAGCTAGAGTTGAGGGAGGAGAAACATCAGAAAGAATGAATGCTTAATAATCTAGCCACCAAGAGAAAGCAGTAACAAATTTGTATGCAAAAGCATATTTTCACCTTAATGTGAGAAAACTATAATGAATATAAAAATGTAATTTCTTTACCCCCCGTCTTTCTTCCCTCCCTCTTCCCTCCTTCCCTCCCTCCCTCCCGCTCTCTTAGACCTGCTGAAAATGAATGAGACTAGCAAATCCAAGACTGATTCTTATTTCTTATTTCAGGCTCAGAAATATGAAAAAATGTAATATATTTTTTAACAGAAAGTCTCAGAATATATGCTTCAATCTTGGAGTTTCAAAAAAAGGCAGCGAATCAGGCAGAAGGACAGAAGGTTACAGATTAGTACTGGTCATTGCTCAAAGAGTATGGGTTATAAATAATAAAGGAGGAAAGGGTGAAGGACACTAAAATATAACTGGGACCCACAATGGAATAATCAAAGCAGAGAATCTAATTTCAGCTTTAAAATACCAGCCAGTATTGACTTCCTACTATGGGAATCTTCCTCCTCACACTGCCACAGATAAATGTGTGCCTCCTTCATATAAGCATGGTCTCAAGTTTCAAGATGTGTACAGGCTAGTGTGTGACTTCATATCTAACAGTGTGGTGGGTTTTTTCGTTGGTAGAGAGAATAGTAATTCTTCTATCATTGATTAAGAACTATGGGTAAGATTTCTATAGGTGTTTTTATGTCAAAACTCAGGATCCATAATTTTGTATAAGAACATAATACATAGACATGTGAGCAAACATCTACAATTAAAAGACACATATGTATTCACATTATTTTGATGCAGTTTTTTTCAGGTTATATATAAGGGACACAGATTTTGCATTCTGTCAGACACAAACACCACACACAATGTCAACATAAAGAAAAACATAGCCTAATGGGAAGTCTAAAGAACTTCATGCCCTCGCTAATTGTCTCAAGCAAAGCATGAGCAAAGTCAGGCTCAGAAGCACACTCTGTTTCAGAGACAGGGGTACATTCAAAAGACTCTCTTCTTCAGGATGTCTGAGTCACACGGTTCTATGTGCCAGAAGTTGGTGTGACTATGCCAGTGGGTTCTAGTTTTGTGGTTGTGACTGTAGGTTGTATCTAACCTGCTTCTGTGAAATACCACTCAGTATGAGGTCTTGGCAGTGTAAGAGCCCCAGAAGGAAGACACTATCTGAGGAATTAAACTCTGAAATATGTCCTAGGTGTGATGATTGTCATCTCAGTGACCATAACTGTAATAAAAATAACAAGAATGGGCATTGTCTTGAAAGCTGTTCTTGTTTATTTCAAAATACAGCTAGCTGTTTCATAAGAGAGCAGTTGCTGAACTCTTTTGCATGGTACAATTTAAATTTAAGTATAAGTTTTATAGCAGGATGAATTTTATAATAAAATAGTTAGGCATTGAAATAGTCATTTCTACTGCCTTTATCCTCTAAAGTACTCAAAAGAAAACCTTTCAGACGTATTAAGCCATTAGTTTGTCCTGGTGTAGCATATGTAAGCCTAGAGGAGAACACACTCTCTGTAAGGGTATTAAAGCAAACGGGGGTGCAGGCTGAAGAACTGCGGGTGTGCACGCATGCATTTATATCCCCTCTATAGAAATATGTTTCAAAACTAGTTACTTGATTTTTCTTCCTGACATACGTAAGGCTGCTGAAATGTCAGTGTGTAGAACTGTAAATAAAAGAATAAAAATACGACAAAGGTCATGACGATCAAGGAAAGCTAAAAATTCCTTCTCAGGGAACTTGAGGCAACCATTGCTCAAAAGGCTAGCATGGTGAGAACAGAGAGGTGCCGAGAATAAGCAAGAGGTGATAGAAGCAGCCTTGTTTTTGAAATCTTGACTGAGCCATAAAGGGCAGTAGCTGAAGCTCCACAGTCATTCTCAACACTTCCTGTATTAGCAGACAGTTGAGTCTCTAAAATCTAAAGAGAGAACTGTGCACACTTCTCCAAAGGACAGCATATCCAAAGGACTGGTAAAAATCATTGTTTTCTGAAGGATCCAGTCAAACAAATGCTCCGTTCTTTTACCACCCATTTCTGTTCCCATGATGCTGTGATCAGCTGAGTCTACGTTTTATATTCATAGCTCTCTGAGGAAACAACTAACTTCCCTAAGAGTTAAGGGACATGTATTCACTCAATACATAGTAAAATGATTAAGACAGAGACAAACCTGACACATATTACTGCTCAATAAAAAATTGGCTTTGGTGGCCAATATAATTCCTTTTTACCACTTAAGCACTGATTGAGTACCTACTAGTTTATTTACCATCAGGACAGCTAATTTGTGCATCAGCTCTAATCAGCTCAAAAAATACAGGCCAATGCGAATATACAGGGAACTGATGTTCAGAGAAGTTAAGTGATTTGCTTAAATCGTACAGGTCCAGCTGAAGGAATGAGTATCTAAAGGGCATATTAGCTTGGCTTTCAGTTGACCCATAATCATCAGGAAGGTTAAGATAAAAGCAGTCAAGTGAGCACTATAGGAAGGAAATACCCCTGCTCTCTAAGGCTCCTTCTTTCTTGAAATTGCATACATTAGCAAGCTCTCTTTAAAGGTGGTTTTGTATTGAAGATGGCTTCTTTGAAGTGACCTGGCTGTGCCAGAGCATATGTTCTGTCCACTCAAGCACATTGTTCTTTGCACTATGGACTGGTCCTCGTGTGTGCATCATGTAAACACAGATCAATCATGCAGCACATAGTTGAGGAGTATTCATACCTTGAAGGTTGTAGCACAGCTTCAAGAAGTGCTGAATATTTGTGGGAAATATGCAGACACATTTCATAAAACAGCTCTTTGTCAAAAGGCTTCAATGTTAGGGGTAAGACTACATAGCAGTTATGACTGTGAAACTGACTCAGATCCCTCTCTTGTACACACCAGCAGTGACCACACACTAGCTGTTTGTTACACATGCATATCTGCTTTAACCAGTTTTCCTCCTGGGTGGATATGCACACTCCTGAGCAAAGATAGGCCAACACAATGCAGGCATTGCAAGAGGAAACAGTAAGTGTATCCTGTGCTTATTATGAGGTAATGAATAGGGAAGAATAGCAAGTATGCATTTTGTGTGAAAACTATTGGCAGATCTTTTCTAGCCCGATGGGAAAATCACTTGTAAACTGTTAGTCTTTAATGTACCACTTAGCAAAGCATTCTGGTGACAGAAAATTCTAGATGCCAGAAAACAGAAAGTAAAAGTCAACACAAAGTGGGTGTGGGAGTTTGTCTTTGGTGTGACCTGGGGAAAGCATGTTACCATGGGTGGCTGGAAGACACATAAGAGGTGAGAAGATAGTTCAGGAAGAATTGGCAGCTTGCCAGGGTCACAGCTTGGCAGTGGTGCAACTTAGGTGGAAAGCTGGGGCTACGGCATGCCTAGGTCATAATTTTAATAGACATCCTTTGATTTTTAAAACTTTCTACTAACAGTGGTCCCTTTCCTCCTTCCTACCCTCTCTCTCTCCCCCTTTCCTCTTTTCCAGCAATATATAACTAAAACAACAGTTTTACACAACAGCAGCTGCCCTTACATATTATACATGCTGACATTTCTTCACTGTTTGGGTCATAATAAAAAAAGTAATGTTGAAAGGTCAAAGTTCTAGCTAGGTGGCAGAACAGAATCTTGCAAACTGTCTAGAAAGTCTGTCATACCACCAAAACTGCTGGTTCAATCATTTCTCAAGTCCTTGCCATTTCTCCATCCTGGCCCTCCTGTGAGGCCTTTGGAAACAAAAGTATGAAAGGATAAGAGTCTCAACTAAGAAAGCAACAAAGAATAGTGTGGGATTATTTTTCAAATTAAAGGATGCAGTACTTTACTTCATTCCACAGTATTCTGAAGTGCTTTACTTTCTTTCAATAAAAAATAAATGTTATTAACCTACAATATTGATTTTTGTAAATCTAGGTGGAAATTAACACTTAAAATAAAATAGAAAAGAAGTGAATATAAATATTTTCAATATAAAGATGGCCTTGCTGAGTTGTCAATGAATTATGGACTTCAGATTTTCTTTGAAGCTGACTCCATTGTGCAAGAGTTGTGAAGAAGCAATGAATTTCATCACTCAACAATTAATATTCCCACATATAAAATCTGTGCAATATTGCTGTATAATTTTCCTGAAGGGCTGAGGTTAACTACTGATTTGTGCTGTCCCGGTGTGTAACTATTTTAAGCAGATGAGACATTATACTAAGATGCTTTGGGCTTGGTAAATACGAAATTTACTTGGTAACGTAATGCCGTGCTTAGGAGCTAATGAGTTCAGGTCAGTAGATGTCTGAAGCAATGACAGACAGACTGGTACCATCAAGGACTGACTGTAGGTCTTTCTACCATGAGGCACCTTATGTTGCTGGGGTTTTATTCCATGTCATTTCAAACAGTACCAACTAGGAACCTGTCCTTTACCACCAAGAACTCCAGGGCACCACCAACTCCTGTCTCCTTTTTGAAGTACAAGCCCTCACTTGGGACACATTGCCTTATAATTGAATGACTTACAAAATGTATTCTCTTTTAACTTGTAAAAACTGTGGCATGAACTAAGTCATCACTAGTTTATTTTATTATATAAATACATTTAGGTCATTTTTTTAAATTTCTAAGTTCATTTGCATTGTTTACTAACGACATGGTAGCACACTCTCTTTAGACTCATGGGCAAATGGCATATTTCCCCCTTTCCTATTTCCTTAGTTCATTTGCAAGTCTATATTTCTGTGATGCTTGCATGGTTATCATACATGTCTTAAAATCGAAACAGTTACATGCAATGGTTATTTTGAATTATTTTAAACTTTTGTCATTAATAATTATCTGATCTGTGTACAGATCTTCACAATGTGATGGGTGCATTCGATCTTTCTGGGTTCTCCAGACAGTAGTAAGGGCACACTTTCTTTACTTGGTTAAGTCAGTTACTTTCACCTTTTCCCAGAATTTGGTGACTCTGTTCAGTGTCAACCCTTCTGTTCTGTTTGTCTTTGTAGGTTTGTGCTTTTTAGATGCTGGTATGGATATGTTCACTAGGTTTCAGGAGGAGTAGAGAAAAGTGGTCCCATGGTTTATCTGATCTCTCTCTCTCTCTCTCTCTCTCTCTCTCTCTCTCTCTCTCTCTCTCTCTCTCTCTCTCTCTTTCTCTGCTAATGGGATCAGCATGGTGACTGGGTTTCTGAGGTAGGAAGTGCTGTAACTCAAGCTTCTCAATGTGAGTACTTTCTGCTCACCTTCTTTTACTCCGGATCCCAAGTCCAAGCTTTGGACAGCCACTGGGAAGATTTATTATCATAATGATTTACTCTATAACAAGAAAGGCAATAATTCATTTGCTATTGAGTAATTTTCTACCTACAACACTGCTGAATTCTCTTGAAATATACTCTTCTTTCAAAATGTACAAAATTAATATGCACCTGAATGCACGGGACCTCCTGGTTAAATTTATTTACAAATAGGAGCTCTCTTAAAATCATCATACAAAGAAAGTTTCCATTACACAATATCACTTCAGAGAAACTGAGATGGGTTTGAGTTTATTTCTGAACTTCTCAACAGAGTGGTATACTGTTTTGGGTTCTGTTTCTAGGTTTATATCTTCTTTCCTTTGGATTTCCTTTCACTGATGTGGATTCACTCATTAACATAATTAAGAAAATCTAAAGGTTTCTGTCCAGGGGAGGGAGATCATCAGGATAGATGACCCTGGACAGAAGAGAAATTATGTCATAGTGAAGAGGAAGGAGAGTGGCAGAAGAGAGAAAATCAACAAACACCCAAGGATGCTACCCACCCGCAGATTAGCCCCCAAGACAAGGGGACTGGGGACAAGACACACCAGCTTTCAACCCCTGCCTCACATTGTTGCAGTACTATGAAACAGTCTCTTCACTTTCTCACCTGAACAAAAGGGATGATAATAAGCTTTCAAAGGACTGGAAAATGCAAACAATGTTATGCATTGAGAGTTCTTAGCTATGTGCTTGACTACTTGTGGAAACACATACTCAGTAAGTAGCAGTTAAATGATTACAGGGCACACGATGAAGTAACTAAACTTCACAATTGTCCTCATAGCTGGCATGAGTGTGTGAGGCTTAACAAAATGTTAATATTTGGAGAAGAAAGCCTGCCAAGTAAAGTTTGACTGGATCTGTGTAGCATAGCCACACACAGAGATCAAGCTGTCTCACACACAGAGAACAAAACTCAAAGATTAACCTGATAGATAATTAACTGAACAATTCCATAATCCAGGGATAAGTAGCTGCTCTTAGAGTACATACCTATAGTAGCTAAAAAAAAAGTGTGTTTTGTTTTAAACCTTATTTCATTTTTTCCCCAGTGTTATAATTCTGCTAAAAAATGGCAGCATCCAGCTAGGCATGGTGGATGAGCCTAGAACCCTCTTACATACATGTTAGACGCTGACGCAGGAGGACCACAAGTTTGAGGTTGTCCTGGACTAGAGAGTCTGTATAAAATAACAAATAAATTAATTAAAATATAAGTAAATAAAAAATTAAGTATAAAATACCAGGCCTTTCTCGTCAGCCTTGAGTTGTCCCCACAAAACAGCACACCAGCCCAAGTCTGAGGTTCCTGTTTTCTTCTCTGGAGACAGAGAGAAGTTTCTGCTGCCATGTCTGTTTCCTGGAACCTAGGAATATTTGGCAAATGCTATCTTTTAAAGCTGTGAAGAAGTTCTTTGTGGAAGGCAACAAGGTGGCAGCTGAGAATACAGGGGACAGTGGTAGGAGGAGACATGGGAGTAAAGACATCTTGTTTGGACTGACTACAACATAAAGTGCAGAGGAGTGAGGTCAAAGGTCAGTTGACAGTGCTTATAAAACAATCATTAAAAGTTTGGGGCTGCCAGGCAGTGGTGGCACACACCTTTAATCCCAGCACTTGGGAGGCAGAGGCAGGCAGATTTCTGTATTCGAGGCCAGCCTGGTCTACAGAGTAAGTTCTAGGATAGCCAGGGCTACACAGAGAAACCCTGTCTTGAAAAGCCAAAATAAATAAATAAATAAAATAAAATAAAAATTTGGGGCCAACTGGAAGTATGATGAGGGGAAAATACGTCAGTGTGTTTTGAAGATGAGCTTGTTAACATGCATCTTGACACTCACAGAGCCTAAGAGAGCAGAGGGACATTGGTAAGAGCCAGGCCTGGCTCTCTCTTTAGTGGCTTCAGTTCTTCACAGGTACTAGCAATACCTCATAGTTCTGCTTGGCCAATGAAGAGCAGGAAAAACCTCTAAGACTTGTTCTCCATCCTTCCTGTTAGGATGTATCTCTTCTGGCTTTCACAGCTAGGAGCCAAATTGTTTATTGTGTATAACTGCTATCTGCATTCTAGCATTCTAAACCACTTCAGTTTTCATTTATCTAAATCAAAGGACATCATAGGCAAATGACGTAAACACACGTAGCTCCACCAGGCTGCATCCCCATATGCACGTGTGCTTTTACTGTGTTTGTGGACAGACTGACTTTATAGTTCAACTTTTTAACTTTGATGCAATGCGCAATTCTTATTTGGCCAAAGTGTATTTAATACTTTCTTTAATTTAGGGCAAAAATATAAATTTGAAGTGTGCAGATACTAGATTGTGTGTGTGTGTGTGTGTGTGTGTGTGTGTGTGTGTGTGTGTGTAAAAAGGATAATATGACAAGGACAAAAGGGGGCATAAGAGATTGAGGGAGAGGGTAGTAGAATGTACATGGCATGACAGTGAAATGACAGCCACTGGGAGGTGACAAACAGGGTTAAGGGAACAAGGAGAGATCAACAAAGTGAAGAGTGTATGAGAACATAATGAAACATTATTTTTTACACTAATTCTTCAAAAGCAAAATAAATGACAAAGTAAAATGTCATTGAACATTAAAAGACAAGATTCCTTTGAAAAAAGGTTTAACCACCTCATTTTTATGGTGTAAATATTGGAATTCATCACCTTAGCAGTAACAACAACTGAAATGAAATCCCTTGTCTTTAATCCCATCAAAAGTCATTTCCATCTCTCTTTCAAAGAGAAGAAAAATCTCCATTTTTTTTATTAACTTGTGGTGATGATTTCCATGTGAATGATATTGTTTGTCTGTTCTTTCCCCACATTTGACCTTATTTCTTTAAGAAATGTGGAATATTGCTTGGGGCTTTTCAGATGCAGGAGGCTAGAGGAAGGATAATCTCCACCTAAAGAGGTTTTAAGACTCACCTACCCATTGACCCATGAAGGGTAAATGCTAAATTCTTAGAGCCAAATATGCATTCTAACCCTGCAGAAGAGATGAATGGGCTGGCCTCCTATTTAAATTATTGTAAGATTTTTACCATTCTGAAATGGTAAAATGGTGATAATCATGACCACTGACATCATCACCTGACTATTAACACTGACAGAAATGACAAAGCAGCTTGTATTTACCCATAAACATCCTCTGTAGGATTTATTTTATGTGTTCACTCTAACCTTCTTTTCCACAATAAGTCTATAGCCAACATATGCTTATTAGTACATCCATGACTTTCTCTTTTTTCTTCTTGTCTTCTCTCATTTTTCTTCTTCTTTTCTTCATTCTTTCTCTCTCACATGCTCTTTCTTTCTTTCCTTCTTTCTTCCTTTCTTTCTTTCTTTTCTTATTTATTTATTTTGCTTTGTAAACTTTATAGCCTAGCACCTGATAGACTTTCCCCCACCTTTTCTTTCATTCCTCAATGAGGATCATCTCACTATATTGCTCAGGCTGCCCTGTAACTGCTTATATAACCCAGGCTGGCTTCAAATTCATGATCTTTCTGTCTGCACCTCTTGAGTGCTAAGATTACAATCTTGTGTCACCATGCCTAGATAAGCCACTTTTCAGGACACATATCATGAGACTGTATCTCCAAAGTGTGCTTGGTTTGTTGGCTGTGGTAGTGCTGACAGGCATAGTCAGGAAGCTCATGGGTTTGAGGCTAGTGTGTCTAGCAGTGAGTTCAAGTTCAGCTATGTAAAGCAGTGAGGTGTTGTTTCACTAAACAAAAGCACAGAAGTAGCAATATCAGAAAAGTTAGGGGATTTCCTAGACTTTTCTTCCAGTAATGACAATGTATGTATGTGTGCTCTTTCTCTATCCATGCTTACCTGCAGCCAGTACTCTTGACCAACTGCAACACAACACACTGGAAACAAGTATGTTCTGGTAAGAATGTATGATAAGCAAGCTCACGTGGTTCACGTATTATTTGGGTATAGGTTGGATTTTATGGAAATGAGATACTTTCCTGGTTTACAGACACTAGAGATGGGCTATTTCTGAGGCTCGGTCCCTGAAGAGCCAATTTGCAGTAAAAGAAGGAAGTCTAGGAGGAAGATGTTGTAGGGATGCATCCAGCCCTTCAACTTTTCAGAGCTTGCATGAGTTTACCAAGTCAGCGGCTGGATCTTAGGAGCCTCGATTTCCACCTCACTTATTCCAGCTCATTTCCCCTGCATAACTTTACAAAAATATTCTATTTCCTTAAATATTTCCTCTCCTTTTATATGCTCTGACCTCTTTATTTTAATTTGAAAAGAAAACACAAACTTTATTTTTCACATGCTGGACTGCCCCACGTGACATGCCCATGTACGCACAGCTATGAGCCTCTGAGCCTGGCCTCACCCTGGGTAAAATGGTTCAGTGCTGGCATTTTAAATTTCTTCCAAATGTTAGAAAAGATATCCTTTCTATTCCGGCTGTTTCCTCTTTCTCTCTGTCTTTCTCTCTCTCTCTCTCTCTCTCTCTCTCTCTCTCTCTCTCTCTCTCTCTCTCTCTCTCTCTCTCTCTCTCTCTCTCTCTAGGATCTACATATTTTAAATAATATTTTTGTCGTGTGTGCGTGTGTGTGTGTGTGTGTGTGTGTGTTTTAAAGCAAAGCAAAACAAAATTCAACAAGACTGAACTACTTTCTCCCTTGTCTTTTGCAAACCCTGAAGATATATTTCTAAAAAGAGGGTACTAAGAGAACTTATTCTAAATTTAAATTCAAGAAAGAAAGAGAGAGAGAGATCTCAGGATTTTTCTCTACGTTTCCTTTTATATAATGTTTCTTTGTCTTATATCTGAGGTGATTCAAGTTTGAAATCAAGATATCGATGTGAGTTGTCTGACTCTTGGAATAACTTTTTTCCTGTAAGAATAAAATTATAATTCAAAAGATTTAACTGTCTTATAAAAATCATGAGTAGTTAATTAGAGGGTTAAAAATATAAACATCTAATCCATAATGGCTTCAGATAGCAGTGTCTTTTCTCAGGGGAGCAGAAAGGTAGCAATCTCGTTAGCATTGCTAATGAGCACAAATCCTTTTAACACACAGCAATTCCATAGCCACACAGCCATGTCTAATTCATATTCCAAGTTGCCAGTCAAGTTTCATTTTTGTTCATTTGATCTATGAACTTTTTCAAGTAAAATACTGATTTGGGGAATATAATTGGTCTCTGGAGGGGATAATATATTTTTAAAAGTAATACAAAAAAAAAAAAAGAAACCTTAAGCTCCAATAATTTCTTGAGGATATTGAAACAGCCTGTCAGAGTAACTTGGTTTAAATACTGTTGATGTTTTTGAATGTTTGATTTTTGTCTTTATATTAACTCTACTGAAAAATGAATGGACCAAATAAGTCTTTATGATCAAGAATAGGATGAATAGATTACAATAATATAATTTGCTGTTATTGGGACCAGAGGGGTTTTTCTTATGTGCTAACTCAAGAAAACAGAAATACTATTGTTATAAAAAAATACCTTTGGGGAATGTGTGAATGTAATTGTTATGTGTCTGTGTGTGCACATATATATATGTGGTCTGTATGCAGGTGGGTACTTGAGCAGAGGCCAAGAGTTGACTTCCTTTATTATTCTCTATGTTATTTCCTGAGACAGGATTTCTCAGTAAACTTAGAACATATCTTTTTCTAGACTAATTGGCAAAGGAACTCTGGATTCTCCAGTCTCCATCTCATATTCTCTAGGCGTGCAGACAAACTGCCACACACAGGGTTTACCTGGGCACTAGAGATCTTTTCTCAGATCTTCATGCTACAGAGCTGGCACGTGAGCCCCTAAGTCGTCTCCTTGGCGCCAAGAATACTTATACTTAAGGATTTTTTTCTAGCACAATTTTATCTGCATTTATTCAGATCAAAATATAATATGACCTTGTTTATTTTATAGTTATAGCTAGCTACAGCTCTTGAGATTATGAAATAGCTTATTTATCTAGTTTTCTGAGGGCAGGTCCCTTTACCATTTGACTCTGTATTCACAGAATTATAGACTCTGAAGGGTCCCTGAATCCCATCTACCACATCTGCCAGCTCTTCCTGAAGACTAGACGGTAAGGGTGCACATCCCCTTGGCAAGCTCACTTTACATCTTGACTCTACTGGTTAAATTCCTCTGCATTGTGCTCAAGTCAGCTACCCATGACTACCTGAGTTTTACTTCCTTCCCAGAAGCCATACAGATTAAACTGGGAATGCCCCTAATTTACAAATCCTTCCTAGTGTTTGAAGAGCTCTTCTGTGGTGTCTGTGCTTCCAGTTCTCAACTTCGGCTGCTTTGTCTCACTACTGAACCCTGTACTGATGTGAATGTGCACCCCTTTGTCTTTCAGGACACTTTCCATGATTTGCTCACTTGCTTTCATTTCAAAATTGAATGCGGCACATTTTCACATGCATCCATGTTATTTTGTTATTTGCACACAACATCTACATCTGCATCTGCATGTAACCTATAGCTAAAATATTTGTTATCATTGTAATGCAGCTATCAGATACAATAGATAATATTGATGCTTTTAATATTTGCTCCATTGTTTATGCAAAGAAATAGAAACAGAAAGAGTGAACAGCTGAGCAGAAGGACTGTAATTGTCTTAGTATGAGCAAAAATAAACTATTTACTTTAACTTCACTATCCACATAAACTTAAATACTAAGATAATTTACAAATATCTTCTTTATTGAAAAAAAATATTGGTACTAGAGCAAAAAATGTTAGCACAGTAATATGAATGTCTTCACCATACTCCTTGGGTTAGTAACTCTTAACAAAACTTATTAATATTTTTTGGGTCCTCACACACTTGAAGTTAATGTGTCAAGACAAATAGAACAAGAGTCTGGAAATTAACACTCTCTAATCAATTATATGACAATGATTGTTTAAGAGTAAACTGGGTAGGAACCATTGCAGAGAATGCTCCAGGTGAGATCTGAGGAAAGGAACAGTCTGGGCCTCTGACAATTTATCTTGCAGATCCCAAGCTGAATTTCAACCAGCAACCATAGCAGAAGCTGGGACTAAAGGAAGCAAGGAAGACAACAGGTAAAGAAACCATCCCAGCTTCTTTAGACCCTCTCCTGCACTCCGTAAGAGCAGATGTGTACACTGTGTGCCAGGATTATTGCAGGTGCTCTAGCTCTTCAATTATCATCAGAGAGGTGATATGAAGTGGGAACTATAGCTATCCTCATGATCCAGATGATGATCATAGACATTAAATAACAGTTAAGTGGCAAAGTGGAGATTGAGATTGATACTAGAATCAGTCGTCTGCTCCATTGGCTAAGGCCATCCATCCCTGCAGGCTTCATTGTGCCTTTTAACTACTCAGCCTTGCTCTAGGTTGCAGGAAGTTCATCTATATAAACTGTTTCAAAGCCAATTCTTGCTGTCCAGTTCCCATTTGGTTTTGTTCAGTTTTGTTTGTAAGAGAGTTCAGTTTAGAAACTTATGCCTTTGTTCTTTCTGGTGGAGGCTCCTTAGAATAACTGCATTCCTCCACATGGTCCTTTCTCTATGACCCTGGTGAAATAAAACTGGAGAGCCAAAGGAAAACAAGGAGGCTGTGCTTTGAAGTGCAGGGTTCTTCTGTGCTGTGTTTCCTGGCATCCTACTCAAGCTTTGTAGGTAGTGCTCTTATAAAACTTTCCCCAGTTTATCCAATCTGAACATCCCATCCCCTTTCTGGCTGGATTCAAGCAACTACCAGGTTGGATGAGGCTCAGAGTTAGAACATATGGTGCTGCATATGCAGTTGCTTGGGATCAGTGCCCAGCATCAATATGGTGCCACCCTGCCATGTGTAAGCCAGTAGCAGGTTCTAGATATTTAATCAGCTAGATATTGACCAAAGGGAACATTTCCCCATAATATTTTTGACAATGTTTTTATTACTTACTATCTAGTAGTCAATCTGTATTTATAAAATATTGGGAAAATAGTAGCAGTTTCTTTTTAGATTAAGGATTTATGTAAAACATTATTTAAAGCAATGAGGAAGATTCCCCAATGAGAGAATTTTTTACATTGTTAAATACTACATAAAATTCACTCAGTCTAATTAGTAATCAAAAACAAAAAGAAAGAATTACTA
The DNA here is from genome assembly GCF_008632895.1 of Mastomys coucha. Classification (NCBI taxonomy): domain Eukaryota; kingdom Metazoa; phylum Chordata; class Mammalia; order Rodentia; family Muridae; genus Mastomys; species Mastomys coucha. The sequence continues at coordinate 22,707,179 of NW_022196913.1, forward strand.
TTTCATATCCACTGCATTTTTAAACCCAAACATTTAAGATAAAAGTTAGGTTTGGTGGGCTCCATAGCTGATAGAGCTCCATAGCTCTATGGCTCAGCAGTTTAGAGCACTTACTGTTCTTTCAGATAAGTTGGCTTTGATTCATATGGGTTCCAAGTTCCAAGGGATCCAGGTATGTGATTCCTTCTTTTGACTTTAAGTAACAGGAATGCACATGTTGCACTTACATACGTGGAGACAAGTCATTCATACATACATATAAAATAAAACAAATAAAATCCAAAACAAAAATTTTTTTAAAAATAAAATTTGTTGCCAGGCGGTGGTGGCATACGCCTTTAATCCCAGCACTTGGGAGGCAAAGGCAGGCGGATTTCTGAGTTCGAGGTCAGCCTGGTCTACAGAGTGAGTTCCAGGACAGCCAAAGCTATACAGAGAAACCCTGTCTCGAGAAAACCAAAATAAAATAAAATAAAATAAAATAAAATAAAATAAAATAAAATAAAATAAAATTTGTTGAAGGAGTTAGATGAACACTTGCAAACACTATCATGTTATCCTAAGGCAATGTCTGAGTATGTTAAGACATGTTTTTGCTGTACAAGTGGTTTATTTAAAAATTGAAAGCAATTTATGTGAAGAAAGGATTAATTGAATAAATAATGATTTCCTATATGAAAACTATGTAAAATGTATATTATATAATTCAAGGCATAGATGAAATATCAAGAGGATTAGATTACCTATGTAATTTAAACCTGAGAAAGCATATTACAAAATGCTATCATCGCATATTGGTGTCATCTGGTTGTTGTTGCTGTGGTCAGGGCATAAACTTGAAGCAGAAACCATGAAAGAATGCAGCTGGCTAATAGTCAGGCTCATGCTTACCTTGCTTTCTTCTACATCCCCATACTATTTTCCTACAGAATGGAACTGCCCTCAGCGGTCTTGGCTTTTTACAGCAGTTATCAACCAACAGAGTCCCCAACAGACATACCCAGAAACCAGCCTGACAAAGTGCTCAATTGAGACTCCTCTTTCAGATGACCTAGGTTATGTCAAATTGACAGCTAATGCATATATATATATATACATATATATATATATATACATTATATATACATATATATACACATTATATATATACATATATATGCAGAGAGAAAATATAGCACGAGGCTATATGGATGGTAGGAACAATATTGTAGAAGTTTGTACTTTATTCTGAGATCAATAAGGAGCTCATATAAAGTTTTAATTGATGGGGAAATGAATGATCATAATTCTGTAAACTGTGTTAGCTAAGGTTGAACAGCCAATCCTGGTAAGTACCTGCTTCGTGAGGTTTCCCAGAGTACCAATACTTTGAGATTGTTACCCACCCAGGAGCACTGGTGCCACCACGGAAGGCTGCAAACTGTAAAGCTTAGCTTGTACACACACTTGCATAGCTACTTTAGCATGGAGCTCTTCTCCGTGGATTTAAGGAAAAAGATTTTGTAAAGAGTTCTGCAGAGTAGAATTTCATATTGCATACTTTTGCATATTCCATTTAAGGCATCAGAAGTCCTTATGGACCAGTTTGTGTTCAAGTAACATGGTGCTGATATATAGATATCTGGCATGAGGCAAGATAGCTAACATCGGGCATCTAAGGATGTTAAGACTCAGAAAAAGATGGCTGATGTCTAGGAAGCCCAAAAGTAAAACGTGATATATATGTGTGTGTATGTGTGTGTGTGTATATACATATATATGTGTGTATATACATATATGTGTATGTATATATGTATATACATATATATATGTGCATGTGTGTGTATCTATAATATTCATTACACATACACATGCATCTGTATGTGTGTGTGTATCTATAATATTCACTACACATACACATACCTCTGTATGTATGTATGTGTGTGTATATATATATATGTGTAATACACGCACACTCACACAACATCCTGTGTTCATCTTCACCAGTCTCTCTTTCTGTGTGTGTGTGTGTGTGTGTGTGTGTGTGTGTGTGTGTGTGTATTCTGTGTGTGTGTATTCCTGTCTTTTTCCTGTCTTTGTTTGGACAGTGTGAGATGCCTTTTGTCTGGGTGCCTGCCAGGGGCCACCTGCTTAACAGTCTCTCTGCAAGTGAATAAACTAAGTCTTATCTGCCTGAGATTCCTCTGACTCTCTAGCCTCCCAGCCTGGCCCGGCCTTCCTCCTTTCCTGGCCTTGGAGTTTACTGCATGGCCATGAACATGGAGAATGCTTACAACACGGACCTCAGCATGATTATCTGGTCTGTGACTTCCTGTTCCTCTCATGGACCTTCCTTGGCAGTACGAAATGTGAAAAGGCGCAGGGAGGGGAGCTGCGGGCCTTGGGGGAAGTGGAACAACAAGGCATGCCGTAAATTAGACTTTTCATGGGAGCGAAGTAATTGAGAATTCAGGACATGTTGTCTACAGTTAGTAAAGCCTGTTAGCAATCAGTGCCATAATAATGCGTACAACTGAGCAGTTTGAGTTTGCCGACTCCATACCTAAACGCCTCTCACTCTAAGTTGTCATACAAGCCCTTGTTCCCCATTTTCCTCAGCAGAGCTGGGAAACACTTCTACCCCTCTGGCTGACATCTAAGAATCTCCTTCCTTCCCATGATGGCCATTCTTCCTAGATATAATGATACATTAAGAAACGCAAAATTGATCTTTATAAAGATTCAAGATGCTTGAAGTGTGAGTCTCCTGGAAAAGTCTGAAGCAGAACAACCTTCAGATGTAGAATCTAATTTCAAACACTTTAAGATAATTGTGGCACAGATAATTTTCTTATAAACAATAATGACATGAAATACCATTGAGCACATCAACTCTCTTTTCCTGGCCCATTCTTCTTTAGACTGTCCAGTGGTGGACATAAAGGCTCAGAAATGGTTTATTATAACTTAAATTTCTGTCAGTTATTACTGAAGAGAAATGTATTGAACTTAATATGTTAGGTTTGGGAAATCTATTTTCATTTGCTATAACCAATGGTCTGTCATAAGTGTGGCCGTAGTGGGCTCCCAGAATCTATCTTCTATCTGCCCCTGACTCCTAACACCACACAGCTTCTATTTTTTTGTGAGTGTTTATAGAGTAGAAGCCCAGTTTCCAAAATCTAAAGTGCTCCTTAATCATTCCAAAGAAAATAACAGTGATAAAAAGAAAGGTAACCTTCAGCAGAACTAAGCCCAACTATTAAAAAATATAGATTAAGTTGTCCTCTGTGAATGCTATAGAAGTCATCACTGTTAACCTGGTCTCAAACAAACCCATTACAATATTTGTTAAATGATAGTAGGGCATTGCCTCCCAGGTGTGTTTACTTACTTACTTAGTTTAGTTTCTCCAAGAAAAAGAATATATGTCCTTCCCCCCCTCTCTCTTTTTCTCTCTCTCTTTCTCTCCCTCCATCCCTCCCTCCCTCCTTGCCCTCCCTTCCTTTGTCTCTCCCCACTTTGGTCTGCCTTAATGACTTGATTCTAATGAAAGGAAAACAACAGTGGGCGTGATACAGTTGGCTTCCAGATCAGGTTAGAGAACTTGAGTTTAGGAAAGTCGGCTTCCACCTGGGGCTTTCTCTTCAGTTCCTGCTTTCACCACCTCCTCCTGATCAGTGCTTTCCCTGGGAGCCCAGCCATAACACTATAAAGAAGCCCAGCTGGCAGGGAGAAATCCAAGAGATGCTCTGGCTGATGGTTCCAGCTAAAATTCAAGCCAGGCCCCAGCCATGGCCATCAGAAATGGAAAAAAGCAGCTTTGAGATTATTCTAGCCTCTCTTGGCCATTGGGTTCCACCAGATGACATCAAGTGAGAATGAATTTCATTGTCTCTTCTAAACCTACCCAAGATAAAGACTTGTGAGTGTAATAAATGTCCCTGTGTGAGCTGCTAATTTGGAGGTACAGTGCAGCACTATACCATGTTACCTTCTGATATTCAATTTATAATTCTTGAGGTACTTCCATCTAGACTGACACTAGCAGTGCTATAATTCTCAGACCAGACAACTCAAGAATTACCCTCTCAGGAGGGAGCTGGCAACTTTGACTACTCTGGGGATATATTTCTCTTTGTTTATTGGGAGAATGGCACCTCGTATGATCATCCTATCAAGGAGGTGCTTAATGAGAAAGAAGTGAATTTCCAAAATATGCTCTCATCAGTGTTCTCTAGCAGAGCTGATCCTGCAAATGATTCTATGCCTCTGTTCCCATTTTTCATTCCTATACCATCTGCTTTCAAGGCATTTCTTAAAATGACAAATTATTAAATTTCTAGACAAGCATTACTTAGTTACCTGTATTGCTTATCATATGTGAAATCCATAAGAACAAGGACAAATTCTGTCTTAGTTATCATTTTATTATGCAAACCTAGTACAAAGCTTATCAGAAATGTACTAAATACTTACTGACACGTGGACACTCATTTATTTATCTTAGCTTTGTCATTCTCTCTGACCTCTTCTTTCCTCCTATGTCCCCAGGTAGGATTGTAGACTCCTGTGAGTAGAGTCTATTTTCCCTTAATATTCAGCAAGTATTTACCAAGTGTGGATGATGCCCAGAAACATCCAATTCAGAAGTGGTTCAATTCAAAAAACATTTATCTGGTACTTAATATATTCAAGATCTATTATCTATTCTCTAGGGACTTGCTACCTAGCAAAAGAGGCAGACAAATGTACAAGTCATTATAATACCAGACAAACCCTGATAGTGGCTGCAAAAGAAGTGGGGAAAACGAGAGAAGAGCCATAGCACAAGGGAAGGCAGGATGCACTACAATGTAGGGAACCAAGAAGCTTGATCAAAGATGTTGATCATCAGAAGTGGAAGAGAGAAGGCTGGGGAACATTCAGTAAGTGTTTGTTTGGGGGAAAATCCTTGCAATAAGGTTAACATTACCAACAATGGAAAATATGAAGTATTTCTGTACACCTGACCTATTTTACTTCACTGATGTGACATTAGCTAAGAAGGTCCTGCTATAAATCCTATAGAATGTTCCAAAATCATGATGCCTGATAGCAAAGTATGCATATGTGAAAAATCAGAGGAGTGGGGCTAAAGTGTCCTTTTAAAAATAGGTATAAAATTATTGTTTCATCCACAAAAAATAGTAAAGAAAGCTCTGCAGTAGTCAAACATGTTATATTTTAAGTAAAGAAAAACTACAGTTGAAGGCTTTGTTTTCTAAATGTTTCAGATTTCTGTGAATGAGTATTTTGTCTGAGTGTATGCATGTCTGCTACATGTGTGCCTGGTGCCCACGGAAGACAGGATAGAGTATCAGTAGTTCTAGGAAACTCCACAAACTACTATTTGTGGAGTTACAAATGTAAACCACCATGTCAGTGCTCAGAACCAAACTCAGGTCCTCTGTTAAGAATACCATTCTCAACAATAAAAGAACCTCTGGTGGAATCACAATCCCAGACCTTAAGCTGTACTACAGAGCAAT
>NW_022196913.1:22714705-22729176 GCF_008632895.1 Mastomys coucha
AAAAAAAAAAAGAATACCAGTATTATTAACTACTCAAATAATTCCCCAGCCTCTTAATATTTTTTTTAATTGATAAATAACAGGTGTATGCATTTACAACATGTGTGTTTGACATGCTTGTACATTGCACAAGAATTAATAGGGCCCATTAATACACTTACCACTTTATGTTTTTGTGTGAAGAACATTAAACATCTACTGTTTTGACAACTTCCAAGCATATAATACGTTATTAACTGGAGCTACCAGAATATGCAATAGGTCACAAAATCATCTCCTTCCCAACTGAAACTCTCTACTCCTTAATCCACACTTCCACAGTCCCACACAACACTCCCAGTCCATTCATGTTTCCTGAGCAACATCAAAGACCATTAAGGAAAAATGTCAAAGATCTTAAAGAAAAAGTTTTATGAGCCTCCATAGAATGTTAAAGCAGATAAACTCACCTGTCTGTTTGTTTGAAGTCTCTAGAAGAAACAATTCTTAGGGCTGATGTTTAAGTTGAGCTAGTTAACAATGCAATGTCATCTAGCAGGAAAGCTCAATGGGTAAAAGAATTTGCTTCCTCTGAAGTTGGATGAGCTCTATCACTGGATACCACGGTAAGATATAACCAACTCCCAAAAGTTTCTCTCTGTTCTCAACATGGATGCTGTGTAGGAAAACCCTGACCCTTCCTATTAACTCAAAAATAATAAAAATAAAGAATAAAAATGTAAAACTGAAGTTTAATTCAAGATTATGCTTGACTATTTAGTGAGTTCCAGGCTAGTCGGACTATGTGAAATTCTGTTTAAACAGACAGAGTAATAGAAAGAGAATGTCTATTCTACTTAATATTAACATGATTGTGGACATTAATTCAATTTGAAGGCATGCAATATCGATCTCATACATACACACATTTTAGACTGGTTGACATGTATAAAAATAAAATTATTTAAAAATGTCAACAATTTCTAAGAGATGTGTATGTGACATGAATATGTAATAAAACCCAAGTTGCCGTGGAAACCATACCAACAGCAAACCCTTCTTACCCTGGCCATTTTGTATGCATAAAAGGAACTAAGTTTTCAAACTCTCAAATGAAATCTCCATCCTCAGAAAGGTAGTAACATTTCTTCCCTCAAACACAGCTTCCAACAAGCATGTTCAAGTCTTGCAATGATAAGGTTTATTTAATGTGCTTTCTTACTGTTGGTTTGTTTTTAAAATAAAACATTAAGATTTTTTTCTTGAAGATTAGGAAAATACTAAACACTGGCTATATACACACTTCCTAATGAAGGTGCCATGGATTTCAAGTTGCAGCTGTGGTCCGCATACCTAACTTATAGCTAAACCTTTGGCAGGATGGAAGGGTTTCCTCTGGGACAGAGAAGCTCATCTGCCTAATCAAACCATATTCTGGGGTAGAAATTACATTCGCCACTCAGCCTGAGATTTGGCTTTTTAGGGGGACAATTAAATAGAGAAAGCAGATCCTTACTCTCTTCAGGTTGTTAAAATCTGCTTCAAACTCTTTGTTGGGCTATCATCAGGAAAACTGTCCCTTCTCAGGTTGAGAAAGCCCATTAGTTTTCTAAGTGAGCAAAGGGATTCACATTAAGTAAAGGCCCCTTTCTGTAATCATATATTTTTCTTACATTTCCATTGCTGGTGTTTAGTAATTTCCTAATCTCCCTCACACACCAACCAGCCTATTATTTTAACTTTCCTGTTTGAGAAAGGGAAGTGGAGGCACTAAGAACGCAAACTCCTTTGTCTGTGAGAGATCTCAGAACATTTCACTAAGGACAACTGCTATATCCCTATGGTTATAAAAAAAAAATGTGTTCAAGACAGAGAAAAACCTGTACCTGGCCTAAAAGCTGGCAATTTCTCTTAGAGACAAAGCTAGAACTACATAGATGAATCTATCCAAATGAAGATAGCTACTGGGCAATGGGACCAGTCAGCAGCTAGAGACGTGGCATCACCTTCCAAAGGCATCTCATGTTATACCACTTCTCAGCACCAACGTTATCTTAAAGATTTCAGTTATATGAAAGAATTACAGTCTCCCACATTTTAAATTTAGAACAGGATAATATATTTAACTGTCCCTTTCCCACCCTTCCACCCTCATCCATATGCTCTACAAGACGCAGGCAGAGAATCACGGTCTTCTCTAGAATCTTCTATCATCCATTTATAGATTTCTTCCTAAATGAGTTCTAAAGAAAGCAATCATTAATGTATCTGAAGAAGGGAGAGGTACTGTCATCCTGAGAAAAAGATCCCCAGAAGACCCCCTTTGGCCAAGAGATCTCTGAGAACGGATGATCCTTGATGAAAGAGGCACAGATCATTCCAGCTATCTCAGAACATTTATTGCCAATTGTATCCCATTTAGTGCTAAAAATAATCAACCACTTTCTGAAAATGGCAAACTTATATTCAACTTAACCATTTGCATGTCCCAAACTCTACAGGACACTATGAGTGTCAATCATTTTAAACCCAGCACTGTCCTACGCCATGTCATCAAACCTTCTAGCCAGAAGTGAGAATGTAGAAACTTAAGTTATAAATTCTGCTGAAAGAGCTACTAAGTGGCAAGCCAAGGTCAACCCCAAACTTAAGTCTGAGCCACAGTTAACCCCAAACTCAAGGCAAGTCTCAGTAGCCTTGGGCATTGTGATAAATAATATGTAACAAGAATTTAGAAAAGAGAAAAGATGTAGGAAAATCAGCTTACAAAATAAAATTCTAGTTTATACTCCCTTTGGACACAACTAAGAAATGTACAAAAGTAGAGTTTTGTTTTTCTGCCTCAAACACAATGGCAAAAACACTACTATTGAAATTTGCTGTGAGTCACGTAATAATTCTTTTTTCCTTTGACAATATTTTTGGAATAATACTTATTCCTCAATGAAAACCTCAATGTGGCTTCTGAACAATTAAAAACTTCTAAAATATATAACTTTGAAGATCAATAATTTTTAAAGAAATACCAGAAACATAGGTGAAAAAGACAATGTCAGAGTGGAGGCTGTTTAAGGATGACTCATTTTGGCACACTAATGCCTGTTCTCATGTTACACACTCTAACTGTGTGCAGTATCCTCTGTACAGTCTCCAGCACCCAACATACACCTGCCATAGAGAAGGCACTCAGTTCACGTTTATTGAGTTGACTAATTCACGGTTGAATGTTGAATGCATGAACTGTAAAGTGCAAAGTAGAAATAGAACCATATAATGAATAGAACAAATATGGTAGAATCATGTTTTCACTTCTATCACATACTGTAATGACGCTGTGACATATTTATACAACATACACACACACACACACACACACACACACACACAGATACTTGCTTTGCTTTAATGTGACCCTGTGGTATAGAAAAAGAAAGCTAGTCTCAAAACGTCAACAGCAAAGAAGAGAAATATCAGAAACTAAGACATGGAGAGGTGATGAAAGTTCCTAGGAAAAGTAATTTCAAAGACTCAATATAGAAATGATCCCAAGATATCATGGTTTTATTTTCATCAATTGTTTTATTTTGAGAAGAAAACCTGGTTCTTCTAACTTTTTTAAGTGTGTTCCCACTAACATCCAAAACAAAAACAAACAAAAAGCCCAGAATGCTTCTCTGTATGGAGATGTGACTCTCAGAGAGCAAAAGATGTGACTTATTTTGGTAGAGAATAATCATGATGATAAGTCATCTAGTATTTCCATAGCACCTGTCCCAGGACAGCATGAGGTGGCAAGCATAACAGCATTATCATTTTAGAGAATAAATGTTTACAAAACCTTGCTAATCATTGCAGATAGCCCTGTAATTTAATTTATACTGAAAATGTCATCAGCTATTATCCATACATTAGATATATAAAATCAATTTTTGAAAGTATTTACAAACAATTTGACAAAAGTATTTCTTTTGGCTGTTAACCATGGGCCTGCTATTCTCTTTGTACATTGTCTGAAGTATTCCATGAAGAATAAGCTAATTGGAAATATTATGAAGTTAAAAGCATTAAATTGTTTTTATGTTCACTTGTTACGTTTTCAAACAGCATTTAAGACAATTTCAGCTTTCAGTTATCTACTTTTACATTTTTAGTTATCTTTTTCTCTCCCAGGCTGCAAAAAGTGTCTGACCGAGTAACTGACACAGCTTCCCAGCACCTAACGTGAACGTGCAATTTTAATGCCTTCTAATCATACAAATCAATATGAGATTTTTGTACTTGTGATGACCTTCCTGGAATTATCCCTCCATTTTGGCTGAATCCAAGTGAGTGGAGGCTATTTGATAAAAAAATAAAAAAATAAAGAAACCCTAAGAGTGTGAAATAAGAGCCCTTGCTTCTTCCGCCAGACTCCTCTTGACAGAAAGATGATAGAAGCGTTCCATCCCTCGGAGGGTAAATGCAAACTGACAAGAGATGAGCCTTTAGATGTTGAATATAATCTTGAATTGTGCTTGAAGTGTCTTATTATCTTGTCTTTTGATGTCTGAAGGGGCGCCTCATTGTTAGAAAAAGGAAAGCCCTTGCACAGCTTTGCCATCTTTAAAAATTGTTTGGCCCTTTAACAACTGCTTTTCCAACTAATGTCCATTTCTCCTGACAATAAATATGGCAGGCCGACGGCAAGTGACAAACAATTTACTTTACATGCCACACTTTTATGGGTTTTGAGAGCTCATGTGGAAGTGTATTTTAAAAAGCTCATAGAAATTAGCAGTATTACAAATGTTAAGGGGCCTGGGATCTACGGGCATCCACTGATGTAAAGTCATTCATCTTGGCTCTTCCCTGCTGTTTCTGGTGTGATATCTCACTGGTACCAGATTCACAATTCTGGTTCTTTATTTATCATTGACTAAAAATAGCCAAGAGAAAATGAAAGAGCAGCAATCAATTCTGACAGATTCCATGAAGGAAATGCACGCACACACACACACACACACACACACACACACACACACACAGATACCCAGCGTGCTTCTAGTGTTCAGAACACTGCACATAGAGTTCTGTTTTTAAGCAGGACACTGAGGTCGACAGTGGGGTCCCTGCATTTTGCTTCTCATCTCAGAACCTTCACTTTCTAATTTCCACAGTCACTCTGGCCACTCTGTACCCTTCATATCTACCAATTGCTCTGTGGTTTGTTTTTACCTTAAAAGTTTAATGATGCTCCTGGTCGATGGGATTCCTTAGCAGCTAAATCACAGGCATCGTAGTTCCCTGTCACACATCCAGATTTCGTGAAAGCTTTCAGGATCTTTTCTCAGACCTCCCTCACTCTAAGAATCCATAAGAATTCTCCAAAGAACCATAAACCGCTACAGGGCTTGGGTTATTATGTCATTATAAAGCTATATTGATACACTGCTGATCACAAGACTTGTGGTCCCATCTCTAGGCTGCCCCACCCATCTCAAGGCTCCCAGGAAGCACCAAGCTCACTGTTTCCTTCTTCATTTCATTTTTACTTAAAGCAGTCAGTTGCAGACATTAGACCCTTCAAAGCAGGATACTTAACTTTTGAAAGAATTTTCTGATTCCTGGTAGATTCCAGGTGGATCGTTAAGAAATTACTATGAATACAAAATATAATAGGAGAGTCAAAGATTTCAAGCTAAAGCATAGACTAGTCCACTTAAATTTTTGGATAATTCCTTAAGTTAATTTAAAATTCAAATCTGCCTTCATCTCAAGACTGTGACCAAAATGAGCCATCCAACACTCCAACGCACATGCATTTTGCCCCTCAGAGTCTGGGCAAGTCCCGTCAGAGGACTGAGATGGCTCTCGCCCTACGGATTTGCCCATTCACTGATTGCACCGCTATCTATTGCCAGCATTACATAGTTTCATTGAAATGTTGGTTGTGCACAATGTGTCCTCCATGCTGCTTCCTCTGCAGATTGTTTCCTTTTTTTGTATATTTCTATCTTTTGAAATTTTGGTAAATGAAATAGATGTATTGGGGAAAAGGCCAGCTCTTACAAAGTGAAGCTCATCCCTCTACTTCTGTCCTAAACATCCATAATTAAATACAGGGGTGTGTGTTTTCTTATTTGATTTTTTATTCTCTTCTATCCTTGGTTGATTTTGGCAATAAGTGACTCTGCAGTAATATTTTCATGCTTTTTAAACAGCTTCACATGTTTGCATTTTTAAACCAAATTAATCCTTTAGCCTTTCTTCTCCTCTGACAGGGTTGATTCTTGTCTTCAACGCATTACACAAAGCCATTAATTTGCAAAAGCAAATCGTGCTCTACCAATACCAAGAGAAAAATCATCACATGTGGCAATCAAAAGCTACAAACAAAAATGAGTATTCCCACACTCTCTCAGTAGCAAATGACTAAAATGGCAATTATTTCTTGTATATCACAAACCTACATACCTCAACACATGCCTATGTAAATGTTGATTCAGGCACACAAAATTCTTGCAGAAATAAAATGTAGCAAACATTTTATTTACGATGGAACAAGTTGCCTTTTGCTGATTAAAATAATGATCAGTACTTAATGTTGTGATAGACAATAGACATATATCCACAAGTTGATACATGTCTAAAGTTTCCACAATTCACACATAGGAATTTTCCTGAGCTTGGATGGGTTTTCTTTTTAAAGCACATATACTTTTTCCAAAGCAAACTGTGTAGAGCTCTCAATTTGCTTTACTGAATTAAAAATAAATTTCCTAAATTAAAATGTATTGCACAATTTCTGAGACATCCTGTTGCTCCCTCTGGTACCTGGCAGTCAGGATCAAAAGGATAGTAGATTACAGCCCAGATGTCCAAAAGTAATTTGTAGTCCTTTATTAGCAAATTTTAAATTCGATCCATTTTACATAAGACTATTATTTTAATATGCAGCAGTATACTGAAATAGTGCATGAATGATGTGAACTAAAAGAATGCTTACTATTATAAACTAGCCTTTATCATAAACTTAATGACACAAAATACATGGTACTACAAATTTGATAGACACTGTGAAGCAGTGTGTGGATACATAAGAAAATCAAGAAGAAAGTGCCACTGTTAACCTTCCAATGGACACGATGTTTCTTCTGAGTCCTTGATTGCAACAAACTTTTATGACAATCAGGTCATTCCCTGCCCCCATTAGTTGCATAAATGTAAGAAACAAAATATCTGAGAAGCATTTTAGTAGGGAAAAATAGTTAAAGGCAAACATTTTATTGATGAGTATAAGAAAATGCTAATGCCAAAAGACAGGTCAGGACAGACTTATCAAACTGACGAAACCTTCAATTTATTATTGGTACACAAGTCTCCTGAAAAAACACCTTCATTGTTTACATTATTTACCAACAAGCTTCATTGGAGTTTTACCTGTGTTATTTTCTTAATAGGGTTTTAATCATCTTAATGACTGTAATGTATCATTATAGTTTTACTTCTCATGGTATTCAGCACAAAGAACTTTGAAAATATTCCATTTATGTGCAATAACATTTCTTAGTTTCTGGTATTGCAACTGGACCACCTTTTCCCCTCTTTAAGTAGTTTTGATGGGAGTACAGTTATCCCATATAAGTACTTAAGCAACAGTAGTCGCACATGGCTAGCAGCTCAGTGTAAAAATATATGGCATAGTCTTATTATATATTCAACTGCAAGCAAACTTAAACCAATGCCAGAATCTGAGGAAGTTTAAAGGTGCTCTCTAAGATTCTGAACTACAACGCAGATATCCATGTAACATACCAGAAAAAAAGAAATAAGTAAATCAGCAGTGACTTTAGAGAGATCCTGCACAGCAAGTGGCAGGGCTAGGCTTTTATCACTGAATACTTAGAACACAAAGTTAATTTCCGTTTCTTTGAGGACAGACTTTCTTTAATGAAGAGAGATTTAGTGTTATATTTTTTCAATCTCGACAACCAGTAGAAAAACCTTAGTCTATCCAATAGATCAGAACATAGCATTGAGCGTGTCTCTAAGCAAGGCCACTCAGTTTTGTATTTTTACGAACCTCAACTCTGGCAAGATTGAGAGTTGGTCCACATGCTATTAACTAGATATTGCCTCATGCCTACTAACTGCTGAAACCTAAATCTTCTTTTATGAATGATTTTTAATGTATCCATTACTTGGAGATATTTCAAAAATAAGTCCAGTACTGATGGGTTTAGAACTTCATTTGAGTTGGATGGAGCATGATGCTCCATAGGTGTCTAGCTGCAAAATGCCACAAAAAAAAAAAAAAATTAAAAAAAATTATATTCAGATTTCTAAGAGAAACAACAAGTAAAATTTCAAAGGATAAACATTTTAAAAGGAAGAAGTAGCATAAAATGTTGAAAAACAAAACAAACAAACAAACATCAGCAAAATACAGAACCCAGGCAAACAAAAACAAGAAAATTTCAGAGCCACGGTGGATAGTAAAGAGAAGTGAATCCGGGGAGAATGGCAACAGTTACTATGAGCTTTCCACAGCTACCTCTGCCTTTGGATATTTTTAAAAAATTTATTAAGCTGGCAGCAGGAAATGTTATACAGATTGCCCCCTGACAGGGCACCAGTAGGGTCTCAACACTTTGCTATCTTTCTCTTTAGCATTAGAAACTCAAGAAGTGAATTAAGTTGGCCAGGTGCAGATTTGGCTAAGTGTGCCTTCCCCTACAATCGCCTTGCCTTCCTAAGAAAGGCCTGAGCAATCAGGGACAGCTCAAGAGCAGAGCTGAACTCCCCCACTTCCTTCTTCCAGCTCCTTTCTTTTAAATGTGTGATGTCTGATGTATTATTAATCCCAAAACATAGACCAGCAAGGTCGCCAAAGAGATGCCAGCTCTTTCACAAATGATCTGTTTACTATGTGCTAACACACAAGCTTTGCCTGAAACAGCCTACCTAAACTCAGCTCTCATGTGGAAGAATGTTTTATTTGGTCAGTTTTTGAAAATGAGAACATTAATTCTATAACCAACTAGGTAATTAAGAAAGCAGGCAATCTACTAAAGGACCAAGCCTTGGGAGGTACCTCTCTACTAATTATGACACAGACAAAGCTGGACAAACTACCAAACACTACAATACCAGGTAACCTTTAAGGTAGAAAACACCACGACACTCTAAAGGCTAGGATGGAATCATCTAAAGGAATGTCTGAATGCAGATAAATCTGACTTCCGACTGTTTATGGAACCATTTAACAATAACAAAGTATGTAAACCATGGCAGTCAAAATAAAAGGGAAGAGAGAAAGCCATAGGCACACTTGGGCTGGCTGACTCCTTCCCTCCCAGCATCGTTAGACTCTGCAATGCTTAACTTCACTTCTGTAACACTGGTCTGACCAGAGACCCCCAGGCGCGGTGAGTGACAGAAAAGGAAAGCACCAAGGAAGTCCCCACTGAGTCTTCAGTCACACTGTGCTCCAGTGCAGGGCCGCTTAGCTATTCAGTCACACTGTGCTCCAGTGCAGGGCCGCTTAGCTATGAGCACGGCTCACTGAACCAGTCTGCTGAGAAGTTTGAACACAGGCACCTTTCTCACTAGATTTATTTTTATTTCAAAGAATAGTATACATATATACGTGTGTGTGTGTGTGTGTGTGTGTGTGTGTGTGCATTTCAAAGGAAAAACTATATATTTCAAATATATATTTCAAATATATATATGCTACCTAAAGTGGGTTTGTTTACAATGCAATGTGCTAACAATATTCTGGTACCAAAATGCCACTAAACTGAAGTTATCTAAATACACACAGCCTCTCAATTACTTTTTAAATAATTATATCAGTGAATTAGATTTTCTCAAATGTGAGAAATATATATATAATAGTGTACATTTCTCTTCACTGCTAGTCAGTGCAGCATGGCAAAGACATGTGCGACCATTAACTGCTTTTGGCAAACACCTCATCCCGAATCTCATTTACTCACACCAATACATACTTCTATTGATTTCTTTCTAGTTTTTTTTATTTTTTGCATACAATATATTGTTCAAATTATTTAGTTGACTTACAAATATGAAGTTTTAATGTTTGCTAGCAAAATACACCTTCCTTAGTGAAAACGAATATGAATTTTCAATTGATATAATATAACTTTTAAAAATGTAGAAGCATGTTCCATATTTCAAATGAATATATTTCTCTAGAGAATTTTCCTCATCATCTTCCAGCCAACTCCCTCTGGGGCTTAAGCCCTACATGCTGATTACTGGCTCCGGCATATTTTATGAGAGCATTATAAGCACCCAAGGTATTGAAACCTTGAGAAAGACATTTAAATAAAGTAATGAAGACAGCGACCTCGTCACGAAGGCCTCCACTTGCACTCACAGGCAAGAGGCAGCCCTGCTGAAGAGCAGCCCCCAGGATGCCTGCAGTGACCTCCCTGCTGACCTGCAGAGACCACTGTCTCAAGGGGTGACAGACAATTTAGTCCTTTGTCCTTTTGTCATTGAAAATGACTCCATGGCCATAAATCCTAATCAAGTCAAACTGGACAGCAATTTGAAAACGGAAAATTTTCTAACGCATGATTTTGGACAAAGCTCAGTAGAAGGAAAAGGAAAACAGACAAGTGTATTTCCTAACATGGAGAAATCATTGACCCAGCTTTCAACCCTCTCCTAATAGTTTGCAGACGAATGATATTGAAAATGCCCACTCTTGAGAGTATCATCATTATTATTTTTGTTAAGTTAGAAAGAAAAAGGCTATAGGAGAAAAACAGCCATATTTTTTAAATTTCACATACAACATTCATAAAGGATGTGTTTCTCTTTCAGGTCAACATTCTGAGCTGTGTGTCTAGCTCACAGTTGTGTGATACAACAGGAAAATCGCCCAGCTACCCAGGCAGCTAGAACTTAAATACAAGCAATCGTGGGGTTTACCTTGAAACAATACGAATTGTCCCAGGGGAAGCACTGTTCGTAAATCATTTTTCAAATCTCAAATACATACAGAGGAGATATTTAGGGCCTGTTTTATGAGGTCTCACTTCTTCAGTTGAGAATACAGATATTTTTCCAGGGATATATATTACTTTTATCTTTTCTGCAGCCTTTTCCTGACTTCACAGTGGATACTTCCATTTGAATGTTAGCATCCTGCTTGCTGAATGTGGGACACTAAATGCTTGGTGGTCATAACCACAAGTGAGGCTCCACATTGACATGAGCAATATAAATGTCACTGGAGAAACACGGCAGCCCTTTCCCTTGGAGACTGCCTGCCAAAGGCCAGTTTGGGGTACAGTTTCCAGAGTGTACATCACTAATCCCATATTTGGTGACCGGCCCTGTGTGGCATCAGTCATTTGATCCTGCAGCTAGAGAACTGTGTGACACAGCACCTGTTTCTCTAATAATTCTTCCACGTGCAAGCCTGCACTCCATCCATCCACACTGCTTCCTATGGCTCAGAATGTAGCAGAATATGCTCATAAGCTGAAAATGGAGGTACTTTTCTATGGGCTTTATAAGAATAAATAATGCAAACTTAATGATATCACAGAGAACTGCCTCACCACATGTTTCTCAATGAAATGTGGATTTATCTCTCTTAAGTGTACTTTAGTTTCCATGGCTATTCAAGTTAAGCAAAATGCTACCTCTGATGTAATTACTTCATAAAACACAAGGGCCCTTTTCTGAACTTTCTACTTAGGCTGGCATATGGCTTCTTGTTCCTCCTCCTGGCATTCTGAGCGGCTCAGAGCACTGAAACAGTCTGCACAGTATGTCTCCCTTTGGATGCTGTTAAGTACAGAGGTGCAATTTAAGGAGAGGCATAAAAAGCCCAATGGTTCCTGGAATTTCCTTTGTTTATCCATAGAGGGCATCAGTATTAGCCTTTCTCCTGCAGTTTTGGGCCAGAGATGCCATACTGTGAGAAAGACGGACCTGTCCTCTGGGCTACTAATTTGAACGAGACCCAGATGGGTGAACAAGCTTTAAAGAAATCCATTTATACTGAAATTTCAGGTGCAATAGGAAAAGCAAGCTCTTTCTGTCCCCTGTTGTTGTATAATGTCTCTCCATGACACTAAACATAGCAAAATGCACAGGATTTGCCCTGCTCTGTCCTTTCCATACAAGAGGCACAGGCTTTAACAACACGAAAGAAAAATAGAGGTACAGTGGCTTGAGAAAGAGATAGCAGAAAGACCCTCGTTTGGAGAAAAGCTGGACCGCCCAGGAACAGCAAATTCTCTGTTATCAAATAAAAAGCACATTCAGAACTATGTCTAAAAACATAACATGATGCCCCAGACACCCACGTGCTAAGAAAGACATCCTATACCGGCACCATACATTTTATCTTCAAAGTCCCTAAGAAGACCAACTGGGTGATGAATACGTTAGTAAGTTTTAGATGGTTGCCTAAACTAAAATTTTCAATTCTTAGACTTAGTCAAAGTCTTAGCACTGTTCAAACGTGAGAGTGCAATTGTCCCAATGACTAGGACATCCTTGTAAGGCCAAGGAGTGCTCTCAGCTCTGTGTACTTTGTACAGTTTCTGTCTCGTGCGGTCATTGTTTTTTTTTTCCTCAAGTTTTCAAGACTGTTAAATCAACCTGTTTCTTCTCTGCCTAGCTGAAAACTGGGAGCGATTCACATTGCATTATAAAGTAATCTAGAGGAGAAAGACAAGCTAATGACTATAAAACATCTAGAGGCAGAGTGTGAGAATTTCACTGGACTCTATCACACACTCAGAAGTTGAGAATCTCAAACGTGCAGGTAGGTGCCTTCCCAAATCCACTGTGAGTTTCCAGTTAAACAAGAACTCCTTGGTCTCTGGCATCCCAGAAAGATTCCACTTAAAATATGTTCTCTGGGAACTTCAAAGAAAATTCCATTGGCCTCCTCAGTCTTTTCAAAGCTTCCTTCACTGTGTGTGCAGACCAGTAAAAGTGGGGTACAGAATACAATGCAGTTCCCAACACTGAAAAATCTAAATACATAAGATTAGAAATCTGTCACCCCTTCATCTCTTCAACCAGCAGAAAACATGTTGTGGCTACAAACCAAAGTTGACAAAATATGCTTATTTTTAAAAAACTACATGAAACATTCGGAACGCATCCTTTCTTATCTGCTGCTTGGCCAAGAGGAGGATCTGCTACCTTTGGAAAGCTAAATCCTTACACAATAGACTCAGTCTCGGAGGGGCTGCATGTGGACTTCTGCCTTTCTGTAATTGATAATTTTAACTGATTTCTCTCATCAGCCTCTTAAAATGAGTATTTTACGGCACGACTTTGCACACAGCTAAAGTCTTGAACTACAACTGCAAAGTTCTGCAGAGTGTGGAGAATTTGGGTTTCAGACTCCATACCTTTAGACCTAAGAGTGACTGCTGGGTTTCTTACAACTAGAATCAATCAGTTGTATTCTTAGGTAAAAATCAGTATTTTCTTCTAAAAGAAACATCCGCAACAAAGTTTCTGCGGGGTTACTTTTTCGTGTCTGCTTAAACATTTGTAAACTAAATCAGTACTCGTTGCCAAGTATGTATGGATGTTCTTTGACTCCAAACTTTAGCGTTATTTTTTAAAATCTGAGAGCAACCAGTTTTCTGCTTGTTTATACTAGATTAGTTGTACAGATGTATAGACAGACACACTTGAAGATAATTAAAAGCAAGTGTGTCAGACACTGCTGTTCTGAAAACCTAATGTCACTCAGAAGCATAAAGTACTTGTGCAGCAGACATCTCACGGCATCCATCACCAGCACGTGCCTCAGCAGCCCGCTCCCCTTCCTGATTAGAGATCACAGTCGTTGGAGTTGGCTTAGAGACTGTCATGTTTGAATGACAGATGTCTCAGCTGAAGTGGCCCTCTGTTTGTTCTCGTTTATGAAAAAGATTCCTAAAAGGTCCTGGGCTGTCGCCATGGTTAGCATAAGGCTAAAATACGTTAAAGAGAGGGGGCTAGGGGAGAAGGGTAGGGGATGTTCAGTTCCCTCAACCCTTTTAAAAGAAGAAATACTCACTCGGATGCTGAAGACAAAATGTGTTTCTTTGAGCCATGCCTGTAGCCACCTTTGTTTACCTGGCACAGAGCGATTTGTATTGACATTTTCAGTTCTCCTCTCTCATCTTTTGACTACGGATAATAACTCTTTACTCTCCTTCCCCTTAACAAAAGGCTGCAAAGCAACCCGAAACTGAGTCGATATTTATTCAATAAATGTTAACCAATTCACGCAATGGAACTGATTTCCTGATGATTTTTTGCCATTTGTTCTTTCTTTTCATTCTTCTGTTTTGTTTGAATAATTTCCAACCTGGACATGGCAACACTACTTGACAAATCAAATGGGCAGTAAGTAAGTTCCTTGTTGGTAAAAAAAAAAGTTTGGAGGGCATCCTCCCAGCCAGCTGAACAGGCACCGTGCCTTAGCCCCTCTAAGATGTGAAGCTCCTCTTTAG
>NW_022196913.1:22729186-22747482 GCF_008632895.1 Mastomys coucha
AATGAATGAAAAACAGGAGGAAAGGGGGGCTGGCGTGGAGGTGGCTGGATTGCTCTTCCGGACAACATGGTAGGACTGAAATGAAATACCTAGACAGACTTACCGAAGAGCTTGCTGGGAGTGTCCTCGCTGTCATTTGATTCCACGGGCGCAAGCAGGGGCTCATTCAGCTCGCTGTCTGAAGTAGCAGCCTTGTCCTCACCTCTCAACTCCGCATTCATTTCACTCCGCACTGACAGCAAGGGCTTACTGACTTGTCCAGCTATCATTGGATCCTAGGATGGGGGGAAAGAGCGAAGGGGAGGAAAAAGTAGCAGCTTTAGAGAGCGTGTCCTCTCTCCCTCTCCCTCTCTCTTGCACACACACTCTCCCTCTCTCCTCTCTCTTATCTCTGCCTGCTCCTGCTGTTATTGCTGGCTGCAGTCAAGTGAAGAGCTATTACAGATTCGATGAGTTCTCCATTACTCCCCTCCCTATTAAAGCTCAACTAGCATGTGAGAGATTCAGGAGGCTTCGGAGGGAAAAGGAAGGGGAAGAAAAAAAAAAACTTCTTTGCAAGCAGGCTAACCAACACAGCTTTAATTGTAGGATGTGCTTTTGTAAGGATGTTTTTTACATCTTGTCCTGTCTTTAATGCAGTAAGGGGGTGGCGGGTGAGAGTGCTGGCATACTCCAGCAACGCACCTCTTTAGAAGGGGCACCCTATGGAGGGAACGGGACTATTTTAAGAAGCCTTCTCCCTGGGGGAGAAGCAATTAAACCCTATCCCAAGAGTAGAGAAAAGAGACAGGAAAAGACAGAGCCCGCTACAAGCTTTCAGTGGAATAGGAGATATTTCTTATGTAAATTCTCTGAACACACTTAGAAGTTGGCTACAGGGGTCCCAGACTGGGGACAGAGGCTGACCCCAAATCAAATGCACATTCTAAAGCAAACAAAAAACACAACAAAATATACGGAAATTGCTTTACATTTTTTAAGAAAGTGGGAAAATACTTACAAACTGTGTTCAATAATTCAGTTACCTAGAGCATCATACACCCAGAGCATTAAAGAAAAAGGAGTCAAGAATCACTTCCAGAAAAAAAAAAAAAAGGAAAAACTTTTCTCCCCCCAAACTTAGCACGCTTTTATCTTCAGTTCTTTTAGAAGGGCGTGTTAGGATGAGAAATAGTCCTCAAATCTAGCCTTTAGTCCACTTGCAAACTAAGATTGCTTTGGCATTGACATCAGATGCAGAGGCAAAGCAAAGCAAAAACTGCCTTTTTCCTTCGTGATCTGGGAGCTATTTATTGTCAAGTTTATGCCTAAATGGTTCCTGAGCAGGAAACAGGTGACGTGAGGAGCAGGTGGAGCAGCATGCTCCCTGCCCATCATCGCATTGGTTGTGGTATGCCTGGGCTGCTTTTTTTTTTCTTTTTAATGTATTCATGCCTGAAAAGTGAATTTGATATGACACATGATAATCTATGAAAATGTTAATCAATACAAATAGTTTAAGCTGTCATCAAATGCACTTCTTTAGTCAATACTCATACCACTGAAAACAATGTCACTGTCACCAGGGCTTAATTTGCACAGCACTTAAATATTGGACTCTGTGCATCAATGCACTCTTCTTCAAATACTGTAGGTAAACACATTTTCTCCCTATTTAAGGCTGAAGCACTCAGCACGCATTTAGCTGAGCCGAATCCTCCCTTTTGAATACCTTGATAGGTCCACTGGAGGGCAAAATTAATACTTAATTGAATCTCACAGTCATCAAAATAATCAATACTTTTTTATTATTTATTCTTTACAGTCTGTTGACTGTTTCAAACCTCTAAGGGAATGGTGGAAAGGATTCATGGCTTTGAAACACTGTCATTTAACAAGGTAATTTTCAGTGGGGCATTAGGGGTTGTGAAACATATAATAAAACAAAAATGGTGGCTTATAATAGGAAGAAAGAAAAGAATTATACTTCTGCCATCTAACAAAACAGGATAAATAAAAAAAGCAAGTGCAGAGAGAGCAGGGCAGGAGGGGGATGAGGGAGAGAGAAGGCTGGCTTTTGAAGGGTTTTATCATATCAAGAGCAGAGCTGAGCTTTCATAATGCTGACATTTCTCATCCTGACAATCCTAAACAAGTGGAAAGGATGCGATCGCAGATATCATCTTTCATCACATTCCCCAGCCTAAGAACCAACATGACAGCTCCTCGGCCCTTTACACTGTTAATTACTAAATAAAATACTACTCTCTGTCAACATCAGATTATTGTAGATAGCAACCACAAACATTTCTCCATTGTTCCCCCCTCTGAAACTGTGATACCTACCTTGAACTCTTTAGAAAATAGATTAGGCTTGTCTCAGTATATTGTAAATATTTGAAATAGAATCAATGTAATCAATGTAGTCGACCCATGGTATTGTCAATCTAAATTTACAGGTGATAGATGAGCATCCTGAGCACTGGGTATGTTGGCTGGATTTTAGAGTACTTGGCATTGGGGGTGGACAGAGACTGATAAAACACAAAGGAGATGGGCAATTCTGAAATTTCCCCAGAATTTCCCGCTGTATATTTGTGGTGGTTGTTGCTGCTGCTGCTGCTGTTCTGATTTAGTGGATAGTCTGGGCAGAGTAAGGAAAAGAAGCAACAGAACTGGTTATCTCATGGTATTTATAGTGTGCTCATCACAGAATATAAGAACCCAGGTTTACATTCTAGAATTTTTTTTTTTTACTTCCTAAAAGGCTGAATTCTGAAGAAAGAGAGATAGGATTTGTCCCTTAGAAATATTCCTTTTCTCTGGCTACAATGCTTATTTGAATGTCTTCCAAGGGGTGTTGATGGTGAATTTCTGTTAGGAGTACAATTCTGTAAACCACACAGGATTATCCATGTAGCTGGGAGGATATGAAGAGGAATATTCTCTGGGGTTAGTTGTGAAGGGTCAAAATTGAATCCTGAATCTCACAGAAGAGCTGAGGTGAAGCTGCCAAGTTGACTTGCACTTAAATATGGCAAAAGTGTGTAAAGCATGTCCTGTCAGAGGGTGAATAGTCACTGAACAATAGCTTTCCTTTCTTAAACTGCCTGTATGTACTTCATACATGGTTAGATTGCCAACCAGTAGCTATCAATGACCTAAGCTTTGAAAACAGCTTGTTATTAAAGTGCTCATTTGAGCTTTCATTTTACAAAACACTTTGTAGTTCCCATGTCATAGCTGAATATATATATGTATGTGCATATATATTGGTGCAGATATGTGTATATATACGCATACATATATGTACATGGTCAAATAGCAAAGCCCTAGCAAGTCAGAGAGCAGACAGCTTTGAATCCCAGCTGCAGTCACTGGGAGGTCCATTTGAGAATGTGCCACAAGCAGTAATCTCTGAGGACAGACTGGCAGGTGATTGGGAGTGCCTCTTTCAAGTAACACTGGGCTTGGAAGTGGTGTCTCTGTAAAACTCTGTGGTGGCCTGTGAAAACTCTTTTGTGAAAAACAGACAGGATGTCCTAATATATACCCACAAGTATCTTGAAGAAATATAAGAGAGCTATAACTCCAATATTTCCAAGAATTTCCACAACAGAAAACAGGAAAAGAAATAGCTAAAGTGAAAAATTAAATACCAATGAAATCTTCATGCTTAAATACTTGAAGTTTTTTATTACCACAGTAGAAGAAATGAAGGCCTCTCTGCCATTTGGCTATCAGTATTGGCAGGAGAAAGTGGTCCCAGATATAAGTGTCAATGGGATAGGAACAGTGCCTATTCCACTACAGGGCATTTACAAGGGTTATTAGAGACCAAGGAGGACAAGACAGTAAAAAGAGAAATAAGAAAGTAAGAAATAGGAGATAACAAATAATAAAATAAAAATGGAAATTATTCCATTTTCAAAATTTGAAGAAAAATTTTACCACATCCTATAGTGAACAGCAGGACTGTGCCCCAATATCAAAACAGCATGATGCTAACTTAGATCTCTTTCAGGTATGCTTAAAGAAAATGAACCACTCATTTAGTGTCTTTGCCAGACAAGCTCTTCAGCTGTATCTGCTGTTATACAAACTAAGCAATGTATTACCCATATTTTATGAATGAGGGGCTCAAGTTCAGCGAGGCTGAATGATTTGAGCCTAAGACACATGACTGAGTTTTAAGGTTATAATTCTGGCTTTAGTAGATGTTCCTCTTCCTACTGCCCAGTAACCATTGAGAGGAACTTAAGGTTACCCCAAGGCCTGAATTAGGAACCAAAAAGTCAGCAGAGCCATAGCTGGCACTACATCTAGATAACCAATTCCAGGGGGGGTTGTGTGTGTTATCTTCTTCTGTACAGAGTGAAAGACAGAAGACATCTCTGGCTGGCTCTGGCTGGGCAGAATGCATGGAACAGTGCAGTACAGGAGACAGGACACTGGAGTATGTTCAGTACTCTGGTTCATCCAGTGCCCCCTGTAGATGAGCATAGCAAGCCATGCAAACACTATCAGCCTTAATGTTCTCATCGTAGAAACTAAAAGGCTGCAATGAGACAGTGTTTTCCATGAATCATGCCACAAAACACTTGTCTCAAAGATATTCCAACGATAAAAGTTCAGTTGAGAAGCATACGTCCTTGTTCAGTTTAGTATATCTCATCAGACGAATTTCTGCTCTCCTTTAATATAATTTTCACTAGAGCATTCCCAATGTGCCATTCTGCCCACATTTTATGGAACGAGTGGCTTCAGGATACTGTATTCCTTATAGAGAATCCAACATGGGCTTTTGCCAGGTTGCTAAAAATAATGCCAGATAAAGAAAGATGGAATAATTTCAGCTCAAGACTTTCAGTAAGTTGATAAAATTTTTGGAAACATAATCACTCTCATTTTCTAGTCAGAGAAAGTAGAGAGAGTCGGATTATGAATTCAGCAAAGCACCCGTGTCCAGTGGCAGGCACTCAATGGAAACAACCACGCCCCTCTTAGCAAAACTTGAGTTAGGTCCAGCATATTTTTGTGAACAAACCAAGGATGAAACTGACAGTCGAAGGTGCTTTTGGAGACAATATAAATAACTCAGGCAGTCCTCAAAAAAAAAAAAAAAAAAACCATGAAAATTTTCTTTGGTTGTATGATAAAATTACCTACACTAAAATTCTGTAGAAATACTGCCTATTTCATAAAGAATAAGTATGTTTTATTTTCCCGCTCTAAATACCTGTTTTCATCTAGGAAAAAATATAGAAGCAAATTATATTTGGTTTAATATGTAAACATGAGATCATATTTAGTTTTTAATTTTTCGCACAGAAAAGAGGAAAATATCAAAATAGAAAACAATTAAGAGGAAGAAACCAGCTTTATAGATTTATTAATTTATAGTGGGTTTAGCGAGTGATCATGTCAATAGTGAAGTCTGTTATTTTAGACACCAAGAATCAAATTTTATCTTTCTTTCATCAATAATCATGCTAAATAGTTCAGTTCTCAGTATATCTAACATATTGAAGAATATATTCTCCCCAAATTTTAACAATGATCAGAAATCTGTATCATAATGAACTTCACAAAAATCTCCACACATGCCCTTAAAGATAGTCTCTCAGTAATTTGCACAGAAAATGTTGACCTGAATTTAGAATTATTTTCTCAAATCAACAATATTAACTCTCATTCTTTACCTCTATTCCACTATAGTCAGAATAGTGAAATTTACATTTATATCCCCAAATACATGAGTATTCTGTGAAAGCAAGCAAGGCACTCAAAATTCATTAAGAATATTGGACTCATATAGTGGCTCTCTAAAAGAGCTGTGAGGAAATGCATGGCTGTTCCTCACTTTAGTACAAATTACCCACAAGGCCATGAATGAACCTCTGTCTCTTCAATCTTAGTTTGCATACCAAAATGACAAAATGACATTCTATATCACCCTAAAATACCGTGAGACACAAATAGATACTACCTGTGAAGACATTCAAAGGATAGAGTGTATTGTAGAGGTAGACCTTTTCCCACAATCCTGCTGTTCCACATAAAGCCATTGACTTTGGTTAATTCTATCTCTGTGCCTTTGATTTGAAGTAGGAGTCACTGTCACTGAAGAAGAAGATTCTACTGTTTATTGTGGTGGATCCACTCCTTACTTCCAAGACCCTCATTTCCTGAGTACCAACAATGTTAGCTGCTACTTCTCTGAAGGAGAAGAAAAAAAATGATAACATCTGGTAACTCTGTTTAGGAAGATGCCCTAGGATAATACTTTGCCACTTTTGTAACTCCTATTTGCTTAAAGTCAACACAGAATCATCTGGAAGGGCGGAAGACAGTAAAATATTGGATTGCAGGGCTGCAGAGATGGCTCAGTGGTTAAGAGCATTGTCTGCTCTGCCAGAGGTTCAGGATTCAATTCCCAGGAACCACACAATGACTCACAACCATCTATAGTGTGATCTGGTGCCCTCTTCTGGCATCAAGGTCTACATGCAGATAGAGCACTCATACATTAAATAAGTTTAAAACAAAAAGATTGCTTTTGTGACTGGGGATGACATTTCTCTTACCAGGGGTAAGTTTAATATATGACCAGCTTAAGCATCTCTTTCCTCTAGTAGAACATCAGGTACATGAGTCACTGCCCCCTCTTCCTAGAGTCTTTGTCCTCCTCCAGGTGCCACTGTGTCACTTACTCCTAAACAAGCTTATACTCTAGAGGTAACTCAAACTCAATTCAAAAGGACAACACATAAAACGGCTGTATATGATCACATGTCAGAAGCAAAACCACATCAGCAGGAGTGTGCAGGCTGAGATAGCAATGCAATGATCAGACAAGTAAGAGTCTATCAGTTCTAGGCTTCTACAACACCCCTGTACAAAACTGCTGCCGGACGTGCATCATCTAGAATATCCCCTTGAACTCCTACAGCATCTTGGCCTATTGGAAGTTAGTATGACTGTATAGACAATCTGTATGGACCATGCTTCATGTCTACTTATGTGAGAAGAGAGGGAGACACTGATATTGACAACCTAATAGCACCATCAATTTGATTTCTGCTGCCTCATGTAAAAGCATCGATAAGAGTTCAATCTGGCTCATCTGTATTGGGTCTTTTGGTAATGGGGTTATGCAGCAATATCGATACTACACACAACTACCCTATACTCATATAATCTTCCTAATCTCATGGATTCAGTGGGGCCTTAATCAGAAAACAGCTCCAAGGGAAGTGAATTTGCATTTAGTAATTTGAGTGGACAGCTGCTAAGGAGTTACAAAAAGATTATTTAGTCTGTTCTAACTAAAATTTATTTTTAATGTCTTAAAATTTCTCAGATGTAGCTTGTGTATTTTTGTGGTTGTACATTCATGTGTGTTCAACTTCCAAAACTTTTGCAAAAGTGAATGACACAGTCATCTCTCAGAATGGGAAAATCTGATCTTCAATCCAGGATGTTCAAGTCAAGGACTGAGATATCTTAAAAATTTTAGAGATTTGCCTTAGGACCTCAAAGAGAGTCTGGACAACTGGAGTGCCTACTTTGTTCTTAAAACTAAATTTTATTCTCTGTTTTGTACAGTCGTCAGGATACTCAAAGATAATTTTTACTGAGCCTTCCCAAGTTACATGTCTAAAATATTTTTTTAATTGTGTGTGTGTGTGTGTGTGTGTGTGTGTGTGTGTGTGTGTGTATGTGTGTGTGACACACAGCTGCTCATGGAAGCTAGAAGAAGATGTTGGATCTCTAAAGGCCGGAGTTAGAAGCAGTTGTGAGCTGCCTACCCAGAGTGCTAGGAACTCAACTCAGATCCCAAATTCCTGAGCCATCTCTCCAGCCTCCTGTGTTGTGTCTCAGATGTGACAAAGTCATAATAGATTTCCTATTGGTGAATCTTTAGCAGGCAGAATCCTCAATACTGAGCAATGTGTCTGTTACAAACTAGGCTCCCAGTCACAACATATTTTGATTGATTCACTAATAGTGAAGGGAGCAATGGGGAGAAAAAGGAGGGGCATGAGCGAAGAGCTGCCTTTCAACTGGGCAGCATATAAACTCAACAAAAGAAGGCTACAGAGCTCAGCGCTCAGCATGGCCCCCAGGAACAAAGGGCTCTCCTGCCTCTGGGTCCAGCTCAGGTCTCCACTTACCTGTGTTTTCTCTGCAAGAATCTATCACTACTGGAAGTTCACTACACAATAAAATATCCTCCCAGCCTTTTAGCCACTCAAGAGTTGTTTCTAAAAACAATTTGAAGGTTGATTTAATTATAAATTTTTCAATTCTGTCATTTAAATAAATATCATAAATATGAGTGCCTCAAATTCCATCCTTCCTTCAAAATGACTGAGTTAAACACTTCTTTACAAAATATCTGCTTTCCTGTGTTTTTGATTCCCATTAATAAATAGAAAAATCCATCCTGCCCCCTACTGACCAATTAATAATTCTAAAACTCCAGTTCAAAACTTCCCCATGTCCATAGTACCTTCTGAGTTGGGTCCAAATTTCTGTGTAATATGCCAGGTCCTGATCTACCTCTCCTGCTGGGATGCCCTGCTGTGCACTCTGGTTTTTTTGTTTGTTTGTTTGTTTGTTTGTTTGTTTTGTTTTTGTTTTTGTTTTGGTTTTTTTTGTTTTTGTTTTTTGGTTTTTTTTTTGGTTTTTCGAGACAGGGTTTCTCTGTGTAGCCCTGGCTGTCCTGGACCTCACTCTGTAGACCAGGCTGGCCTCGAACTCAGAAATTCGCCTGCCTCTGCCTGCCAAGTGCTGGGATTAAAGGCATGAGCCACCACCGCCTGGCTCTGCTGTGCACTCTGTTAACCACACAACGTGCTATTCACATTCCGGTGTTGTAAAATTCTGGAGATTTTTTTTCTGGCATGCAATAATAAAGTATCTTGGGCCATGTAGTCAAAGTTGGAGCCCAGACATACCCTGGTCTACAGTTAGTTCTCTCTGTAGTCCACTTCCCTTGGGAATTTTGCGATGCCCTACTTCCCGGCCCCATGTTGCCAGGGGTAAGTGTCTGGACACTGGGACTAGCAGCCTGTGTTCAGGCACGAAGTCACCTGCTCACTGCGGGGCTTGGAACAAGGGCTTACATCCCTGGGCCTCCAATTCCCTGGGAAGAAAATGGGGGTAATAACAGCATATGCCACATGGGATGCGTTTACAGATTAAATAAATAATTCAAATAACGCTTAGACCAGGCTGCCTGCCTGGTAATAAAAGAGATTTCTCTATTGCTTGCTCTGTGCTCTTTGTTTACTGCCCTCTGACAAGGTGTGAGAGTTTGGGTACCTTAGGAAAGGGAGCTCCTTAGCCTTCATTATATTTTCAAAGAGACTCTGATCCACTTCCTACCCATACACAGAAATAAACTGGTCAGTAAGTGCTGCTAAGGAGCCAGCCTGCCTTTGGCTCTTCCTATTCTAAACATCAGGAGCGTGTGGGGCACACATCAAGCCCCCACTAAATAGGCATTGATTTTATTTGAAAAACAAAAACAAGAATCAATATCTATAAAAAAGAGAGAGAGAGAGAAAGAAAGGTCAAAAACCTGTTAGGTTTTTTTAAACTAAATTACTCTTAAGTCCTTTGAGAAGGAATTTACTCCATAAATTCTAAAGGTTTATTATTTTACAGAATAAGTAACTGTCAGAGGGCAGTAAATTCTGTAGAATTTTATCTCCAGATTAAGACAGGATCTGGCTTTTAATTTTATTTTATAAGTTTGACGTCTCCACGTTCTTTAAAGGAGACATCCTACTTTGTTCAAAAGGCCATTCATTGTCTAATTGATTTCACTAATGTTCTCCCAACCCCAGGCTGACACAGCCTGCTGGGACCATTCCGGGGGCTTCTCCTAGCTGCCTCCTTCGCTTCCCAGTTAGCGGGCTTCTCTTTTACCTTCAGCCTGCACATGGCAGGGTCCAGCCCTAGCATTTCTTTGCCCTCGCTCTCCGGATAATCCACTCTCCTTTAATATTCCAAGGGTGACCCTTGACTGTTCTTTGAATGCTGCCCCAATTCAAAAGGCTTCTGAGCTTTTAAGAGAAGCAGAGATAACATAATTCCAAGGAGGCGGGGGAGGGGAAGAAGGGAGAATGATTGGAAAGATTTTCTAAATCTCTTCTCTGGGCTCTCAAGAGTACACGAGCTGGGTGGTTTGTGTTTTACAGGTTCTCCCACCTTGCTGGCTATCTTTATTAACCACTGTTAAAATTACTTTGAGGATTTTCCTCAACTCAAACTACACATAGACTTATCTAAGCATTTCTTTTAACCTCTAACCTTTGAAATGGAGGGGCTGCTTAAAAAGCAAGGCCTGCTTAAGACAAAAAACTGATGAAATTCAACAGATATCTACTGACAGTTCACTCTGTACAAGGGGTCCTGAAGACTGCTGCGAAAGGAACATTCAAGAAATTTACAAATTTTGCTGGCTGGTAAACCCCAGGAAGGAAAGAGGAGAGGTGCCCAGCACTTCTGATGGCCTCAGCATACTTGGTGTCCCTGTTCACAGTTTCTGGCTGTTCTGTTAGGTGCTAATGTGACACACTCTATCCAAGTGACTGACCTGCAGTGCATGAACTGACACACTGCCCTACTATGAGGAAACGTTTAGGCATCATCAAGGTTGTTAATGAACATGTTGCTCCACCTAGAGAACCTTAGGCTTCTCTAGACTTAAGTCTTTGGTTTTACTTACTGAGATCATCAGCAACTGGTGATTCAGGATCTCCCACTTAGAGAAGCATACTGAGGCATTCCTATCCAGCAGTCAAAAGCTGTCCTGATGATGGGGCAGATGGAGTATCTCAATGACTATGTTGTGTCCAGAATTCAAAAGTTTTTGACTGAATACCCTCAAGCCCCGCTATATCACAGACTAGCTAATGTACTGATTAATGGAAAAGAGACAAATTATAGTCTATTAGGAAGTCACTTTCATAAAAGCATTAAAAATTAAATGTTTTTATAAGGTCTTTACAAACAATCAGTGTTTTAGTTGGGTTTAGAAGGCTCCATTCATATGATTCCTGACTTGACAACAAATTTACTTGGATAATGTTACAATGATTGAACAAAAACAAGTTTAATTCACAGAAGGCTGAATTTGTCCCAAATCTGGGCATATAAGTGGGGTCTCTGACTGTGACACACTTGTGCCCCACATGAGTGTCTGTGTACACTGCTGTACCAGTGACTCAAAGGCAAACCTGTACTTGAAATCTTGGCCTAGTGTCTAGTTCTGCTTCACTCTGCTCCACCTAGCTTCTGAACTTTGCTACCCCCACCCCAACACATACATGTGCTGTGCCTAAAATATTTTCTACTTGCTATATGAAAAAATGAGAAGTGGAATATCATTGTTCCTACTTTCTCACCCACTCCAACCTCATGGGCCCGCACCTCAACTTGCTCTGGACCCACACTCCCCTTCTGGGAGGAACAAAGCTGTCTAGAAGGCTTGCTTTGATTTTTATACCTGTGACTAACATTTCCTCATCGTGTCAAGCAAAACTAATCATACTCATGCAGTACCTTTCAATAAATCAGCAAAAAACATTTTGATTAAAAATAAACCATAAAATAAGCTCAAATTAGCTTCAGACAAACTAAGGGATGAATTTCCAAGGGCTTTTTTTTTTTTTAATTTAAAATATCCAGCCAGTTACAATGGGGTTTAAAACATTGAACATGTTTCTAAAAATCCAATGGAAAACAGTTTAATCTGTGGTTGCAAGGGGATTATGGAATTTATTTTCCTTGTTTAACTTGGATACTGGTAGAGTATTAATGCTAGTTTTTAAAAATATCTGTGAATACTGTAAACCACTCACTTTTGCATATAACTCTAAGCAAGACATAGAGCTCAAAGCTCTTTGCTGCTAAAAGTATACTTATGAGGACCAATAAAAGCCAAGTAAATAATTAAAGAAATATCACAGTTATGAGTGGTAATGATAGCTATGAACAGAAGAAAAGCTGTGCTGGAAAAAGTCCAGGAACAAATCCTATGATATTAAGTCTTTGTATAAAATGTCAGTCTTTGTATTTAACCTACACACAATCTGATGTGTTCTTAAATATGCTCTAGGTTTCTTAAAATATCTGGTACAGTGTAAATGCTATGCAAATAGTTATACTGTATTTTTTAATGAATGAAGACAATGGAAAATGTATATATTTGTTTCAAATAAATCTAATATTTTTACATTTATTTACTAATTATATGTGTATGTTTGTGTGTGTGTGTGTGTGTGTGTGTGTGTGTGTGTGTGTGTGTATAAGCATGCTCACATATAGATTCCAAAGAACAATTTATGAGAGTTGATTCTTTTCTTCTACCATGTGGGAACCAGAGATTATGAGATTTGGGATTGACATCCTCATCAGCCTTAGTAGCAAGCATCTTTAAACCCTGAGCCATCTTGCTAGCCCTTTAGACCCATTCAAAAAATTGTTTTTTGACCTACATTTGATTACATAGAGTATCACAAGGCATGCATGGGTATGGAGGTCCAAATGTATCTAGTGACTAGAATTGTTTCAAAGAAGGGGCCCTTGAACACACACAGAGATTGGGAGAATGGTCATGTGGACATAATAGAAAGAAAAGGTTATGTCTTAGGAAAGTTTGGGTACTCTCTAGGGACCAAAAGTTGGAAGTGGCCAATGGTAAGCCCACATGGGGGCTCTGGGCCAAGGGGAGGACTTGTGATGTAACCAAACCTGACATGGAGTCCCTTGTCATTCACAGTGACTGACATATGAGTCATGCCAGAATCAAACTCCCCTTTCCCAAGGTTGTTTTGGAGGAAGGTAAAAGGGTAATGGAAAATGCATGGTAATTTGGCTCTAGATAAATTGTAATTGAAAACACAAAACTGCAATGAGAACTATTGAGCAGCATGACATCATTATTCTTATGGAACTATGAAAAAAATTATGAAAATTCTAATTTAAGCCACATTTATAATTTTTTTACCCCTACATCCACAAAATTAATTTAATTTATCTTATGAAATCAATCAAATGAGTCATTTCTTTAGTTATCTGTCTTCCTGGAACTTGTATTGGCCACTTCTTTGCCATTTGGGTTTGACTAGATTATTGGTGAACAAAGGAAAAACAGTAAAGACTCCAATATTCCTAAAGTCAGTCTTGTTAACACTGGAAGAGCTCCCCAATATTCCTGAAGCCAGTCTCGTTAACACTGGAAGAGCTCCCCAATATTCCTGAAGTCAGTCTCGTTAACACTGGAAGAGCTCCCCAATATTCCTGAAGTCAGTCTCATTAGCACTAGAAGAACTCTCCAGTAGTCTTCAAACACTGAAGATCTCAGAAGATAGAAAGATCTCCCATGCTCATGGATTGGTAGGATTAACATTGTAAAAATGGCCATCTTAACAAAGCAATCAATATACTCAACACAATTCCCATCAAAATTTCGATACAATTCTTTACAGACTTTGATAGATCAATACTCACATTCATATGGAAAAAAACAGAATAATTTTAAAATCCTATACAATAAAAGAAATTTCAGAAATATCACCATCCTTGATTTCAAAGTGTACTGTAAACTTATAGTAATTAAAAAAACACACAGAATTGGCATAAAAAAATAACAGGCTGATTAATGGAATTGAATCAAAGGCATATATATATATAATATAAATCCATATATATATATATAAATCCATATATATATATATATATATATATATATATCCATATACCAATGACACTGATTTTTTATAAAGAATGCAGAAATATCATGGAAAAATAAAGCATCTTCAATAAATTATGCTGGTCTAATTGTATGTTGGCATGTAGTAAAACTCAAATCCATATCTATCATCCTGCACAAAACTCAAGTCCAAGTGGACCAAAGACCTCAACATAAAGCCAGATACACTGAGCCTGATAGAAGAGTCTCGAACACATCATTGGCACAGTAGACAACTTCCTGAACAGAACACCAATGTACAGCCATTAAGATCAGCAATCAATAAATGGGATGTCATGAAACTGAATGGCTTTTGTAAGGCAAAGGACACTGTTATCAGGACAAAAAAAGCATCCTATAGAATGGGAAAAGATCTTTATGAACCCTACATCTGACATAGGGATGATGTCCAAAATACATAAAAAAAATCTCAAGAAACTAAGCATCAGCCAACCAAATGATCTACTTAAAAGGGGGATATTTATTCCCAACAGAAGAATATCATCAGATGATCAAGAAACAAAGAAATGTTTAACATTGTTAGCCAACATGGAAATGCAAATCAAAATGACTTTTAAATTCCATCTTACACCTGTCAGAATGGCTAAGATACAAAAGAAACTCGAGTGACAGACAGCTCATGCTGGTGAAGATGTGGAGGAAGAGTAACACTCCTCTGTTGCTGATGGGAGTGCAAACTTATACAGCATATTTGCTATATGGCAATTTCTCACAAAATCAGGAATCAATCTACCTCAAAACCCAGTCATACCACTCCTGGGCATACACCCAATGGATACTGCATCTTACCACAAAGACACTTGCACAATTGTGTTCATGGTGCCTTTATTAACAGTAGCCAGAAACTGGAAACAGATGTCCCTCAACAGAAAAAAATGGTTTAAAAAGATGCAGTACATTTACACAATGGACTGTTAGTCAGGTGTTAAAAATAGTATCATGAAAATTGTAGGGAAATGGATGGAACTAGAAAAGATGAATGAGATAACCGAGACTCAGAGAGGCAAACATGGTGTGTACTCACTTATAAGAGGACATTAGCTATTAGTTAAAGGATAGTCCTGCTACAATCCACAGACCCAGAAAGGCTAAGAGATGAAGAGGACTTTAAAAGAGGGATGCATGGAACTCCCTGGGAAGGGAAAATAGAATAGATTTTGTGAGGCGGACTGCAGACAGATAGGAATGGAAGCTGGAGGGATGTGGGTGGGGTGGGGAGATGAAGGGAGAGAATACAGAGAGAGACATGAGATTTTGAGAGAAAGTGGGGTCAGGGTGGTATGAACTTGGTCCAATAGAAGTCTCAGGAGAGTCAGTAGAAATTCTACAAGAGTAACCCTAGCAAGGATTCCTAGTAATAGAGAATTCAGAGCTTGAACCAGCCATCCTCTGTAACCAAGGAAGGCTTTCAGAGGTAGGACTAGGACACCAACCCAGTCACAAAACCTTCAACCTGCAATCTATCCAGTCTGTCAAATGTACTGGGGCAATGGAGGCTCAGAATTCGTGGCAGTGGTCAATCAATGGCTGGTCTAACTTGACACCCATACCACAAGAGGGAGCCTGTGTCCAGTACTGCCCCGGTGACCGGGAATGGAGGCTGGAGAGCCCAGAGACCTATGGTGGAAAAAAATCAATAAAATGATTTCTAATGGTATCTTTATATACTTCTAGATCAGTTCAATTGTCATCAAAGAGACTAGCGCCAACAGCTGATGACTTCCTCTGAGATCCTCAGGCCTGCATTGAGCAATGGCAAGAAGCTCCTGCAGTCTT
The DNA here is from genome assembly GCF_008632895.1 of Mastomys coucha. Taxonomy (NCBI): domain Eukaryota; kingdom Metazoa; phylum Chordata; class Mammalia; order Rodentia; family Muridae; genus Mastomys; species Mastomys coucha. The sequence goes on from NW_022196913.1 coordinate 22,744,731, forward strand.
CATGACTCTTCTATCTGTGTTCTTCGAATCCTGCTGACCATAACCCTGTGCAGGGTGTAGGCTAGAAATTCTCAGGCTCTCTGTAACTTGTCAGTTATCTCAGAGAGGGAAGCTCAGAGATCTCTTCAGATATCAAGGCTGTTGGAAAAGTTTTATGAATACTGAATGACTACCTATAGAACAGAAAAAGGAGGGGCTGCCAAGCTTCCTGGCATCCAGAAGTATCTAATCTTACTCCTTATTTTAATTTTAAAGAAGAGAAAAGCTTTATAGTTTTCTCTCTTTCTACCATCTCTAGTTACAAAATTTGAGTTCTTGAACTCTTATTTCTTATTTTATTTCTTATAGTCTGTATTTTACATTTTTATTCTTTCAAAACTGCCATATTTCATATTCAACTCTTGATATGAGCTTTCAATTTTAATTGAAAATTATAGAATGTGTAGGAATTTCTGAAAATAATATACATACATACAAAACACATTGTCATATATATTAGGAATATATTCATTATTTTTAAAAATGTTTTTAGAACCAGATTGTATATTTCAGTCAGTATACTGTTTTTACTTATTTTAATCAATTAATTACTGTGTGTAAATGTATTTGTTCTCTGTGTTTGAGATAAGGTCTCCTTATCCCACCCAGGCTGGCCTAACTTGGCAGTACTCCTCCTGTGTCTTGAGTGCTTGACATACTATCATATGCCTTCATGCATAGCTGGTACCTCTTTTTACAATTCTGTTTCTCATTCAGTGAATATTTATTAACTGTCTATTGTGCTCTTTGCTAGATCTTTGAGTGATAAAGGTGAGCTGGCTAGGAGAAACTATATTTACCTTTATGCACATCATCTATGCTTTCAAAATTATACAGTATCAAAAACTGTGATTCCAAGCAGTTGCAAAACACTCGGAATCATGGAGCATGATTATACCACTCTTTAAACTCCAGCTAGGACAAAGGTCTTAGAAACGAGAGATTCATGCGCTAGGTGATTTTCTACTGTGGTGCAGGAAAAAAAATAAGAGTTTAGACTCATTTCATTATTTCAATTTGTTGTTCTATGTTTTAGTGGCAAAAAGTATAGCATAAAAACTATAAATGTGCAAATGTGTATATATTAGGAATATATTGTAAAATTATTTTTATTGATAAAGTTATGTTATCAGAAACTATAAACTCTCTTGATTTAAAATATCTAATTATTCATACGAAAATAAAATCTTGACAGCTTAAACTATATTCCTTGGAGTAACACTGCAGGTTGAAAGAGTGTGGACCATTGCCAAAGCCTTCAAGATCAAGCTGTGGAAAATTTATGCTCCCAGTTCACGAGAAAGCTTCTCTTTTGTATTATATGTTTAATATTTTTCTAATTTATTAGTTGGAATGTGGCATTTTATTAATGTTTTAATTTGCATCTCATTAGCAAGGTTAAAAATTTCAAGTTTATTGGCTAGTGAACTTCTTTATGAATTACTCACGTCCTGTGTATCTGCCTGTTGGGGAATCTCAGGGTTTTTCTTCTGAAACATAGTACATCTGTATGGAAGCAGTAATTGTCTGAAGTTATAATTGGCACAGTGCTTTCAGCACAGAAGTATTATATATATATATATGTATATATATATATATGTGCATACATATGTATACATGTATATATATTATTTTATTTTCAATTTATTTTTTACACTCTATATTCCATTCCCCACTCCCCATCCACCCTCTGACTGCTCTTCATTCCATACCTCCTCCCCACTCCACCCCATCTCCAAGTAGATGTCCCCACCCCACCCCCACTCCACCTGACATCTAAACTCCCTGAGGCCTCCAGTCTCTTGAGGGTTAGGTGTATCATCTCTGAATGAACACAGACCCGGAAGTCCTCTGCTGTATGCGTGTTAAGGGCCTCATATCAGCTGGTGTATGCTGTCTGTTTGGTGATCCAGTGTTTGAAAGATCTCCGGGGTCCAGATTAATTGAGATTGCTGGTCCTCCTACAGGATCACCCTTCTCTGCTTCTTTCAGCCTTCCCTAATTCAACAACAGGGGTCAGCTGCTTCTGTCCATTGGTTGGGGACAAATATCTACATCTAACTCTTTCAGCTGGAGAGATGGCTCAGCTGTTAAAGGCTAGCCTAACAACCAAAAATATATGGATATAGTTTATATACATAGAGAATATATATACAGATATTTAATATGTATGTATTATATACATAAACTAATATACATGTTATATATACATATATGAGTTTATTTCTAAAATTTTCATTGATCAAGAGTGTTATTTTCATTGATATCGAAATTGAGATATTAGAGGGAAATAGGATACAACTCAGCAGATTTTCCTGACTTTAAGTTGGGTGCAGCCCCAACTTTTCTTCTTAGCATTTGGTTTTTACTAATGATGGTTCTTTAAAATGTTTAAAACCTTTTTTATTCAGTCATATTTGTCTCTCATGTTTTATTCTTTTGCCTTTATAATTAGAAGCCACCGTATCCACAGAAAAGATATATGTACCATTTTTATTTTGTATTATTTTTGTTAATATTTTATTTTTCTGAAATTTTTTTAGGTGTATGGCATTAATTGAAAATCTGTTTCTCAAACAGTGGAATTTTAGAACATAATTAATGCAGTAATTTATTGGCAAATTATAGTTTCATTTGACAAATCAGAAGCTAAGGACTCTCAAGTTTGTATTAAAATAGTGTGTGTGTGTGTGTGTGTGTGTGTGTGTGTGTG
>NW_022196913.1:22747492-22759450 GCF_008632895.1 Mastomys coucha
GTGTGTGTGTGTGTGTGTGTGTGTGTGTGTGTGTATGTGTGTGTGTGTGTGTGTGTGCACTCATCTGTACTAAGAGATATTTTTTCCCTTTTGGGAGCTTTAAAAATAATTTCATGAATTATGTTGGAATTTAAGTCATTCATGCTTCATGTAAGTTCCCATATTTTGTGAAGACTTTTAAGTATGAATAATATTATTTGTAGTATGACTTTTTCAGTTTAATCTCTTTCAGGTTTTCTGTCACTCCTCCTGTCTGACAAATGCTCTGCGGATTTAATTTGTTCCAAATATATTTATCCAGAGTTTATTTTACTGGCTGTTTTCCCTACAATAAACTAAAGCTCTCATTTATCAATGTTTGAAACAAATTAAAGTATTTGTATTTTTATTATATATTTATTTCCCCAAATCCTTAAACATCTTGATTTTCACACTTAGTTATTTAGATTTCCTTAGAAGGAGTAAAGAGAAGCTGGAAAGTTATAATTGTTATACAAAGCAAATTCTCGTAGTTGCCTTAGAAATCATTTTTAGTTCATGGTATATCCTGAGATTTTTTTTTCTGTTTTTTAACTCAATAATAAATTTAGACTTGTCTTAAATTTTACTAATTATTCAGAAAATATAGCAGTTTTATTCATTTTTGAGTTGTTTCTTTGTCTTTCATTTTTGAAGCCTATTTTTAGGTTAGTTTTTGGGATTATCCTATGAAAACACAGTATGTTCTAAATTTATACAAATTAAAATTTAAAATTATGGCTTATGTTATTAAATGTCATTGTTTACTTTGAGTTTTCTTAGTCTAGCTACAGGTGACTGACTTATGCAAATTATTTTCCAAATGCTGATTTAAATTTATGTTTTTGAGTTTCTCAGATTTTCTGCTATATACATTTTTAATTTTTATTTGGTTTGTAGTGTTAAATAAATATAATACACTTTGTACTTGCTAGCTTCTCCTGAATATTTACTCTAAATTCTACTTTACCTTGAGCATCACTGACAATAATTTTCTAGATTTTGATTTTACTATTTTTTATATTTTAAGTATATCCCTTTCTTTTTATATTTTATTTTATTTATCCTTGAATCTTTTTTTACAGTCCAGACTTTAATCCCCCTCCTGGTCCACGCTCTGACTGTTCAACATCCCACACTTCCCTCCCACCCCCTATCCCCTGTCCAAGAAATTGTCCCCCACCCGACCCCACTAAACCTCCCCATTTCCTGGGTCCCCAAGTCTCTGAGGGTTAGGTGCATCTTCTCTGACTGAGTCTATACCTGGCAGTCCTCTGCTGCGTATGTGTTGGGGGCCTCATATCAGCTGGTGTATGCTGCCTGGTTGGTGGCTCAGTGTCTGAGAGATCTTGGGGGTCCAGGTTAGCTGAGACTGCTCGTCTTCCTATGGGGTCACCCTCCTCCTCAGCTTCTTCCAGCTTTTCCCTAATTCAACCATAGGGTTCACCAGCTTCTGTCCATTTGTTGGGTGTAAATATCTGCAACTGACTCTTTCAGCTCCTTGTTGGGCTTTGTGGAGGGCAGTCATGCTAGGCCCCTCTTTGAAATCACACCATAACATCAGAAATAAGGATCAGGCCATGGGGCCTCCCCCTGAGCTGGATCTCAATTTGGTCCTCTCACTGGACCTCCTTTTCCTCAGGCTTTTCTCCATTTTTGTCCCTGAAGTTCTTTCAGACAGGAACAATTCTGGGTCAGAGTTTTTGACTGTGGGATGGCAACCCCATCCCTCCACTTGATGCCCTGTCTTTCAACTGGAGGTGGATTCTACAAGTTCCCTCTCCCTAGGGCATTTCATCTAAGATCCCTCCCTTTGAGTCCAGAGAGTCTCTGGTACATTCTAGAGGGTCCCCCCACCTCCTACCTCCCAAGGTTACCTGTTTCCATTCTTTCTGTCCCTCATGGCTTCAGTCCTGTCCTCCACCCCCAATACCTGATCCTGTTCCCTTTTCCCCTCACTGTCCCCTCTCCCACCCAGGTCCCTCTCTCCCTCTGTGCCCTCCCCCATGATGGCTTTCTTCTCCCTCCCAAGTGGGATTGAGGCATCCTTAATTGGGCCCTTCAGCTTGTTAGCCTTCTTGACTACTGTGGATTGTATCATGGATATTCTGTACTTTTTTGACTAATATCCACTTATTCGTGAGTACATAACATGCATGTCCTTTTGGGTCTGAGTGACCTCACTCAGGATTTCTTTTAATTCAGTGCTAGACTGTAGTTAACATATTTCATGAAAGTTTAAAACATTTATGTTTAGTATCATAATCAGTACTGTTATCTTATTTTGCTCACTAGGGCTTAGTCTATTTTGTTTGTTTGTTTTTTATTTTATTATTGGTTTTGGACTCATTATTTTTAATATGAACTATCACTCATTTGTTATTTCTTTTGATTTTTTTGCCTCTTATGTGTCTTTTTCAGTTGGGCTTTGTCAAAAGTTGGAATGTTTTAAACTTTTCCTTAAGTTCTTTAATTAGTAAAAATTAAAATATGTATGTACATACATATGACTTTTAGTTTTTAATCAGTATAGTGAAGAATAAAATGAAATCATTGAAATACTTCTCTTTACAGTATCTGATGAATCCACGTCAGGAGACACACACGCACATATATAATCCCAATACTCAGGAGGCATGATGACCAAGAGTTTGAGGGTAGCCTGGACATATACTGAGATTATGCCTCCAAAAACTGATATTCATTTACAAAGCTTTTTATAGCATGCAACTAACAATATGCACTCCATTCTAAGCCTTGATTTTAGAAGTGCATTCAAAATTCACTACTGTTGAGAATACTTTATACTCTGAAGCCCTCTCTTTTAGTATAACCCTGTATCTGCATCCAATTCTTTTTTTTAAATTAGATATTTTCTTTATTTACAATATCTCCTTTCCCAGGTTCCCCTCCAAAAGATAAATAAATAAATAAATAAATAAATAAATAAATAAATAAAATAAACCAAAAACTAAAACAAACACCTGTTCCTTCCCCCCTCCCCCTGCTCACCACCCCACCCTCTCCCACTTACTGGCCCTGTCATTCCCCTACACTGGGGCATAGAACCTTCACAGGGCCAAGGTCCTCTCCTCCCATTGATGACCAACTTGGCAATCCTCTCCTATACATATGCAGCTGGAGGCATGAGTTCCACCATGTGTACTCTTTGGTTGGAGTTTTATTCCCTGGGAGCTCTGAGGGTACTAGTTAGTTCATATTGTTGTTTGTCCTAAGGGGCTGCAAACCCTTCAGCTCCTTGGGTCCTTTCTCTACCATCCAATTCTTAAACTACATTTTGGATTGTTGCTCAGCTACTCTGTTTAACTCGCTTCAAACCCAGGAACAGTACATCATGTGCATGGCACCTTCTATCTTTACCATCTTAATGTTCATTCATCTTAACTTTAGAGTAATCTTTAAAGATCATGTGACAATGACATGCTGCCCAAGACCTTGTTAATCTGATGATATACTTTTCTTGCCTGCATGCATTAAAGATGTCTTAGCTGACGAAATATTTTTCTAGTGTAGTTTGTGGCTCAGATTCTTCAGAGACCACTTAAACATCTTACTAAATTTGTTTTTCAGTGAAGATATTTGGAACCTAACCAGATTGTTGCTCCTTTCAGGTAACATTTCTTTGTTTCCTGTAGTATGCTTATATAATTATTCTCTTTCTCTTCGTTATTAAAAAAGAAGTCCAAGGTATCTCTAGGGTGAGCTTCATCATTGATTTTCTTAGGATGGGGGACCTCCTCAGTCTCTACTGCTCAGGGATGCTCCTGTACTTAATCCTTATCTTATTTTAAATTCTTTTCATATCATCTTCAAAAGCCTAGATTGCTGGCCGTTTTCTTTCATCGGATTTATCTGTCTTCATTTAAGCTCCTCTGGCCTAGTCACTACCTTCTTAAACACTGATAACAGCTTATATTTTGATCCTCTAATGTTAATTTTTCTCATTTTGACTTATCACTAAAATGCTTTCTTATTTCAGGGACTTCTGCTTTGCATGCCACCCTGCTGTCTTTCCCCTTGGCCCTTTTTTTTATGATAATGATTTCTGATCTTATGGTAGGAAGGCTATTAATTAAGTCTGCCAATGCATTTCTGGAAGCCTTCCTCTGTGCCTTAGCATACACTCTATTTACAGGTTTTCTGTTTTGTCGAGTTTATTACTATGCTGATTTTCAGTTTTTGTAGTATCTTTATAAGGGTCTAAAATTGTGAGTTTTTTTTTTTATTTTTAATCTATCCACCAGAAGATTTACTAAACCCAGAGGAATTTTGGCATGTTTTTCAGAAGCCCATTTAAGTAGATCACCAAGTGTTTCTTAGATTTACCATTAGTGCAGTGTGCTATATTCCTGCCCCCATTTGCAGAGTCTTTCTCCCCATTTGTATTTACTGTCATTGTTTGAAGGACTATGTCATACTAAGATTTTTCTCCCTAATTTTTGTTTTGTTTATTTGTTTGTAGGACTGGGGATGCTGGACAAGATCTCGCTATATAGCCCAGACTGGCCTGGACTCATTATACATACCAGATTGTCTCCTTCTCACTAAAATCCCTTTACCTCTGTCTCCCTTGCCTAGATTGCTGCAGGTATGTTCCACCACCCTCAGCTGTGTACTATGGTTATATTAATATAGCATTAATTCCTCTCTTCCATATCTAACTGTTTTACACTGAAACTGTACTTGACAAAGAATGCTAACCAAATATGTGGGATGCTAATGCAGTGACCCGACTCATGGATGGTAACATCCGTGTGTCAGAATAGAGTGGGCAGCTGCTACCTTCTACTTACGTTGTTACTGTTCATAATACCAAAATAATGTGACTGTATATAAAAGTATCAAGTAGTAAACTTATGTTTATGATGACTCAAAAATATGTTACTCCATGAAAAGCATATATAATGTAGCTTGTCCATCAAGCTCACTCACTCAACAATTCTTCTCAAAGCATGGTTTTGCCAGTCACTAAGGTTCCCCAAGATCCTTGAAGGAATCTGCAGGATCAAACATTTCTTCAGCATAATCCTACAGTGTTATCATCCTAAGTCTTTCATAATTACACTGTCTTGTTGACATTTACACTCATGATCCAAATGCAACTGTGGATGAAATTGCTAGTGCCTTAGTACAAATCATTACAATGACATCGAATGACAGCCATACATAGTACCCTTGGAGTCACGGTGAAATTTAACAAAACTAAGCAGCCAGTGTTAGTTTAAAAGACCTTATTGGAGTGCTACAAATATTAATTGTACTAAACTGAATCCTTGAGTACATTTTTTGAGATGTTCTGTGCTGTGAACTGGGACATTAAAAAAAAATAAAGAACCTTGGCTGCATGCCAAAATAGAAAGATTGTCTTAGGAAAAGCACTTTTGTGATTGTTGAAGCTGTGAACATAAAAAGGAAAAGAACCCTGACACACTATAGTCTCTGGTTTTTCATCCTTGTCAGGCACACACATTATAGGAAATGAATGAAGTGAGCCTGTCACTGCAGAGGAAACAGCTGAAAGACTTTGTGGTTAATAATAAAATATTTGTGCATTCAAAAAAGAAAACAGAACATTGGGCCATGTTACCAACACCAAAAGTTTGATAATTTCCATCCTTAGAGCCTTTTTCTTGTTACGGTAGTACTGAAATACCTAATATGATTTTGATTTTATGTAATGGGCCAGCATTGGAAAGACAGGCCCAGATAATCTTATCTCCTGTTACATAATTATGTATCAACAAAACAACCATCCAAAATGTGGAACATGTGAAAGTGTTATAACTTAATGAGCTCACGAGTTTCTTACTATTTATTTTGATTCCACATTTTGCAACTAAGCTTTACAAAACTATTGTTTTTCGCATTTTGCCAGGTTTTGTCATGGCATCAAATAATAGCCACAATTGTCCTAAAACACTATGAAAATAGTACTTTCTAACACAACTGCCTATCTACCTGGCTCTTAATTTTTGCAGAAAACTCAAGTAAAAACATCACAACAGAAGAAATGAACTGGTAGATTTAAGATTCCAGTTATCTTATAATTTATCAAAATCCAGAATATTATCACTCTTCTAAGGTACTCTATTTGAAAAAATACAGTTTTGACTAGAAAAGTTATTAGCACACAATGAATTTACCACTACTTTAAAATGCATCAAAATATGTCAAAATTAATGTCCTTGGTTTGTTACATCTTGCTCTATGAATATAAAAGTTATTATTCACATAAGTAAAAATTCTTTTCAGTTTTCAATATTTTTGAGAATATAGTGTGCAGGCAGGGAGATGGTCCAATGAGCAGAGTACAAGTGGGCACAGGGATCCAGCTCTAGAACCCAAGTTACAAAAAAAGACTGATCATAAGAGTGGGAACTTCTCATTCCAGTATAAAGACACCAATGTCTTAGGGTTGCTGGCCAATCAATATAACCTCCCTGGTGAGTTCCAGGCTAGAGAGATATCCTATCTCAAAGAAAAGGCAGACTGCACCTATGTCGAAATAACTGAGATTGTCCTTTGCCTGGATTCCATGTGCATGAGCTTGAATGCTCAAACATAAACACTGAAGAAAAAAGGGTAGGAGGAAGGAAAGAAAGGATGGATGGATGAAGTGAGGCAGGGACAAAGGGAAAAGAGGATGGAGGGAGCGCTAGGGAGGCAGTGTGGTTCTAAGATTAAAATCTTAGAGAACTACTGATTTATAGTGGGCATTTTATTTGTTTATTTATTTATCTGTTTAATTATTTAGTCTAAGGAAAACAGCAAGGAAAAATGACAACATTCTGCCTCCTGTATCAAATTGCAGCACATTGTTGAATAAAGAACCAGATTTTTTGTTCAATCTTCATTCATTGTGAGTTAGTAAAAAGTCATCTCAGATTTGAGAAATAAATAATAAGTATCTGAGCTATTCATCATATCAAAGTATTTTGCAAATTTTCATGTTTTGGGTTCCCTAATTATCATAATGGAAATTTGCAAGATATTTTATACATAATTTACATGTAGTAAAATTCAACATCTTAGCATATACTCTAGGATACACAGTTTTCAGTTAGCTTACAAATTATGCAACAGTCACCCCCAGTGTATGATTCAACACTTCAAAGAGAAACCCTTCAGCTAAGAGTTCCTTATCTTCACTGAGAGCTAAGAAGCACTAATATTTCCTTATCTGTAGACTCTAACCGGACACTCTGTACAAATGGACTCACGCAGAGTATGGCTTCTATTTATGGCTTCCTTAGCTTAACAAAAAAGTTCGTCCACATTATGGACATATAGCATTTTCTCTAGCCATTAACCAATCAATAGTGAGTTAAGTTATTTCCTTTTTAGCCATTATAAATATTGTTGATGATCATTCATATAGAGGTTTTATGATTTCAATTTTCTAAGAACAAATTCAACTGGATAACTTCTGGGCCACTAGAAAGTACTCATTTGATGTTTTCCTTTCCTGAGTTAAATAAAGCCTCAAATGCTAAATGTTCAATTATGAGGCTATATCCCTAGTCTTCTGTTCGTTCACTTAGAGATAGAATCTAACAAAGTTGCTCACAGTGACCTTGAGTTTGAGAGCTTCCTGCGCATGTTCCCAGAAGAGCTGGAATTTTGAGCCCATACCACAAGACCTCTTTAGCTTCTTATGCGTAAACTGTTTCCCACAGTATCGATTGTGCTTTCAATGGGGCATTGTTCCATTTTATGTTGTGCATTCCCACTAGCGATGTATGAGGGTTCTACTTTTCCCACATCCTTGGTGACACTTACTAACTAGCATTCCTCCTTTTTTTGCTGAAAGTATCCTAGTGAATGTGAAGTTGCACCCCCCATTCTATTGGGTTATTTTACATCTGTATGCTTTGATCATTCACTTTAAATACCAGATTGACTTTTCCAAAGGTTCTCTTCATCCCTTTGAGTTCCTTAGAAATACATACATACTCGTCCAAGACGATCTAACAGTTCACAATATGGAGTCCATTTTCAAATTAGAAATCTCATTTGTTGCCAGGCGGTGGTGGCGCATGCCTTTAATCCCAGCACTTGGGAAGTAGAGGCAGATGGATCTCTGAGTTCGAGGCCAGCCTGGTCTACAGAGTGAGTTCCAGGGATAGCCATGGCTACACAGAGAAACCCTGTCTTGAAAAAAACAAAAACAAAAAAACAAAAAAAGAAATCTCATTTATTTTTAAATGTATCTAAATTTTCCTCTTCTTGAAGCTTCCAGTAATACCCATGACAAGGTGACCCACTCTTTGGCAGACATTATGAAAATAGTCATGTTTTTTGATTGGCTTCATATTGTTTTATTGCCTTACTAGAAAAAAATGATGCACAGAAACACTCTAAAATTTTTTATATACTGACCAGGCAGTAGTGAAACATATCTTCAATTTCAGTACTCTGGAGGCAGAGGTCGGTGGATCTCTGTGAGTCAGAGGATAGCCTGGTCTACAAAATAAGTTCTAGTACAGCCAGGGGTATACACAAAGAAACCCTGTCTTGAAAAACAAAACAAACGAATGAACAAAAATTAAGTACTGTAACACCTTCTTCCCAAGTGGTGGGTAGTTTTTACATTTTTATTTTTCTAAATATTTGACATTCTTTCTTACTTGACTGGAAAAATTGAATAACTAAATTTCACAAAATTCAGATTGTATTTATAAAATAAAATTTAAAAGCTAAAATAAAGATTGCAGGTGTTTAAGTAGTTAGTTGAGGATATTTAATTAATAAATCTTCTTGTCAGGTGGAAGTTAACAACAATTCACATTTTGTAGACATCCTATTCATTAATTGAATTATCTAGAATTTCAATGAACTATTACAACATGAACTGATATGCAGCACCATATTAACACGTCTAACCATACAAAGAATAATTAATTCTTCTAATACTTTGTAAATACTAGAGTTGAGTCATCTGGTACCTGCAGTTCCACATTTCTGTGACAACAGTTTCACTCATCTCTAACTTCTGATTTAAAAAGCTAAAGAACTTAAAAATGACAAAACAATATAAAAATTCAGACTGACGAAGGCAGTGATTTCGTTATGCATTTTAGAGGGAACATACAATAATTGCAATATTGATAACATCAAATTAGTAATAATTTGAGATTGTTGCAGAAGTGCATTTCTGAAGTGTGGACCTCTGTGCTGCAGGAACATGGTTGGCTCCTGCCTCTGACTGGCTTCCTCCTAATATAGTGAAGTTATCAATTAAGGTTCACTTCTCGTCTACCTCCTAACCCCACACTCGCTCCATACTAGGTACTACCTTTAAGTTTGGGGGGAGTGTTACTGAGATTGTTTGTTTAATTTTTATTTGTTGATGAAGATACGTTGATGTTAAATATGACATCATGATGTAGATCAAGCTGGCTTTGAAATTATCATCCTCCTACATTCATTTCTCGAGTACTGGAAATGTAGATATGCCCCCATTGTACCCATCAGGAACACTTGTTGATCTCCAAATTCCTTATTAATTCTGTGCAGATCTTAGTACAGAATTTAACAGGATGCTATTGTATTACATTGTGAAACATAGAATAAAATGAAGGAATTTCACAAACCATGGGAGAGAAGTGTATACTCAAATTGGAATACAGTGTTTCTCACTTGAAATGAGAGGTGAGTGGGAAATACACATTATTTAGGACTGTATTAAATAAGAAAAGTCTAACAGTTTGAATGGAAGAGAGATCAACTTGAGTCTATCACAACTTAGAAGTAGAGTGCCTATGCTCCTGCAGAGGTCATTAACTTCTGCAGTTCTAGTTTCCCAGGGACTAAATAGGTATGTTACTTAACTTCGGCTCTCAACTTGCCATAAATTAGAAAAGGGAACTTGGAAAAGGAAACTCCAAATGAGAAATTGCCTAAATCAGACTGGCCTGTGCCCTTACCTGTGAGAGACATTCATAACTTTTAATTGATATAACAGGATCCAGCCACTGTGAGTGATGCCAAGTAAGTGGGCCTGAGCTATGTAACAAAGATAACTGAACAAAGTAGAGAGAGCAAGCCAGGAAGTAGCATTCCTCTGTGCTTTCTGCTTCAAGTTGCTGCCTTGGTTTCCATCAATTATCGTGCTAGTTTGAATGAAAAGGTTACCCACAGTTTCATAAGGAGTGACACTGTTAGATGTGGCTGTGTTAGGGAAGGTATGGCCTTTGTGGAGAGAGTGTGTCACTGTGGGTGGGCTCCAACATTTCAAATAATCAAGCCAGTCCCAGTCTCTCACTTTCTGCTGCCTGTGGATCCAGATGACAAACTTTCAGCTCCCTCTTCATCACTGTGTCTCCCTGCATACCTGCATGCTTCTTCCTACTGTGATGATGATAGACTGAACAAACTATAAACCAATTCTAATTAAATGTTTTCCTTTATAAGAGTTTCCATGGTCATAATATCTCTTCATAGCAATAGAAACACTAATGAAGACAATGATAAGCCAAAACCTGTAAGCAAAACAAACCCCTTTCTTCCTTATGTTCTTCTTGGTCATGTAATTTTATCATAACAACAGAAAAACAAACGAGGATTAGGAGTTGGTACCAAGACTGGGGTTTTTACTCTGATGGCATTGATAGTGTTGTTTTTCAGAAGAGGTGTAGAAGAAGTTACAAGTTTGGACTGGAAAAAGTTGTTGAGTGCTTACAGCTTAATGGACTGTTTTGTGGGAACCTGAAAATAAGAATGTTGTCAAAATGCAAATGAATGTGAAACTTAAGCAAATACTCAGTCCCTTGATAATTTTAAAAGGAAAGCAACTCTATTCATGTAATAATAGTAGTACAAGAGGAATAAAAGGAGGAAGTAGTACAAGAGGAATAACTGTAAAGACCATAAGCATATTCACAAGAAAATATTTGCCATGATACAATTTAAAGAACTCTATATTGCTTTACATGTTTAAAAGTAATGGAACACTAACTTCTCCAGAGTGAGAATTTAAAGGCAAAGAATTGTAGACAATATAAAACAGGAGTTGACAGAGCTCAGGGTTAAAGAAAAAGAATCATATAAATACATAAAGAGCACTTGGGAAGAGAGACATTGCCAAAAATACAGTTGACTACATTTAGAAAATTTGAGCAAAGTTGATTATAAATTAGAAAAAAGAGTTTAAATAACTATTGACAGCAGAGAAATTTATAAAAAAATATTCAAATAACTATCAAAAGGAGAGAGAACATAAATAAAGCACATCCTGATGGCATTTTAGAGAAATGAAAACAGATTTGATGAGAGTTTTAATGTTTCTTTCTCCTCCAAGAAAAACGAACAGAGAAGAGTGAAGTCATGCTACAAAAATGGGGAAAGGAAAAAGAGAGGGAAGGATAAAGCAGTGAGAGAAAAAAGGAAGTAAGAAAGGAAAAGATTTGAGATCGAGGGAGGTAAAGAAGTAGAAATGGGGGAAGGTAAGGAGGCATTCTTTTTCATTAGTGTCTGGAATAGCATTTGGTTTTCATTTTGGACAAATATAGAATTAAAACCAAATATTTTAATTAGAAATAGAATTTAACAAACAAAAGTTGGAAGGAAGAGCTTGTGCTTTGAAGAGTTTAAAAAAACCTACCGTATTTTCCCAACAGGCATCCAAAAAGGATGGCATTCTAAATAGAAAGCAAAACCTCACTAACCCTATTTGTTTAATGCCATTATCTATAAAGGTCCTTTCTCTCTTTTTTATGCTTCCAGAGGGTCTTGTCTGTGTTGTTTATGTAATTTCTATTTAATACTTTTTTTTGACATTTAAAAACATATTTTAATTAAATAGAATTGAATCACATTCTTGTTCCTCTTTTGTACCACCGCTCCCTCCCAGAGACCCCCCCTTCAATACCTACAATATCTTTTTTGTCATATTCCTTAAAATTTATAAATATTATAACA
>NW_022196913.1:22764567-22793838 GCF_008632895.1 Mastomys coucha
GCTCATTTCCTTCACCTGTTTGATTGTGTTTTCCTGTAGTTCTTTAAGGGATTTTTGTGTTTCCTTTCAGAGCTTCTAACTCTTTACCTGTGTTCTCCTGTATTTCTTTGAGAGTGCTATTTATGTCTGTCTTAAGGTCCTGTATCATCATCCTGATAAGTGATTTTTTGCTTTTCTGGTGTGATGGTGTGTCCAGGACTTACTATGGTGGGAGAATTGGGTTCTGATGATGGCAAGTGACCTTGGTTTTTGTTGTTTATTTTCTTATGCTTGCCCCCCGCCATCTGGTTAACTCTAGTGCTACCTGCTCTTGCTAAATGTGACTGGAGCCTGTCCTTCCTGTGATCCTGGTTTTGTCAGAACTCTTCAGAGTCAAGCTGTCTCTGTGATCATGTGATTCTGGGATCCTGTGATCCTGGGCTTCTTAGATCACCTGGGAGTGTGGCTTTTTCTGTGTGTTGTGGGACTGGCTGCAGAGCTTGTGCCCAAGGTCTGCTCTGGACCCCAGCCCAGGCAGACCGAAAGGAACCAGAGTCACTGGGCTGGTGGGGTTCCTGTGTACCTGGTCCTGCTGGCCCCAGTTACTCCCAGTGTTGGGACAGATGTTGGTTCCTGTTCACCTCTGATCCTGGGTGTGTCAGAGTGCCTGGGAGTGGAGCTTCCTCTGGGTGTTGTGGGACTGGCTTCAGAGCTTGTGCCAAAGTTCTCCTCTAGACCCAAGCCCAGACAGACTCTGTTTTTAAGTTTCACACATAAAAAAACTACACTAGTATCACATCCTTCCTCCCTCAATTGCTATTCTCTTCATCATAAATTCATGACATATTCTTAATTATTATTATATGTAAACAAACATTTGTTTGTGTGTGCGACATGTGTGTACACATGTATATAACCTACTGAGTCTTTTAGCTTTGTTTATATGCACATGTGTCTAGTGATGACCACTTGAGACTGGACAACCTATGTTGGTGCTCATCCCTGAAGAAAACTAGCTTTTCTTCTCTTGGTAGCCACATACTACCTGGAGCTCTTTATTTAGGCATAGGACCATGTGCATTTGATCCAAGAACTCTGGAATAACTTAAGAACTAGCTTCTAACAAGCTAGTTACTGCTAGACATTGACTTTCAGGAGGCTCGGGAGGCATATGGCAAGGACAGAAAAGCCTATAAATGATGATTTGAAAGGTCCTGGCTAGTAACATAAACAAAACTAAATATTTTAAATATGGTCAACATGTGGGTATAAAGTCATGAAAACTAGAAAGGAGCCCATGAGAGGGATAAACATATTTAGGGGAGTTGGGAAGATAGGTATGATATCAACACAGAGAATGTAATACTGAGGGTAAATAGAGAAGTTTAAGGGAGAAAGCATGGAAACAGAAAAGATGATAATAATAATCATATATATATATATTTACTTGATAAGATAATAAAAATTAAAATAAGAAAATTGTTAAAGTACTCCCTGTGGGCTAATAAAGCTGCCACCAAAAGACATAGGTTATTAAATATACTATCCCAGTGTCATCTGTGAACTACCTCCCTATAGTTGTTGGTTAGAGTGGTGCCTGGCATTGCTGCTGGTTGCCAGGCAAAATTAGGTGGTAAGATCATATCACTGAAGGTACCATGCCTTCTTAGTTTCAGGACATAGAAAAATAAAGTCGGAAATTGACTAGAAGCCTTCACAGTGCCTGAAGTACTATGCTGGGTCTTGGTAAAGCATTGCCCTCTACAGTCTTACTTAGCTGTAGATCCTGTGTAAACAACATTGTCTGGTCAGGAAAGATGAGCCAGTCTATGTAATAGCAATGAAAGACATAATAGTGGTAAGTTGTTATGGGAGTAGCCAATCTCTTTATAATTGTATCTGTTTCCCACTTCTTTTAAGAGAGTTTACATCTGGTTCTGTAAATCCAGTCAAAAGACCAGGAGGAGGTTATATAACCTGGTGAAGAAGCAATAGGTACTGTCTTGTTAAATGGACACACTTGTCTTTTCAAAAGGTAGGTTTGCACCCCTGATGTTTTTGTCAACTTCTTGCCTGGACAGTGGTAACTGCAGAGATCCTCAACTTGTCAAAGTACAAATAATAAATGACTATTGAATGTCTAACTAAAAATGGGACACCTGTATCACCCCTTCCTATGTTCAAAGAACATTGCAGAAGAAGATGTTTCAGAAAAAGGAAAAGAACCAGAGAAATGATAGGGAAAATGTGGCATACTGATTTCCAGGCATGAAACTGAGTTTGCATTCCTGGAGTCATAGTATCTCTCATTGCCTGAACAAAATCTTCATAAGAGTGAACCTGTCACCACCTTTTCATGGAGAATGGAGGGGCCCTCCACTCCTGCATAAAGATTTATATACAGTTAATGGTCAGTAGGGGAAAGACATTTTCCTCAGTGGTGTAGCCACTGATAAGGTGTCTATGCTCCTATAAACAAACTCTCACCACAAATAAACATTAAAGTAGAAGAGTAGATAGTTGGGAAGAGCAAGGAGGTTAGAAGGAGTAGGAGAAGAACAAGAGAAGGTAACGGAGAGGAGTGAATATGATATAGAATATATTATCTTAATGTGTGAGTTTGTCATCATAAAGCCCATTACCATGTTTAATATATAACAAAACACATCTACCTGAAGACCCAGCTATACCATTCCTGGGAATATACTCAAAAGATGCCCAACCATGCCACAGGGGCACTTGTTCCACTATGTTCATAGTGGCCTTATTTGTGATAGTCAGAAGATGGAAACAACCTAGATGTTCCACAACATAAGAATGGATACAGACAATGTGGTTCATTTACACAATGGAATACTACTCAGCTATTAAGAATGAGAACATCCTGAGTTTTGCAGGCAGATGAATAGAACTAGAAAATATCATCCTGAGACCCAAAAGGATGTGCATGGTATGTATTCACTAATAAGTAGATATTACCAATAAATAAATAAATATAAATAAATAAAGTACAGAATACCCAAGATACAGTCCACAGAACTCAAAAAGGTCACAAGCTAAAGTGCCCAAATGAGGACGCCTCAGTTCCACTTAGGAGAGAGAAGAAAGCAATCACAAGTAGGGAGGGAGGGAGCAACTTTGGAGGGAAAGTAGAGGGGGAGAGTGGAACTGGGAGAGGAGAACCTGACAGGGATTGGATGAGGGAAAAGGACTGAAACCCTGAGGGCCAGCAGAAAGAATGGAAACAGGCAACTTCAGGAAATAGGAGGTTGGGGGAACCCTCCAGAATTGACCAGAGACCTGAGAGTTAAGAGACTGAGGAATCAAAGGGAGGGGCCTTAGATGAAATGCACAACAGTAGGGAGAGGGAACTTTTAGAGCCCACATCCAGCAGGAAGATAAGACATCAAGTGAGGGATGGGGTTGCCACCCCACAGTCACACCTCTGATCGACAATTTTTTCTATCTGAAAGAATTACAGGCATGGAAATGGAGAGGAGCCTGAGGAAAAGGTTCAACAACATGCCCAAAGTTGGATCCAGCTCAAGGGGAGGTCCCAAGGCCTGACACTGTTACTGATGCTATGAAATGCTCACAAAAAGAAACCTATCATGACTGCCCCTCCAAGACCCAACAAGCAGCTGAAAGAGTCAGATGCAGATATTTGCACCCAACCAATGGACAGAAGCAGGTGAACCATGTTGTTCAACTAGGAAAGGCTGAAAGAAGCTGAGGAGAAGGAGGATCCTGTAGGAAGACTAACAGTTTCAATTAATCTGGACATCTGAGATCTCTAAAACACTGCACCACCAAACAGACAGCATACAGCAACTTATATGAGGCCCCCAGCACACATATAGTAGAGGACTTCTGGGTCTGTATTCATTCAGAGATAATGCACCTAATCTTCAAGAGACTGGAGGCCCCAAGGAGTTTAGAAGTCAGGTGGGGTAGGGAGTGGGGCATCACGTGGAGACAGGGCCAGTGGGGATGAGGTTTAGGATGTGGAACAGTCAGAGGGTGGATGCGGCTGGGGATAAAATATGGAGTGTAACTGTCAATAGGACAAAACAGCAACCAACAAATTGGGAGAAGATCTTTACGAATCCTATTATCTTATAGAGGGCTAATATTCAATATATACAAAGAACTCAAGAAGTTAGACTCCAGAGAAACAAATAGCCCTATTAAAAATGGGGTACAGAGCTAAACAAGAATTCTCAACTGATGAATACCAAATGGCTGAGAAGCACCTAAAGAAATGTTCAACATCATTAGTCATCAGGGAAATGCAAATCAAAACAACCCTGAGATTCCACCTCACACCAGTCAGAATGGCTAGGATAAAAAAACTCAGGTGACAGCAGATGCTGGCGAGGTTGTGGAGAAAGAAACACTCACTCCTTCATTGCTGGTGGGATTGCAAGCTGGCACAACCACTCTAGAAATCAGTTCGGCAGTTCCTCAGGAAATTGGACATAATTCTACCAGAGGACCCAGCTATACCACTCCTGGGCATATACCCAGAAGGTGCTCCAACATGTAAAAAGGACACATGTACTATGTTCATAGCAGCCTTATTTATAATAGCCAGAAACAGGAAACAACCCAGATGTCCCTCAATAGAGGAATGGATACTGAAAATGTGGTACATCTACACAATGGAGTACTACCCAGCTATTAAAAACAATGAAGTTATGAAATTCTTGGGGAAGTGGATGGACATAGAGAATATGATCCTGAGTGAGGTAACCCAATCACAAAAGAACAAACATTGTATGCATTCTTTGATAAGTGGATATTAGCCTAGAAGATTGGAATACAAAAAGTACAAATCACAAACCATAAGAAATGCAAGAAGGAAGACCAAAAGGAGGATACTTAGTTCCTTCTTAAAAGGGGAAACAAAATACCCATGGGAGGAGTTGTAGAGGCTAACTATGGAGCAGAGACTAAAGGTAGGACAATTCAGAGACTGCTCCACCTGGGAATCCTTCCCATATTCAGTCATCAAATCTAGACACTATTGTGGATGCCAACAAGTGCTGGATGACAGGAGCCTGAGATAGCTGTCTCCTGAGAGGCTCTGATAGTACCCAACTAATACAGAAGTAGAGGCTCACAGCCATCCATTGAACTGAGTACAGGGTCCCCAATGAAGGAGCTAGAGAAAAGATCCAAGGAGATTGAAGGGTTTGCAGCCCCTTAGGAGGAACAACAATATCAACTAACTAGTACCCTCAGAGTTCCAAGGGACTAAAACTCCAATCAAAGAGTATGCATGGGGGAGGACTCATGGCTCCAGCAGCATGTATATAGCAGAAGATGGTCAAGCTGGTCATCAATGAGAGGAAAGGCCCTTGGTCTGTGAAGGTTCTATGCCCCAGTGTAGGGGAATGCCAGGGCCAGTAAGCAGGAGGGGGTGGGATGGTGAGCAGGGGGAGGGGGAGGAACGGGATTGTTTTAGTTTTGTTTATTTTTTTCCTTCTTTTCTTTTCTTTTCTTTTTTTTGGAGGGAAACCTGGGAAAAGAGATATTGTAAATAAGAAACATCTAATAAAAAATATGGAGTGTAAAAAATAAATAAATAGATAAATAAATAAATAAAAAGGAAAGTGAATGTACTACTTCAAATTATGCTATTGTATTTTAAATTTGTAAAGGATGCTAAGTTAGATGACAGTTAAGTTATAGAAAGGAAAATCTGTCAAATGAGAATAAAATTTCTTTTTCTAAAAAAAAAAAAAAGAATTCTGAGTTACTGAATTGAACACCTATTCTACCCTACAGTGGACAGGCAATGAAATAAAGTATCCAAGTAAAGAGAATGGTCTGAAGAGAGTAGAAGTATTTCTGAATGTCCTCAGATTTCACAGATAACTGACAAAAGCTGTGGACATTATTTTGAAAACCAAAATGGAGATGCTAGAGATGGAAAGTAAAATAATTAAAATAAAACTTCAAGGGCGCAAAAGCAGAATTTATACAGAAAAATTAAGCTAGTATTATACTGACTAGATTGCTACCAGCAAAGACACATGGCCAAGACTGTTGATCACTGACCTTTTTTTTGGTCATTAATGCAGTCTTGATAAATTAAAATTATTAAAATCATATGAAATTTGTATTACAACATAATTTGACTAAACATCAAAGAACAAAGAGATTCAACTAGTCTCCAAAGATAAGAAAGTCAAACATGCTTCTAATGTCCATAGAAAATGATAAAACAGATGACATTGGAGTCCATGGGAGGCAAATGAGACAATGTAGTTACAGAGAATTACAGCAATCTCAGCTATTTTTAAAAAAGCTCTCAAATAGATGGAAGAAAGCAAGTGCAGATAAAAGAAGAAAGAAAAATACACACATATAGAAACCAACAGGATCAACCAAATGGCTGGATTTTTAACTACCTTATGAAAAGGAACAATGTACATATTTCCCCAAAGGAGAACCATGAAGAGTATAATGGTATCAATCTGACAACTGTGCAAATGATACAGGATGCTATTAATAGCTATGTGCCAATAAATTCAATAAACTAGATGAAGTGAACAAATTTCTAGAAATATAGGTACTACTGAACTGACTGAAGGAAATAAAAAATGTATATGCAAGTATACAACTAGAACAATTACCTCAAAGGAAATCCAAATTCTACATACTATCCCAAAATGAAATTGCAGATTAATATTTATCCAAATATAAAGGCAAAATCCTTTTAAAACTTAAAACAAGCTTATATAGACAGTAAATAATTATAATGACAAAATGTGACTTTGCCTAAGAATGAGAAATTGATTTGACATCTAAATGTCAATCTATATGACAATCTTACAGATGGAGAAAAACAAAAGGTGTTTGAAAAAAATGTACATGCATTCATGGTTTTTTAAAAGAAATTCTTAAAATTAGAATAAAAATATCTTAATTTTTATTTTTGAAATGTACTTAAGTTAGAATTATTTTGCTCAGTATTTTATCATAGCAATAAAAACTTTCAGACATATTTCCATCAACAATGTAAAAGGGTTGTCTTTCAGCAGTATATATTATCTTTGATAAAAGTCATTATTAATGGATGTGCTCAGTAATTTGGATTTCATGTGTGTGTGTGTGTGTGTGTGTGTGTGTGTGTGTGTGTGTGTGTGTGTGTGTCTGTACTTGCTGCTCAATTGTGTGTCCTTTTGAGGAATGTCTGTTTAGGTCTGTACCCATTTTTATATTTGGTTATACTGTTTTTGCAGTTGAGCTGTGCATGTTTGTGCATGTATGTGTGTGTGTTCACACACACACATCTATGTGGACTTAGACATGTTTCAGCATATGTATCCATCTATGTGGAAGCTAGAAGAAAACCTCTGGTATTATTTCTCAGGTGTCCTATACCACATTTTGAAACTGGGGCTTTTCACTAACCTTAGGACAAACTGATTATCGGGAGGTTCCAGAAATCCATCTGCCTCTGCCTCCCTAGTCCTGGAACAATCCCTTACACCAAGTATTTGTACATAGTTTCTGAAGATTGGAGTCAGTCTTTCATGTTTACTATCTGTGCCATCACCCCAGCTCTATGATTCCCTTGCATTTTTGTGGTATTAAATCCTTGTCAGATGTGGTTTTTAAATAACAACTGTATTCCTAAATTCTATGAGTTGTCTCTTGATATCCAATAATTGTTTGCTTTTCTGTGCATCATTTTGATGTAACTTCATTTGTGTGCTTTTGTTTTGCTTTCTTGTGCTGTTGACTCTTATTCCTGTATTGTGAAGCTACTTACTTTTTTTTCTTCTAGTAGTTCCACAGTTTCAGGTCTTATATTTTTGTCTTCATTCTAGTTTGAGTTATTTTTTGTGAGATAAGGATTTAGTTTCGTTGTTCAGAATGTGGATGGATCAAATTACCCAGTACCATTCTATTACAGTTGGGTAGAAGGAAGAAATTCTACTGTGTTATACTGCATGAGAGGGTGACCTTAGATAATGATTGCATAGTGCATGATTCAAAGTGTTATCAAAATGAGTTTGAACATTTCTTCCAGAAACAAGTGGCTAGGTGTGGTGTTGTACACCTTTAATTCCAGGACTTTGGGTGGGATCTGGGGAAAGCAAGTGGATCTCTGTAACTTAAAGGCCAACCTGATTCATGTAGTATGTTTCAGGATAGCCAAGCAACATAAAGAGATCTTGTCTCAAAAACCAGAAAAATTAATGTCTGAGTAGATATTCATAATTGGATTTAGGCATTATACAATCATATATTTTTGAAGCATCCTATATAAATCTACTCATATATATAATTTTTATATTTTTAATTCATCAATTAAAATTAGCCAAATTTTTAAAAAATGAAAATTCCTTTTAGGAAATAAAACATTAAACTAGTAGTAACATGTTCTACTTGATCATAAAAAGGCTATGAAGCAATACATGTGTTATATTATGGGAAAATGGGGAGGGGTACTTTAACTGGAGAAGGGGGAGAGAGATCAATACAGAAGTATATAAAGCAACAAGGGACAAATAACACTAAGGATATTTGATAAAGCCTCAAGAATTTATTGAAAATTAACCTAAGATTATGAATAGTGTGTGGTGTGTGTGTGTGTGTGTGTGTGTGTGTGTGTGTGTGTGTGTGTTTTAAATGAATTTATAGAGCTTGGGGTGCTACTATTTTTCACAAGAGTTTTATAGTATACCTGAAAACAAACAAAAATGAAAAACAAACAAACTAACAAAAACTCAATACCTTGCTTGAAAACCCCCCTTTGAGTTGTTGGTCAAGAGACACCAAGGAACTCCCAAAACAATATAGACTTATCACTGTCACCCTCGCTTGCTGCTCAAAGATCTGAGGTAAGTTCCTATTGCACAAGATACTGCATGCTTCAGCTGCAGGACTTGGAAAATTCCAGCTAAATATAAACTAAAAATATTAGTCCCATTGTCCAGCTTTCATAGTACCAGAAAGTGCTTGGCAAGCTCCCAAGGAAAGGGAGAAATCAATGGTCCTGCCAAGCCATGACATCTATGAAACATAACAATGACCATCATGGCAGGATATCCATAAAGGTGCAATAGTGGCACTCAAATGTTCATGGCAACCAACAGCTCTTTAACTGGACTTACAGCCTTCTCAACAAGAAGTGTACTACTAGTACTAGAAACTAGAAACATCTCACTTGACTAGTGAGATTATAAATAGATCTTAGAGGATAACCTGATACTGACACTTTACTAGACACACAAAATCCCTAACTATATTCTGAAACTTATCCTTGTACCCACAGATAACTGTGACTCTTACGTCTCATTAAAGGGGCTTCGGTTTGTAGCAAATGGAGATCATTACAGAACACCACAACTGGTCATAATGCAGAGACTGACTGATGGTGGGGAGTCCAGCCTCAGAGGAATATATGTGCTACACAACTCCTTCACCTAGGACTCAGAGGACCAAGATATCTGCTGTGAGAGTATGTCTCTTAGAAAGGACAGGGAAATGATACCCACGATATCTCAACAATATGGCTGCCTACAAAAACCATGAATGTTGATACGATCAACAAAAAATGGTCAGCTCTGAAATCATATGCACAAAAAGAATACGAAATGAGGCCAGCAGATTATGTGTTTGCATGTGTACGTGTTTGTGTGTGTGTGTGTGTGTGTGTGTGTGTGTGTGTTTGTATGCACATGTGTATGTGTGTGAGAGAGAAAGGGACAGAGACAGAGAGAGACACTGAGAGAGAGTACAAAGAAAAAGAGGTCATCAGTTTGAGAGTGAAGGAAGTCCATAGGAGAAGTTGGAAGGAGGGATGTGAGAGTAGAGGAAGGGAGGCAAGAAAAGGGGGAATTGTTATAAATACATTTTAAATAAAAAAAAAAACTTTAAAAACTATTTCTTTTTATTTTTGAGATTATTTTCTCTTTCCTCTTTCTCTTTCCAAACCCTCCCATATACTCTCCTTACATTTTTCAAATCCATGGCCTCTCTTTTTATTAATTGTTATTACATACACATATGTATGTGTTGTATATATGTTGCACATTCCATATATACATACATATATTTCTAAATACGTAAGTCTGACCTTCTCAATCTGTATAATGTTACTTTTATGTATGAGTCAGGGATGATCATTTGGCATTAGATAACTAACTGCTGTGGTTTTCCCTTGGAAGAGTGTTTCTCCAGCTCTGAGCGTTCCTCAGTTGCCTGTAGTTCTCGGAGTAATGCTGGGCTCTGCCACACTCCCATCCATGTTAGCATGCCTATCATTTCCTTGTTCTTACTCTCTATAATTTTCCTTGTGTTTAGATAGTGAGACTTTGAGTGTAGATTCTGATTTTCCTAGGTAACTTTCCACAGAAAACTTCTTATTTATCTGGCTGTTACAATATTCCACTCCCTCTTCTGTAATGATTACAGAGCCTTAGATGTGGAAGTAGTATTATAAATGTATACAGAGAGAATGGGATCTACCACTTTGCATTTTGGTTGATTGTAGTTTTCTGTAATGGTCTCTATACGCTGTAAAAAGAAGTATTCCTGATGCAGGGTATCTGTGGGCATAAGGACAAATATTTAAAATGTACTTAATCATTATGCTTGGTTAAGTAGTGGTTTTATGTTCTTCTTTAAGATCCATGGCTTCCATAACTTCCATAACAGTTACTAGGTTTCCAGTACCAGGTATGTTTTTCCTAGTGTTGAGAGGGTAATAATTCCAATTTAAGCTGTTATCACAAGTTATGCATGGAATTATTCATTTTGTGGTTATTGTGCCATGCTGGCAATTATGGCTCATAATTATTAGTGATATGGTTCATTGTGTCTCATAATTATTATAATTATAATATTTACATATCTAATAATGTCATAAAGGAAAGAAAAAGACCAACAATAGACTGGAAGGAACATTAAAAATTATAGTTTTGCTATAGGATTTACATCTAAAATTTATGTTGAGTTCTTCAAATGAGTAGAGTAATTCAATTTCAAAATGTACAAATATCTTAAATATATTTTCACTGAAGATAATATACATCTACCTAAAACATACAAAAGAGCTTTACCATCATCATTAAGTGGATGCAAAATAAACTGTACTTCACATAAGACATTAACACTACATATCAACCCTAATGATTAAAAATTTTTAAAGGACAATTCTGGGGCCCACAGTGATTCCTTGGCAGTTACTATCCCTTCAACAGGACCAAGTTCAACTTCTAGTACCCACACTGTGGCATGAAACTACATGTAACTCCAGCTCCAGAGAATGTAACAGTCTCTTCTATCTTTTGTTGATATGTGTACTTACATCACTCACAAATGCATACATATAGACATAACTAAAAATAATAAAAATAAATCTTTGAAAAGATAATAGCAATGTTTGGTGTGAATTTTAGAAACCTGGACCTTTTTGGCATTAGTAATGTGTAATGGTGCAGCTATTTTAGAAAACTGTTTATCAGTTTCTAAGAACTAAAATGTAAACATGGGAACAGGACTTAAATTTTAACCCAACAAATCTGCCTAAAGAGTGAAAATACTTGTCCACATGAACATATATGCAAATGGTCATGTCAACACTACTTAAATAGTGAAAGACTACAAACAAGTCAAGTGTCTACCATATGTAATTGGATAAATAAATGTGTTTATATAAAAAAAATGTCTGGAAAAGGTAGGTTTCTACTCACAGAAACATTGAAGACTGTTTGGGACTATAGCTAGGATGGGCCACTAGCTGCAAATAGGCTTGAGAAAGCATTAGAATGAAGGAAGTGTTCTGAAAAGGTTAATGAGGATGTTTGTGTGTCTAAGAATTCACTAAAATAATCAAATTCTACTTTTAGAATGAGTGAATGTGCAGCATGCAAGTTATGTTGTAATAATTAGTTTCATTAGAGATATTTTTAATGCAAACAAAATATCTAAGTACCAAACTGAAAACATGAACAATAATGGAGAAAACAGCCCACAGCAAGTAAACAGGAAATGGCAAAACATTTGTGATCCTGTGATTCTGTGACCATGGCTTATTAGAGCACCTGGGAGTGCAGCTTCCTCTGGGTGTTTTGGGACCAGCTGTAGAGTTTGCACCCAAGGTCTGCTCAGGGCACCAGCCCAGGCAGACAAGAAGGAACCTGAGCCACTGGACTGGAGGAGTTCCTGTGTGCCTGGTCCAATGTTTACATATCCAGTTTTGCTATATGGACTGGAGGAGTTCCTGTGTGCCTGCCTTGTGTTGCTACAGTAAGGGCAGGTAGCATTAGAGATAACCAGATTCCAGAACATCTACTACTGGCAGTGTCCATAGAAATCTTGACAGAAAAAGAGTACCGAGACTATCTAACTGTGCCTAAAAATTCCTCCTTCCATATGTATAGGATGGACAAGAGGTGGGGTGCCATGAGTTCATGTCTAGGACTCCTTAATGCTGTGTAGCATTTAAAACTTCCAGAGCTGACCAAGGTGCTGATAGTTGCCCAACTCAACTGAAACTGAGGCAAGCACACTAGATCTGACTACAGAGTTGACAGCCTTCAAGATTAAAGCAATGCAATTGCAGTTACAATTAGTCATTAACCACAAGATCATGGTCTCCTGTGCCAACCTGTCTTTACATGAAGAAAGTCTATAGCAGTTGAAGACTCAGAAAGGAGTAAAACCATATCCCAGAATTCACATTTTATATCTTAAGTACCGATGATAATTTGTTACTATGTTATCTAGTTAAACCAATCATAATCTTGAAATATCATAACTATCATAAAATCCTATATGCAACCCAATACACTCCTGTTTCTGAATGCTAACCTGAGCAGTATTTTTCTGCAGAAAATTGTTCACATTTACCCACTTATTCATGGACTCACTCAGCAACGTATAGCTTGTGCAAAATCACACTCTGTGTTGACCACAACAATTTGTAAGATCAGAAATAGATTTCTAGGGTTCCTTCTGGTCTCTCTGGGCTGGTGTCCTGAGTAGACCTTGGGCACAAGCTCCGCAGCCAGTCCCACAACACCCAGAGGAAGATCCAGTCCCAGATGCTCAGGATTAGAGGTGGGGAGGACACAACATCTGTCCCAACACCTGGAGTAACTCAGACCAGCGGGACCAGGCACACAGGAACTCCTACAGTCCAGTGGCTCAGGGTCCTTCTGGTCTGCCTGGGCGGGTGCCCTGAGCAGACCATGAGTGCAAACTCTACAACCGGTCCCAAAACACCCAGAGGAAGGTGCACTCCCAGGTGCTCTAATAAGTGAGGGCCACAGGATCACAGAATCACAGGATCACAGAGACAGCTTGACTCTGAGGAGTTCTGACACAACCAGGATCACAAGAAGGACAGGCTCCAGTCAGATTTAGCAAGGGCAGGTAGCACTAGAGATAACCAGATGGTGGGGAGCAAGAGTAAGAAAATAAACAACACAAACCAAGATTACTTGGCATCATCAAAACCCAATTCTCCAACCATAGCAAGTCCTAGACACACCATCACACCAGAAAAGCAAGATTCAAATATCAAGTCACTTCTCATGATGATGATACAGGACTTTAAGAAAGACATAAATAGCACCCACAAAGAAATACAGGAGAACACAGGTTAAACAGCTAGAAGCCCTTAAAGAGGAAACACAAAAATCCCTTAAAGAACTACAGGAAAACACAATCAAACAGGTGAAGGAAATGAACAAAACCATCCAGGATCTAAAAATGGAAATAGAAACAATAAAGAAATCAGAAGGAGAGACAATCCTGGAGATAAAAAACCTAGGAAAGAAATCAGGAGTCATAGATTCAAGCATCACCAACAGAATGCAAGAGATAGAAGAGAGAATCTCAGGGGCAGAAGACACCATAGAAAACATTGACACAACAGTCAAAGAAAGAGATGCCAATGAACATACAAGAAGCCTACAGAACTCCAAATAGACTGGACCAGAAAAGAAATTCCTCCCGTCACATAATAATCAAAACACCAAATGTACGAAACAAGGAAAGAATTTTAAAAGCAGTAAAGGAAAAAGATCAAGTGACATATAAAGGCAGGCCTATCAGAATTACACTAGACTTCTCACCAGAGACTATGAAAGCTAGAAGATCCTAGGCAGATGTCATACAGACCCTACAAGAACACGAATTCCAGCCCAGGCTATTATACCCAGCAAAACTCTCAATTACTATAGATGGAGAAAACATGATATTCCATGACAAAACAAAATTTATACAATATCTTTCCACAACTCCAGCCCTACAAAGGATAATAGATGGAAAACATCAACATAGGGAGCAAAACTACACCCTAGAAGAAGCAAGAAAGTAATCTTTCAACAAATCCACACAAACCTAATTCCACCTCTTACAACAAAAACAACAAGAAGTAACAATTACTTTTTCTTAATATGAAAATTAATATTATCAACATATCCTAATCGATTGAAATACAAAAATATGAGGAATTAGAAATTTGTTGATTGTCATCCAATGGTCTCTCTAATTTGGTAATTGGAGAAATAGGTCCAATATTGTACAATCTATATGCACTGTCAGCCTGTATGTTTGTGACAGTGTCTGGCTGTGTACAATATAAGGGTCTTGAAATCTTGCTTCTCCTATCTCAACCTCTCTATTAGTAATATTCTTTATTTCATGTTTTTACACTATACTATGGTTTTCAGAACATCTTACATATTTCAAAAGTATTTATATACCCAAAAGAAACATAGACGATTAACTAGGGAGGTGGCTGGTAAGAGAACAACAAAGAGTGAGACTGAATGCTTTGCTTGACGTTTGTAACTATTGTATCAAGTTGGAAGAAGAGGACTTTATAAGTTACTCTTTCTCTGAGATGAATGCTTTTCCAAATTATCACAGCCAATGAACCAGATTCTTACCCTCACCTAATGTCTATGCCATCCTCCAAACAGAACCATTGTTCATTGAAACAGTTGATGAGTGACTTTATGGATAGACCATCTTAATACAACATACCATTTCTTAAATGAATGTAACATGCTCCTTGTGGGCTGAGAATAACGTCACTCAAGTCATATAGCTTTGACCATAGCAGGAAGTCTGTATCCAAAAATCATGCCTACAATTCATTCCTTGGTGCAGCAGAACTGTCAACTCTCTGCTTAACTATGATGGAGGTAAAATCATTTGGTGACGTGAGGGTTTTTGAAGTACAGCCTTATTACAATGAAATCCAGTGTCTAAAAAATGTTCTTATTTTGGGCTTATAACACAGTGAGAGCCAAGATTTTAAGCTCTATTAAATATAAAACAAACAAACAAAAAGACTTCATATATTTATGTTCAATTAAGAAAATACTAGTAGTGATGTATTATTTTGAAATATACAGTCTTGAGAAAAACATATGTATGTCAGTATTGCTGTAGACTGTTAAATTGATTGCTGTTTTATATCAAACAACTTTATATCAATCAAAATATTCATTTTTATTGTTATGTTTTATAAATTTTAAAGAATATGACAAAAAAGATATTGTAGGTATTGAAGGGGGTTTCATTCAATGAGTTGGGGTACAAAAGGGAAACAAGAATATGATTTAATTATATTTACTTAAAATATGTTTTTAAATGTTAACAAATTCAGATAAATTGAAATCATGTAACTTTTCTCTTCATAATGCAATAAAAGTTAAAAAAAAAGAAATAGATTTCTAACATAATCATACCACAGTACTCGTCAATCTGAGGAAACACTTATTATTTCATAACTTGGAAAACAGTAATTTCAAAAAGGCTTTGTAAATTTGTATCAATTTCAATAAAACTAACCTGTTTAAGAGTAAGTCAAAATGCTACAATTACCTTCTTCATTAAAGACAAATGTCTCAAAATATTTCAAGACAGATCATTGTCAGAAATGGAAGGAGTTAGCATCAGAGAAAGCTTTAATGAAAAAAAAATATTCTAATTCTTATATAAATATATTTATGTGTAGTCTTATGCACAACAATTCTTGAATATGATGTGTCTTTAAACAGCATAAAATACACTTAGAATGCTGATGGGAATATAGATTTCTGTATTTTGGTAAATTAGAGTAATTCATGAATGCATGTTAAAATATCAGTGAAAATAAGCCTTAAATGTTTTCTGAATCTTCTCTATGGATCATAGTTTCTATATAGCTTTCCTTTACTTCCACATTCCAGACCCCACTGACTATAAGAAACCACTACAATTCTTGTTCGTAATGCAATTTTCCACACTCCACTCCCTGGAGACTCGGTTTCAGCCCTGGAATGGAGCCTTTATAGGCACTTGTGGTTCCCAGTGCACTGCAATCACTGCTGAAGACTCTGGTGAGCAGCTAGGGAGACATGTTTTTATGTGGCTTCATAGTTTAGTTGGGGTATATAGAAGTTCATGCCCCCTAATAGTGCATCATGATGCCACTGGGATGCCTTAAGACAGATGGCTATGGATTAATCCAAGCAAGAATGTCTAATCATCCTTTGGATTATTCACATATTATTCTTTTTGCTTTCCAATAAACTTATTGCTAAGTTCAAAATATAATAATTCAAAATGGATGTAATACAGATAGTTAATTCACATCATGGGTTAACTTAGCCTGGTTTAAATGTGTTCAGGGTGCTTATATGTTCCTACACCTGAGCAAAGTTAGCCAACACAGCTTGTTTATGATAAAGCATTGAACATCTAGCTCATGTAAGTTTTTGAATATCTGTATCAAAAAGACTGCTAATGCAGTATACATTAGAGTCTCTGAGGCTTCTTCTCATGATCATTTAACTGAATAAGAAGTTTTTCTCACTTCTATTGCCCAAAATTTAAACAGACTCACTTATTGTGATATTGCTACCCAAGGAAAAGATAAAAATTAAAAACCAAAGTGTGAATCCCAACTGAACAGCACTTACTTCCACACTATTACAAAAAAATTACATTAAACCAGAATTTAATATTTAAATTTATTTTAATATTTAAGCTTATTTGGCATCTGTGCCTTCTATGAGTATATAAGCAGAACAACAGCTAATAATAACTCCCTGATTATAGAACAACCCTAAGAGTTATGCAGCCAGAGGGATCCATGTGGGCATTACCAGGTTCTTTTCTGGTCATAAAATCCAGTTGGTATGCAATTACTCCAGTGTGACACTTTCTATAAGCTAGAAATCATGTCTTCAGTTTCAACATTGTAAATCAATGAAATTACATTGTAGTCATTGACAACACGTACAATTTTGCCTGTTTGATGCCCCATTACTGCAGCAGCCCTTGCCTTCATTTGGAAATCAGTCCTTCACTTCTCTACATGGGTATTACAGGGCAGTTACCCCTCCCCAGTTTCTCTACACCGAGGACATATTTATAGACAGGAGAATAATGTCCCATACAGGTTGCTCACACAAACAGTCCTTGCTTCTTTGTAGTACTAAGGCCCATTTTTAAATCAGATGTTGAAATTTCCAAAAGTTCCATTTTTTTTTACCCACTGTGAAGCCCCTCAACATTTTTTTTACACAAAAGACAGTAAAGGTTGAAACCATATTTCTGAATTGACTTTGTCATATTAAACACAATAGAGTGACGAACGTGGTTTGCTCCAACTTTGACTCCATGAAGCGGCTATAGAATTTCTACAAGAATGGATATCAAGGAAGATGTCTTTTGTCAGCTACCAGATACTGTCCCATAATTACCATTGCACTCCATTTTCTGAGCATAAACACATATCAGGAACCACTTTCCACAAGAAATGGTTCACACAGCCAGAAACAAAAAAACAAAAAACAAAACCCAAAACATGAAATTATGTCACTTGCAGGAGAAATGAATGGAAGTAGAGAATATGCTAAGTGAAATAAACCAGACCCAAGATTTTCAGATTAATGAAGGGGGTGAGACTGGAGGAAGGAAAAACAAACCGTGTTCTGTTAGGTAATAAAAAAAAGAGAAAGAAGTAGAATGATGATGTGATGAATATGATAATCAAGGTATACTATATGCAGTATCAAATTCTCAGACAATTAATGTGCACTGACAACAACAAAACCCGAACTAAACCATTTATTTAGTGAAAGTCAGGTTTCAGCTTAATTGTCTCCTAAGGAGTCTCTCTGCATCTCCAAGGGGAAGGTTTCTGACTGGAGGATGAAGGATTAACACACAACTTGAGACAAAGGAAAGGTTTCTATTCTCTTAGATATAATTTTAAACCGGTCAATATGTAAAACAGACATGCTTTAGCCACCTATTTAGAACTGAAAAGGCAGAAACAAAGAAAAACAATGGTGTCTCACTGTGTCTCCAGCTGCTTCTAATAAGATTTACCACAGCATGCATTGATGAACTTGATGGTCAGCATCAACAGAGTTAAACTGCGATAACAAGCTACTTCAAGTTTTATGAACTTAACATCTTTTCCTGTTCAAGTGGCAAGAGCAGCAGGGATTAGTGCAGGTCTCTGTTCATCATAGTCACCTAGAGACTGATGACAGAGATTCCTTCTCAATAGAGGCTTCTATGCTTACTGCGTCATATGGGAAATCTCTCATTGTCCAGGAAACTGTAAACATGAGCAATGTGTGTCTCAATTACAAGTAACAGGATAGATGCCACCATTTTTTTTTTTTTTTTGTATTTTTGAGACAGGGTTTCTCTGGACAGCTCTGGTTGTCCTGGAACTCACTCTGTACACCAGAGTGAGCTGGCCTCGAACTAAGAAATCCTCCTGCCTCTGCCTCTCAAGTGCTGGGATTAAAGGCGTGCGCCACCACCACCCAGCGCTACCATTTATTTTAACATTTTCTGTATTATACAGTTTGACAACTTGCATTTTAATTCCCACTTAAATTTTAAAAACTATTGGTAAGGTATAAGTATATCCAATGCAATGTACTTCTGGTCTCAGTGTAATCACTTACAATGTACATTATTTCTGGCCCACTTTTTATACGTTAGAGTATACATCCCAAAAGCCAAGATGCAGTGCCATATACAGGAAGCTGACTTAGAATAGTCAGAACACACATTTGTAAGTGGAGCCTATTAAATTCTCAGGATCCTTGTCAAATTAGTTATGCCTATTCTCTTAGGGAAATGTGGAAGTGAGAATTCAACTCGCTCTGCAGCTCTGGGTGAAAGAGATTTGGTTTGTAGAGCTGCCTTTGCACAACATTTCTAGGAAGTCTGATGACATCACCTGAAACATCCATGGCCTCTGACTGAAAAAGGTTCTGGTAGTCTAAAAGGAAACCTAGACATCAAAAGGGAAATTTTGAATTTTATAAGTCAAATGAAGCGTTCAATAAAATATAAAATAATACATTGGAAAGCATTTATAATATAGCAAGCTGTCATTGCTTGTATAGTCTTCTTTTACTAAGGTTTAAGTATTTATAAGTATATGAAAACAAAATATTTGAATATTAAAGAAAAATAAAAGTTATACAAAACTTCTGTACTTCTGGGTAACTATGAACACTATAATTTTTCTTTGCTATCTTTAAAATTGAAGTTAATATCTTGAGTCATTTTCTAATTCTACTGAAATTTTATTCTATTTCTGATATTACTTTAGGAAATAATATTTTTATTTTCTTAGATATGGCTTCCATAATTAATTAAAAAGATTTTAAAATAGATCTTAAAGAAAAGATAAGTAAACTTTATTAAATGTCAGTGACAATAATGCAATGATGCTAAAGTTTATGTCTTAGATTTACTACATTCTAAGATGTTCATTATATATTTTCATATATATGTCTTAGGTAGAGTTTCCATTGCTGGGAAAAGACACTATGACCAAGGCAACTCTCT
Organism: Mastomys coucha; assembly: GCF_008632895.1. NCBI lineage: Eukaryota > Metazoa > Chordata > Mammalia > Rodentia > Muridae > Mastomys > Mastomys coucha. The sequence goes on from NW_022196913.1 coordinate 22,784,395, forward strand.
TAAAGGACAACATTTTATTATGGTTGGCTTACAGGTTCAGATTTTCAGACCATTGTTATTATGGCTGGGAGCACAGCAGTGTCCATACAGGAATGACATTGGAGGAGCTGAGAGTTCTACATCTTCATCCAAAGGAGTACAAAAGCAGACTGTCCTCCAAGCAGCTCGGAGGAGTCCACCCCCTCAGTGACACACTTTCTTCAACAAGGCCATACCTCCTAATACTGCCACTCCCTGGACCAGCATAAAATTTTACCTACAAGAATACTGTTGGCCCTATGAACTACATAACGAAAGAGAGAGATAATTGAGTTAATTCTAGATGAAGGTGTGAGGTGAGTAAGAAGAGTTCATACTATTTCCAAAAGGAAAATAATATGAGAGAAAATAAGGCTATTAAAAATAACAAAATTAGTGGTGAATAAAATGGCAGAACTAACAATCCTATTGCATAGATGTATGTGTGTGTGTGGGTATAATACATTCTGTATGTATCAAATTATATAAAACAACATATATATATACATATATAAACAAAATTTTCAATAAAAATAGAGTAAGCCTGTGCAGACATTGAGGAAGTCATGAAAATCTCATCCCCACAGCATTTGTTAAAGGGCATCATGTGAGGGAACTCACTACAATGCACTTAAGCCTGGGATTTCAGAAAGGAATTCAACAGGATTTCATATTCAACAGGAGTACAAAATCATTGTGTTAGATTTTCCTTATGATTCAACATCTCCCCACATCAATACCCAATCAAACTTCTAATCTAATTTCCAAATGCATTGCCTACCTAATGTCACTCATTGATTAAATAGTGGAAATGCCACTTTTAGGGATGTGTTTCTTGGGGTTCTATTTTCAGAAATATGTCAAGACCAATGCCTGAGGTATTCTCTCTGTCTAAAGTCATTTGCTTTACAGAGACTTTCAACTCACAAACTGATGGTTCTTTGACCAACACATGCCCACGTTTAAGTTATATAAGTGATTGATAGAGGCCTTGTATCCATTGAACTAATTAGGATTACATAGCATCAGTATTATATCTTCCTTTTCTTTTTGCAATTATGGAGATTGTTTATATAGGCAGAGCAAAGAAAAAATATAGTCTCTCCTTTTTTCCCTTAAGTAAATGCAATTAGTTGATGTAGCCATAAAAGGGTTTATCTGTACTTTATAAAATTAAAGATATAGACATCAGAGGAAAGATTCTTCCCCACATAACATCAGATTTCAATGGAAATTAATAGGCTTCTTGACTATCGATTCTTTTTCTTTTAATAGAATGTAGTACATAATGAGAACATATAAGAATCAAGGAAATGGAGTATGACACCAGCATCCTGCAGCCTTTTGTATCAGTCATCCCAAGCAGAACTTCTGATCATGACAAAATAGAAGGAGAAATGTTGAAAAAATTAGATAGACAATGATGGAATCACGGAACCAATAACCTGGAAATCAACAAAGCGAGAGACACCCTCAAGGCCCTAATACCAATACTGTGATATAAGTGTATAAGTGTATGACAAGTTCTGTGAATTCAAACAGGCCTGAATCCATGCCCTATGTGTGTGTGTGTGCAAGCGCGCATGTGCACGTTCTTTCAAAGGAAACCAAAATGAACTTTAGCAGCAGTTCTGTCTTCAGTTCTTACTAAATACCCACAGTTCCCCCTTCTTGTATGTGTAATGTAATATTCTCCCTCAGTAGAGGGAAGCATAAAAGGAAGCTCTCTCATTTGCCTCAGACAAACTACTAAAATGCAACTACAATCAACAAAAGTAGTATGTGTCCCAGTGAGGTGAATTCTACACTTCTCAAGCTTTAAGTGGAGAAGTGAGTGAATTTCAATTGACATAACCCAGAAAAGTAATGAATGAACAAAGGTTAGTTGGGGCATTAAAAAGTCAGCAGCATCAGTAAACAGGATTCTAAGGATCTACAAAAAAAAAACAAAAAACAAAAAACAAAAAACAAAAAAAAACAAACAAACATAAAAATGTACTTATTTCAAGGTCATAATAAAAGTAAACCATATTGAAAAAAGTGGGCAGACATTACTCCAATGTTCAAGTTGCCTTGAGGCCATATTTTGTAGAGATGAGAGTGTTGGGATGTATGCATTGAATGGTGTGAGGATTCTTTACTCTTGATCATTTCTTTATACTAATACAAACCTGTAGGCACACAAAACATTTATTCCAAAAAACAAAATGCTACCATCTTCTAAAACATATAAGGATCTTAAATATTGGAGTATTCAAATTTCATTGAAATAAGGTAAATTTTCTCCTGAAATAAACAGTTTTAGTTTCCAGAGGGATCTGTTAGGGCATCTGAACTGTCGACAAGCACAGCACGGTCAGCTCTGTGGATCAATGCCTGTAGGCAGATGTGGTCAACCTGGAATCAAAAAGAACTTGGGGAAATTTCCTTGCATACGAACATGCCAACATTTTGATTTCCAACATTACTCTCTCTACAACACTGCATGACCACTATTTATATAAGGTTTACATTGTTTTAGGTATTATAAATAACCTACAGATTGAAGTATGTGAGAGAATACAAATAGGTCACAAGCAGTAACAATGACAGTTCATAGAAAGCTGTACATCTGCAGGGTGACTTGGAAGCAAACTTTTACAGAAGCTGGGGAGTGACTTTGGAGAGAAGATAATTAATGTGAACTCTACCAACATCTAGGTAGCCTTGTTCTAAATCTTCCAACCATTTCTTGCTAGTGGAAGGATCGACCTGCTGCTGCAAGAGAGGGATTGCATAGTTGGAAACCCAGATGCTTCTTCAACTTGTCTCTTTAAGAAACAATATTTTACAGAAAGAACTCAAAATCTTTAAGAGCATCAAGATAAACCTATTATCTATTGAATCTATAGTTGTGTTGTAAGTAGTTTGTTGTACAGTTTTTGTTTGTCTAAACTAATAGTTGGAGTGAAGACTTGTTGATTCTTGGATTTCATAAGACCTGAATGACATCAGAGCCTCAAAAAACAGCTTCTAACCCATCGCAAGGTGGCCAGTCTACCCAACACAGTCAACTGATCTTCTCGAGAAAGAACTAGATTCATTTTTCAAAAGGTTGACAAACATTCCGTTTTTCTAGAAATACAGAAGATGATTCCAAATTATACCCTAAAGCAGGAACATGTAGGATGAGAACATCATCCCTTTATTTGCTGGGCATACAGCTGGCCACACAGTGGAGAAAGTGAACATGACTGGGAAATAGGGATTTCTGTAGAAGTAACCATAGTAAATGATTTCTCAAAAACGAAAGAAGGCACAATTCTTCATAGAGAAGGAATGTCAGGTCTTAAGTATTAAACAACAAAAACAAACAAAAACAAAAACAAAATGTTAACAAACAGTTCATTTGAGTGAAAATTGGTAAAAACCCATTGGTGTTGCTGAGGCCTGGAGCCCGCCGTGCTCCAGCCTGTGGGCACAGGATAGTGCATAACTTAGGGCAGGGAAGGGGACACTTTAATTTATGTGCTCAATTTTTCTGAGATCTCAAAAAAAAAAAGAAAGAAAGAAAGAAAGAAAGAAAGAGAAAATGAAGATGGGGTAAGGCGATGAATGAGGTTAATTTTCAGGGTGGCACATTCAGGATGCTTTTGAGATTAAGAGTCTTTCTATTACCTCAGTATCCTCATCTGAGAGAAAAGGGATTTCAGAGCCAGCAGCATTTTGCCGCAGCCTCAATTCAACCTCCCCAGTAGGCTTAACAGTGACTGGGGCTCAAAGTTCATTTTTCAAATAAGGGTTATATGCGAGGGGTGGGGGAGAAACGACTTCAAAATGATGATCAACAAAGCATGTCTCTTTCGTTTTACCACCAAGCTTCAAATTAGGATATTACAACACCAGGAATTAAATGGGTAAAACATAATAAACCACAGTACAAAAATAATGAATATAAAAAGGCCCAATTTCATGCAAAATAATAAAAATTGTACTGCAAATTAATGTTTGATTTTTTCAATGTATCAAGTATTCCTTCCTGGAGTATAAAATATAATCTTTACAAAAATTTCTCTAGGTTGGGAAGACAGCTCAGCTGTCTCCGTGGGCTCTAGGGTCAGCGAGAGCACATCTCAAATAGCAAAATAGAGTGAGAGATGGAGATTCTTTTGGTCAACTTCTTGAGCCAAATGCCGGGACACATATGAACACACATGAATATATACACACAGACCATGTCAAATGCATCCTGCAAAGTACGAATCATAACTATGTTTAAAAGTTCTACCTTCCTCATACTTTTTAAATCATATGCATAGAAAGCATTGACAGAGGAAAATATCCATTTTCTTGATAAAATTTCTTATTTAGAAAATGGTGAATATGCTCCACTTACAATGCATAGCATATAATAACTATAATGGCATCATTCTCTCACAGCTGGCAGGAAGAGTCTTGAGATTTGACATTCTGTTCATGAAACATACTTTCAAATGTTTTTTTTAGTAGCTTTTTTTCTATATTGTTTAGAGATTATTATAATTAAACTCCCAAAGTCTTAGCTGAAAATGTCTCTGATCATTCTTACTACACAAAAATCTACCTGGAGCCAAAATATTACATCTGGACCCTAGATACACACTTGTGGCCCAGGCACAGTGAAAACCTGCCACATGGTAAGTGAGGGAACATCATGTAAGGACGTGCCATCTTCTCCCACAAACTTCTAATGTCTGGGTGGGTGGTCATTGGCCTGTTCAGTAAATAAAGTTGGACTTCCTGAACTCTGTAATTTAAACTATTCTCAGTATACTTAATTACCTTTGGCAGGGGAAGGCATATTTCAATGTAAAAGCTATTAGAGACCATGTGAGGCAATGTGGACTTAGCTTTAGGCTACAAGTCAATGATGGTTAATGACAATTTTTAACTTATTTCCTTCTGTTTTCCTTTCCTGAATTAAAATCTTGGGTGTTCAAATTAAATTAAGTTGAAATGAAAAAACTAGATAACATTGTTATTTTTGTATAAAGGGGAAAGAATAAAAAACCCAAACACCACTGCCATCAAAGAGCTATTCAGTTCAGTATGCATATATACATAAAATATTAAATATTTCTTGTCTCCTTCAGTTTCCTGTATTTTAATAATTGGGCATTTTGCTCACTTAGCTTCCTTGATAGATTAGAAATAAAATTTCACCTTAAGCAAAACAAAAACAAAAACAAACAAACAAACAAAAAACCAAAGTTTCACCCCTGCTCTCTCAGCTGATACCAGCTTCCTGGGGGAAAGTAGCAGAGGTGTGCAATTTTAGATAGACTTGAAATATTCTATAGATCTAAGCCTTGTCTCGTTCACAAGACAGAACATTCCCTCTGAACAGAGAGTAGGAAAGGCTCCAGTACTAATCCAGTTCCTAAATAATGACAAAGCAACAGCATCATGATGATGGAGTGAAATGTAGAGACCCATTGGCAACCCTTCACCTGCCCCAAAATGCCCAATTACTTAGGAAACTGCATTTATAACTGGATCTTATTAATAACAATCTGCTCGCTACTGCAGACTAAAGACCTGAAGCATTAACAAAAACTTAGACTTCTCTGTCTTCACAGATAATAAAACACCTTCCAGTCACTTTCTAATTAGCGAAAACTTAAAACAAATACGTAATAAATGATACTGATGATAAACACGTTAGGGAATTCTTCTATCCACATGTCAATCAACAGAGCCCAACAGTAGCTTTGTAGGTGGGGATTAAGCAGCAAATCCACAGCAACATATTAGAAATATTTTATTTCTATTTAATAACTGCTTTTTGTCCATTTTAAAGGCTTTCCTTGGTTTTAATTAATTAAAAACAGCAAACTGAGCACAGTCCTCATTCACAGTCATATGACTCTAAGTTTAGTTGCCTGTCTAACAGGGGCTTAAACATTCTTGCCTAGTTTCCCTGCCCCCCCATCTTCTCAATTATGGTATTAAACAACTCACGTGTGCTAAAATCTATGCTTGATCTGACCAGCTCAGACAAACCACACTTGAAACTTGAGATGTATACCCGGTATTGTCCACTTTTAAATAGAAAAATCACATTGATTGTATGAAACTCAAGGCTCATTTTGGTCCATCGATTCTCCTAGTGACCTTCTGCAGCATCAAAGCCCAGCGCGAACCCAATCTGACCCTGACTTTATGTGCATTATTATATCAAGAGACAGGAGCTACTTACAGTCCATGCCATTGTCTCCACAGCTATACAATAAAGTATTCTAGAACTGCCCCTGCCCAGAACACTTCAGGCACACGTCATTTTCTTAGTCACCTTTCTTTCTCTGCCTCCTCCCTATTCTAGCACACAAGCACAAGCACATGCACACTGCCTCCTGTCAGTGTGAAAATCCTTCGCTTGCTGGGTATTTCTTCTCTCTTGACTCAGACGGCAAAAAGCAACTTGAGATTCTTACCAAGCCTCATATAACTCCATATAAACAGCATCTTCCACCCCAAATCCATAACTAATAATAATGTTTTTATTAAGCTCTTCTGTGGGACAATATGTCTGAGGCAAAGCTCCTCTCCACACTGTTTTAATTACAATAAATCACCTTCATTATGATGCATACTTCAATATAGCATGTCGGCCGCTTAGCTACCTCGGTTACTCCCATAATGAGGCAAGAGCAGGCACACATGTCTCAAAGAAGGTTATTTACACCCACACTGAAAAATTCTACCATATCATGGCTTTGCAACATGAATTCCTACAACTTTTATCTTACCTTGCTGTTCGGACATCTGAGCTGAGAAGACAGGATAAAGAAAAGGAAGAGAGAAGGTACATCTGAGGATGCTGTTTACACAAATAACAGTGCCCCGAATACATCCACTAGCATGGAAAAATAAGTCCTTGCTGTACAATCATTTCTCTATAAATGTATGAAAGTATTTACTGCCTGGTGCAACAAATCAGCAATGAGATGCTAGGCTGTGGTGTGCAAGTTCCCAGGGACTGAGTGTCAAAGTCAACTTCCCCGGCAGTCCCCTGAGTACAGTGCCGGGCACATTCTCCTGAAAGGTGTGAAAATCTGATTTTCTAAAATGGATCAGTAATTCTCTATGAAGGGGAAGAGGATCAATAAATCTTTGCTAAGTAGATTGTAAAGGAAAAATTATTCTTACGGTGACAGTACATTAGGATACTCCAAACAATCTCAATAAACTAAAGACATAGCATTTCTCCACACAAGCTACTTTTGACTTCTGATATATTTTTGTAATCTCGGATCATTCTGCAATGCACGTACATTATTTTTGCTAAGCAATGTTCTGTGTTGATGTTGATTTATGATATGTGCCATTATAATGCTTGACTGTGACTAGAAAAGAAAATTATTAGCCGCTTGTAGCCTGATAGATTTAATACAAGGAAATGTCATTATAGCTGTACACACATATATGTCTGTAACTATATCAGTTTAGAGGATAGCCTCATGATGAGATTTTGGTATTCCTCAGCCAAATATACCTGTGTTGTTTTAGGTAACCATTCATCAATGCATAGCATGCATTCTCCCAGTGCCTAAAACACCTAGGGTGTGATATGTGTAGAACCTTGCAGTGCCATTTCAGGAATATTTTTATTTCCTACCCAAAGATCAAGGAAACCTCAGGTACCAGTTTTACCACATGCACTTGATCACACTGAATTGGTGCAACTCCCAGCCCATCGTGAAAAACGCATTTTTCATTTGTATCAGAACTGGAAAACTGATGCTCTTCACCACTCAAGAATCCTTGCTGAAAAATTTTGACAGAGGATGTGTTTCACAAGAACACCAGCCTAAGGATGGACTCACAGGGGATAGCTGGTCATAGCATCCTAAGCTGTGTATAGCAGAAGTTTCCCCGGCTCTCTGTTAAAGGGATTATTAAAAATATGGCCTGTGTGGTGGTGAGATAGTTCAGAGACTTCAGAGCATCCTTGACACTTAGTGTCCTATAGGATCTGATAAGATCCCACAATATCTGATAATACAAAGCTGGTGCTTGGTATGAGCCTTAGATCTGAATTTCTCTGTGCATATGCAAATCAAAATCCACATTATAATGGCTGTTGCTTTTCAAGAAAAAGCGTGTTGATGAGATGTAAAATTATAGCATCCTTATACAATGCAGAAGAGAGAAAAACTCATCATTTTAAACCACAGAAAGCTGGTATGTTGAATGCATGCAAACTTTGCTTACCTCAGTATTCACATGTGTTCCAGGAATTATGTGCACCGGCACCTTTTCTGGAATATCATATCAAAAATATTGTAAAATGCTTTCCTTTCAATCTTTTAATCAATTAGTACTATATTGGTGCTCCTTCAATGGAAACCCAACTATAATTCCTTTCAGCACGAAGGACTCAGTAGCATTACAGACTCTCCTACCATCTGCTTTTGTGACGTTTCTAACTGAAGAGTGTGGTTTTCTATGAAGCAAGGTCAAGTTATCCAACACTCAATGGATTCAACAAAAAAATCCTTGGGATAAAAATTAGAGTTCTTAACTAGCACCCTCAGAGCTCCCAGGGTCTCAACCACCAACCAAGGACTGCACATGGTAGGTCTGATTGTTCTGGCAGCACGTGTATAGTAGAGGATTGCAAATTTGATCATCAATAGGAGGAGAGGTCCTCAGCCCTGTGAAGGTTCTGTGCCCCAGTGTAGGGGAATGCCAGGGCCAAGAAGTGGGAGAGGGTAGGGTGGCAGGCATGGGGAGGGGGGAGGCAACAGGGGTTTGTTTTTCTTGTTTTTGTTTGTTTGTTTGTTTGTTTGTTGGAGGGGAAACTGGGAAAGGAGAAATTTACATGTAAATAAAGAAAATATCTAATAAAAAATTAGCACTAATAAATTACTTTAAAATTGTCAACAAAGCTAAAAAAAAATAGAGTTCTTAGTACCCATGAACATACAGATAAGAGCCTTCTTCTAAATCGTCAGAACAGAGCACTGATGTAGACATAGCAAGGTGCATACTTCCCGGTTCATATCCCAGATACCATAAGACATAACTATTGAAAAGGGGGAATCCAGGTGCCTCTAAACCAGGGCTTATAAATGCAGAGCTCTGAGTCTTTCCTAACAGAAGACAAGTCCAGTTCTAAGAAAGGCAAACAATGAAAGATGGAGGATGCTTCCTTTCAATAGTGTAAAAGTAAAAGCTACTTTAGAACAACAATATGAACTAACCAGTACCCCCAGAGCTCCCAGGGACTAAACCACCAACCAAGGACTATACATTGTGGGACTCTTGGCTCCAGCTGCATATGTAGCAGAGGATGGCCTTGTCGGTCATCAATGCGAGGAGAGGCCCTTAGTCCTGCGAAGGCTCTATGCCCCAGTGTAGGGGAATGCCAGAGCCAGGAAGTGGGAGAGGGTGGGTTGGTGAGCA
>NW_022196913.1:22793881-22824695 GCF_008632895.1 Mastomys coucha
GCAGGGAAAGAGGGGAGGGAATAGGGGGTTTTCAGAGGGAAAAGGAGGAAAGAGGATAACATTTGAAATGTAAAAAAAGAAAATGTCTAATAAATTTTTTTAAATGAATAAGATGCTGGTGTAGGAATTTTGTTATGTTCTCTTATTCATGTGGAACCTTGAGATAAAATGTATTCTCTTATATTTCAGTTTGACTTCTAAATTTGCATTGTCTCCAAAAATCTATTTTACTTATCTTAATAATAATAATTTCCTGGCTTCTAAATAAAATGATGCACATACAATGTTTTCAAAAATCAAAGTTATAATGAAGCTTGGGCAGAGGCATCTCTGCTCTAGGTTAAATATCATTGAGTAGCAGATGTTTCATTAGACAAAAGAAGGTGCTATCCATTTAAAAATAAAATATCTGAGTTACATTGTTATCTACAGGCATTGCATTTAGAATAGGCTAAATGATCTTTATGATGTAGAACTCACTCTTTCTAAAAGATTTATTTAATGAGTTATTCTTATTTGTGTATGTGTATTTGTGTGTGTTCCTATGTCTTTGTGTGTAAAAGCGTGTGTATGCCTATGTCTTTGTGTGTGTGTGTGTGAGTGGATGTGTATGGACCTTTGTGTTTGTGCAAGCATGTCTGTGTGTCTTTATATATATCTATGAGTATCTCTGTGTCTGTGTGTAATATATATATATATATGTGTGTGTGTGTGTATGTATATACATATGTATATATACATATACATATATACATGTATGTATGTATATATACATATACATATGTATATATGTATATATATATGTGTGTGTGTGTGTGTGTGTGTGTGTAAATGTGCGACTGTGGAGACCAGTTTGATAGTGTCAGATCCTCTGGAACTAGAGTTACAGGCAACTGTGACACTCTTTATGTAAGTCCTAGGAGAAACTGAACTCTGGACCTCTAAAAGAACAGTACTTTCTCTTAACCACTGAGCCATGTCTCTAGCAAAGAAACATGTTCTTGATAAAAGGAAACAGTGTACCAAATGATTCCCTGAGACAAAATAGAAATCATTCTCTGGACAGATAGTCATAAAGTTTGGTGAGGACCAGCACTTTCTGCTCTCTGGGAACAACTGGGATGAGAAACTAAACCATGTCATCTTTGGAAACTATCCCTTCACCTGTAAATGACCTTGTATAGCTGAGGAGCATCTGAAAGTATCACTGCATGGTGTCTTTCCTCCTCCTCCTCCTCTTCCTCGTCCTCCTCCTCTTCCTCCTCCTCCTCCTCCTCATCCTTCTCTTCTTCCTCCTCTTCCTCCTCCTCCTTCTCCTTCTCCTCCTCCTTCTCTTCCTCCTCCTCTTCTTCCTCCTCCTCCTCTCCTGTTTTTTTGGTATTAATATAATATTCCTTTAAGGAACCACATGCTCACTAAAAACAATAATATCCTATGCATCTAATGTCACACTATTTGATACATTGCTTATATATTGCACACATACACAAATTCTGCATTTGATTGTCTATTTACTACCCTATTTCACTTACTTAAGATTATATTGCTACCATTTTCTAAAGTCACTAAATAATCCTCAATAAGAGAAATAAGTAACTATTGCATAATATTTAAGGCAGTCACTGCAGGGTGATTAAACTACTCATAATATGTAAAGTGACTCTCAGTATAGTGAGAATTTTCATATACATTTTCTAGGTCTTCTTTATCAAGTAATAGTCCATCATGTGATGTCGGGAGCCATTTTGGCTGCTTCTGTAAAAGCTTTCCTGTCAGGCAGGGTCAAGTCAGGCCAGGGTCTGCTGGCAGATTTCCTGGCTTGCTGACACATGGAACAATAAGAAAGGATACACTTGAAACTCAAGGCAAGGGACTAAATATTCCGTTAATCTTGGAGGAAGGAACAGGGAGGCCTCTGGATCAGAACAGATATCTACTGTATGTCAGCCATTGTCTCTGCTGGCTTGTGACTTTGTTTCCACAATACTGTAAAGTATATGAAGCCTATGAAAATTAAACTTGAGGCTGGTGCAGTATTCACTGGACAGCCCTCCTGAGTTCTACTGTTTATCTCTAAGTCTTCTTTTCTGTCTTTTTTATAATCATCTTCATTCCTGCCTCAGAGGACTGCTCGACTTCATACTGGCCAGATGTGTACAATATGAAACTTTATTTCACCTAAAAACTAAATAATCTTTAGAATTTACTCATTTTTCCTACAAAGGTCTGAACACCTCATATTCAATATCTATTCTTTCAACATCTTTGATATTATCAATCATTGATTTTTATAAATTTTTTAAACAAAAATATATTAACAATTTAACTTTCTTCTGCTTCTCGGGATAAATACCTAGACAATTTTTCACATATCTATTGTTTGATGTGGTTACTGTTTCTTTGAATATTTACTAGTCCAATATGTTGGTTCTCTTACCAAATTTGTGAATTTTTAATTAAATAATGTATCACTTCCCCACTTCCATTTCCTCTCTCCAAACTCTGTCATGCCCCCTCTCAATTGATAGCCTGCTTTTCTTTTATTAATTTGCTATGTATATAAACACATAAATATATAAATGCAACCTGCTGAGTCCATTGGTGTTGGCTGTGTGTATACTTTCAAGTTTTCAATTTTACAATGAATTTTCTTTGCCATACATTTTTGGTCATATTTTAATACACATACACAGTGAATAAAGCTTAAATCATATGAGATACATCTGTTCTCTCAAATATTTGTTACTTCTTTATGATGAAAACATATAAACATCTTGGTCTCATATTGGTAAACTGCAGAATTCAAAGAAATAAATCCTCATCCTTTACATCTCCACACTAATGGTATTTAGTGTGTTTCAGCCACGGGGGCAACATATTTATTTTAGCCTAACTACTTAGTTGGTTTGCCATTGTGATTTCTTCAGGCTTGGCTACTTCTGAGAAGCTTTTCATCATCTGCTATCAGCAAACAAATGCTCCCTTGTTTTTCAGTCTATAATTTAAATTATATGTTTAACATGAGAATAAGTGCTACTGTGTTTTTTGTTTGTTTTTGTTTTTTCTTCCCAAAATGATAAATAATGGTTCTTCGGGAGCCTTTGGTCAGCAGACTTGGGAATTCCTTGAGCCATGAGAAGGACTTTCTTCGGGATATAGACCATGTACAGTCTAGAGCAGTCTGTCTCTGACAATGCTGCCCTTATGAAGATCTACTTCTCCACAGTCCACTCTCCTGATTCTCTCAGTATTTCTAAACATTCCAGAATTTTTTTCAGTAGTATTAGTAATAAACAGCTAGATGTTTTATCATAGTATCATCTTCTGTCATTCTTGAAGGATGTACTGCATCACACCTTAACCTTTGTGGGAGGGGATAGCGTCAGGTCTAAATTTTAGTCTACCAAACATTTTAAGTCTGCAGTGATGGCAACAGTGCCCCAGTGCACACACACTTGTACACACACACACACACACCAGAGCCGTACTGAGTTCTTGTATCCTGAAGATGCCCTGACTAGACACCCCTGAGTTTTCAGGATCTGTCAGGCAGTTGCCTGCATAGGAACAGAAGCTGTGGTCTCAAATCTCTTATCACAGGCCCCATGTCTCCCCTAAGAGCAGCACAAAGGAAAGAAGATGCTGCGTATCATTCATGGGAGCTTTATTATTTAAGGGGAAACAGGAGCTAATTCTGGGGATTGGATTAACTAAGACACTTATAGGCTGTTGGGAGTTTTCATGATGTTCTTCTCTCAGTCATCCAGTGGAAAAGATACTGGTTATTGCATATCTCTGCATTAAAGCTCACTAGGTTTTACCATAGTGTTAAATTCAATATTGTTGCTCACTTGTCAAATGGCTACACTTTTCAGCAGCCTTTGCACACTCAATGACTTCCTTCTTGAGATCTTTCGTTTGACTTCCAGGAAACGTTATATCCCCAACTTTGAAATTCTCTGCATATTTCCCTTCATGTACTCCCTTCTGACCACACATCTTAAACCCTCTCCTCCAACCTTCCCTTCTTTATTTACCTTTCAACATATGGTCCAACAGAATAGAATCATGAAGAACCAAGACTTCTTACCAATTGCCAACACTGAATTCATCTTAAAAGTGCACTGAAGCCCAAGGCTTCAAGAAACTAAAGCCTCAGTTAAGCCCTCAGGAGGTTGGAATCTCATTGTTTGTTGCCCCCTCATTGGAGATCCCATGCTAGAACTTCCAATAAAGCTGCTCCAGATATTCTGATCAAATGAAGTGCTCAGAGATGATAGATGATTAATATTGACATAACCACTTAGTATGGAGCCACTGTCTCCAGCCCTTCCTGTTAGTTCCTGAAAAAACTAAAGGGTTTAGCTTTAGACCATCTGAAGGTTAGCTATGTAGGGTAAAAAGGTAAAAATGTAATCACTTGAGGATATAAATAATATATAAAATGTCAATTTAGTAAGAGAACACTACAAAAGAGATGAAAAATAAAGATAACTATAAAAAACTAGAATCTTCTACCATCAAAAACTTATTTTCAAAATGAGAGCTAAAGGTACACAGAAAACCTAGAATATATACTAAATATAAAGGAAAATAAAAGACACAACTGCAACTGTATACATAATTTCTTAAATGCAAGTAGTTTTAACTAAACATTGTATAAAGATATTGCATAACATTTTTAAACTCTAGTAAATGTTAATGAAAGACACATACAAATCATAAGGACTTAAGACATGAAAAGCTTAACATAAAACTTGGGGAAATGTATATTAGATGCATACTAGTGAAAACTTTCAGGAAGGTCAAATTAGCTTTAAATACTCTTTAAAACATCAATTTTTATTAGATGTAGAGGTAATCACTAACTAATAAATACCTACTCACTAAAGAAAAAGCAATGCTACAACAATCGTACAAAGTGAATACAAATATGGAAGCTATGACCAATATAAGTATTTAAACTAAAACCCTGTATAGAACTATAAATGAAATAAAAAAGAACATTCAAAATTATCTTAAATCCAAGGAACAATTATATAAACTAGAATATAGGGTAAATCTCAAAACATTCCATAGGTCAACTTCAAACATATGAAAAGTACACGTGAAAGTGCAGAGTGCTATACATGTGGCCTGAGGGGGGATTGAGTGTGACACATAGTAAGACAAAATAATGTAAATTTCAATATATTATCAAGCCTTTAGAGAGTTTTATGCAATGTATCTGGAAAGACAATGCCTTGCCAGGCTACTGCATGTATTGCCAGGCTCCCTGGATTCATAGGTGGGTAAGACTGATGCTGATTACTCCTCCTCCTGTACTTGCACAGCACCCTCCAGCAATATGAAAGCTAGCCAAGAGGGTTGGCGCTTTCAAGCCTGTACTAGTTTAATCATTTTCTATGACCCAAGTATGTAATGATTTCAGCAACAGGATTCAGTACAGCAGCCAATAGCAATGGCAATAGTCCATAGTATTAGAAGGGTCTATAGGATCTCATCGACCAACAATTTCAAAACAACTAACTCATTTGTGATTGTAGTGGAAATTTTGGTTTCTTTAAACATAGAAATGTTACATTGAATATCCTTTGTTTTAATCCTGGTTGTGAGATATGGGACTGCTTCAGGTTGTCCAGCTAACTATAATTTGTTTCATTCTCTGGTAGGGATGTGATTTTTGTCATCTGAAAATAGTTTACTTTGGGAATTCTGGAGACTCTTGAAAAGGGTATAAAAATGCCAGAGTCCCGGTGGGAGGGGTGGCTGCTGCTGTCGGAGTTGCTCTTGTTGGTTGTTGGTTGCTATTTGCTGGATTCCAGTATTGCTATTCTCCAGATTGCTAGTTGCTGGTTGCTGGTTGGAGATATAATGACAAAGATTGACTTGCCCCCTAATCATCAGGAAGCAGTCTAATGAAATTGATGCCTCCTTTCCCTTCTCTCCCTTTTTATCTCTTAAAAGGGTTGGGGGTTGGAAGGAATAAGGGTGGACGAGGGTGGTAGGTAAAAGAAGCAATAAAGTAGCCAAAAGTATAGTTACACCTGATACTTTTTATTTGGTCACTGCTGGTATCTAGTGGGGCATTGACATATATAGGGTAACTACATCTTAATGTGTACACGTACCTGTACATGTGTGTGTGCTAGGAAGATAGCTTCTACTATAGTAGATTCCCTTATGTCATTTCTAGATTTCTTTAGTGTTATTTATCCTAGACATTTAAAACTCTCCATATACTTGGCAATATTGACAAAAATCTAATGAATCAAAGATGTCAAGATAGAAATTATGATTAATATATCACACATTAAAACTGATATAAAAAGAAATCTGTTCTTCTAGAGAAAATTATGGGCATAATAAACCTATATGATACAAAAGAAAATAGAGGAAATGTAATCAGAAATGGGACTAAAAATTATAAAAACAGAAAAAAATATCTAAGGGAGGAGAATAAAAGAGGGTAAAGCAGGGCTAACTACTTTTGAGGAAGAAAGAGACCAGAAAGAGAAAAGAAAGGGGATGGAAGGCCAATAAACACAAACGTAAGGGCTGTTGAGATGGCAGTGTGGAAGCTTGCGGCACAAGCCTGGCAGTGCCAGTTCAAACCCAGGAATTCAAGCACACACACACACAATAATAATAGAGAAGATAAAGGGAACTATGTGTAATGGTATGCTGGTACACAAATGTGACAAAGAAACAAATCCTGGTAAACATTCATATCTTAAAGGAAAGTTGTCGAAATGAAAAGACAATGCACAAATTAGCATGTTTGGGGAAAATGAAAGTATAACTATAAATAAAACAGGTGTTGAAAGTATTATAAAATAATTCAATGAAAGCTGTAAAGCAAAGAAAGTGAAAATAAATCTTAATCAAAATAAACAATTTTCTAGAAAATAAATATTTTTCAATAAAATTCAGGCAAAAGTTATGAACATCTCCCTTTTTTGTTAAATGAGTTGGATACACAATTGTAAGAGTACACGCATGTATACACAAACACACGTGACTGATTATATGGATGAGCATTTAAAATTATATATCAATTTTAAAAACCTTTAAAGAGTAAAAAATTGTTTTCTAAATTTATAAAGTCGATAGAAATGTACCACAATTAAGGTTATTTCATATTCTTTCTAGCCTATAATGTGCATTTAGATGATAATTTCATTCATGAGTAAAGATGAACAAACTGCAAAATGTTAGCAAACAGAATCCAACAGCATAAAAAATAACAATCTACTATAATCAAATCATAGTTATCCCAGAAATGAAAGGATAATTTAGTGTTTTTAAAAATCTATCAGCATTATTGGACATAGTGAATCAGTTAATAATTGAATAATCATGAATTCAGAAGAATAATTTGATAAAATTCTAATACAAATAACACGAGCCAGATACATGTTTTAACAAACCAGGGAAAGAAGAAACTGTGTCTACTATTTTCAAGGAACTTTGTAATAAACTTACAGAAAGTACTGTTGATCATTAGAAAAGATGGAATGCTGTACAATGTCAAACCAGTCAAACATTTGGCATGGCTGGAAAGGAGCTTACGAAGCCTCGGTTGTAGCTGAGCATCTACTGGCAGTTGATTACTGTTGGGGAGATATATTTTGAGGATCTGTCTACTAATAGGTAACACAAATATCAGAAGATGACCTTTCACCTTAGCCAGAATAAGAGCAGATAGAAATAGAGACATAAAGCAATGAAAACAAAGTAAAAAAAAAAAAGTGTTATCTCTTATGTTATGTGTTTGTATAAAACATTCAAAAGGCAAAAGATAATATAAATAGTTTGGCAAAATAACTAGTATGTAATCAATATACAGATACAAGTATCAATTATTATATGGCAGTAATAATTACCAAAATTTTGTTCAAGAGAGTACATTAAGTTGGAGGTTTTCTCTTGAAAGAGAAGTATGGCCTACAAAATGGTTCAGTGTATAAAGTGCTTGCTACATAATCATCAAGGCCTGAATTTGGATACCCTGCACACTCTTTCAAAGCCTGGCCAGATAGCATGTGCCTGTAGCCCCAACATGAGGAGGTAGAGACAAGAGGGTCTCATGGGTTTGCCTGGCTAGCCAATCTAGCTAAATCAGTGAGTTCCAGACTCAGCGGGAGACCTTGTTTCAAAAAAATAAGGCAAAGATTCACAAACTCCCTCCTTCACCCATGATGACATGCTGGCAACATAGCCTTGGGCAGATTTTGTGTAATTATCCATAATTAGTGTTAGTTTTTTAGTGCAATACCCATGTCATATCCAGAAGACATTTTTTGCTATACTCCTCTCCATCCTATGGTTCTTATATTCTTCCCTTCCCATTTTTTCATGCTCATACAAGCAACTCTAATTAAACTTAGTAAGTTAACCTCACAGAAAGACATTAAAGTAGAAGGAGTTGTTGTAAAGAGAGTATTAGGAGGAGGATGGGGGAGGGCATGTGATAGGATAATGGAGATGAAAATACTAAAGTTCATTGTATACTTTTATGAACCATCAAAAATAAAAGAAAGACTATAAAAATGAGGTGGAGAGGAAAAGAAGATAGTCGACTTTGACCTCTGACCTCCAAACATGCACTCACAAAGGCATATATGTGCTTGCACATACAAATATAGAACAAGCACATACTCTTGATAAAATAAATATAACATATTTAAAGGAAATTAATAAAACTAAGGCATATAAGAGTAACTATGAAAGAGTGCTGAATGATGCTTGTTTGTTTTGGTTGTTTATAAAGTATTACAGAAAGAGTTCTACAAAACCTACAAAGAGAAGAGGCGTACCTTAACCATGGAAATCTGAATATTAAAAATATTTTAACTATTCCTAAACCTACTTACAAGGTATAAAGGTGTTCCAATCAAATTTTTATCTAGGCTTGAGAATAATCATTTCACCATTATCAGACAATTATAAAGTAGTAGTAACTAAGACAGCTAAGCAAACTTGGATGTTTCTAACAATGTAGAGTGTCCTTAAAATAATAATTAGCTTTAAATTTCCCTAGACAAGGTACTAAAAGAAAAAACTGAATTGCTTTTAAAATCCATTTCATTTGTATCAAACCAAAACTGTAAGGGGCTGGTTAAAACCGTTACCATGCAGAGAAACTGACTTTGGTTTCTAGTATACCCATGTGCAGTTACAACCAGCTGTAACTTGAACTGCACAGGAATTGACACCACCCCTGTACTGACATGCACATACACAGACGCATCATTTAAAAATAAAAATTTAACAACTCTAGTGTCCATCAAAAGTCATCATGATGAAAGTGAAAATACAAGGGACAAATAATCAGGATAGGATTGACCTACAGAAAGTACAATGAACATATAATAGGGAAAATAATGGCAAAGAATGAGTATAGGCTTTTCACAGTGGATAAAAGGGATGTCAAACAAACATGAAAAAGTGCTTATCCTCATTAGTAATCATGGACAAGCCCTGAGAGAACCATAAGATGTTATTTTATAAGGCCTAGCCTTTGAAAATAATAATTTGAACCAGTCGGTCTCGGCCAGTGCCCTGAGTAGACCTTGGGCATAAACTCCGCCGCCACTCCCACAACACCCAGAGGAAGCTCCACTCCCAGGTATTCTAACAATCCCAAGATCACAGGATTCCTGAATCACAGGATCACAGAGACACTTTGACTCTGAGGAGTTCTGACACAACCAAGATCATAGGAAGGACAGGGTCCAGTCAGATTTACCCAGGGCAAGTAGCACTACAGATAATCAGATGGTGGTGGGGCAAGCATAAAAACATAAGCAACAAAACCAAGGTTACTTGGCATCATCAGAACCCAATTCTCCCAACATAGCAAGTCCTGGACACACCATCACACCGGAAAAGCAAGATTCAGATCTAAAATCACTTCTCATGATGATGATACAGGACTTTAAGAAAGATATAAATAACTCCCTTAGAGACATACAGGAGAACATAGGTAAACAACTACAAGCTCTTGAAAAGGAAACACAAAAATCCCTTAAAGAATTACTGGAAAGCACAATCAAACAGGTGAAGGAAATGAACAAAACAATCCAGGATCTAAAAATGGAAATAGAAACAATAAAGAAATCAGAAAGAGAGACACCCCTGGAGATAGAAAATCTAGGAAAGAAATCAGAAGTTATAGATGCAAGCATCACCAACAGAATACAAGAGATAGAAGAGAGAATCTCAGGGCCAGAAGACACCATAGAAAACATTGACACAACAGTCAAAGAAAATACCAAAGAAAAAGCCAAAAGCTCCTGACCCAAAACATCCAGGAAATCCAGGATGCAATGAGAAGACCAAACCTAAGGATAATAGATATAGAAGAGAGTGAAGACTCCCAAGATAATGGGCCAGCAAATATCTTCAACAAAATTATAGAAGAATACTTCCCTAAAATAAAGAAAGAGATGCCCATGAACATACAAGAAGCTACAGAACTCCAAATAGACTGGACCAGAAAAGAAATTCCTCCCATCACATAATAATAAAAACACCAAATGCACTAAACAAAGAAAGAATTTTAAAAGCAGTAAAGGAAAAAAGTCAAGTAACATATAAAGGCAGGCCTATCAGAATTACACCAGACCTCTCACCAGAGACTATGAAAGCTAGAAGATCCTGGGCAGATGTTATACAGACCCTACGAGAACACAAATGCCAGCCCAGGCTACTATACCCAGCAAAACTCTCAATTACCATAGATGGAGAAAACAAGATATTCCATGACAAAATGAAATTTACACAATATCTTTCCACAACTCCAGCCCTGCAAAGGATAATAGATAGAAAACACCAACATAAGGAGCAAAACTACACCCTAGAAGAAGCAAGAAAGTAATCTTTCAACAAACCCACACAAACCTAATTCCAACTCTTACAACAAAAACAACAGGAAGTAACAATTACTTTTTCTTAATATCGTAATATGAAAATTAATATTACCAACATATTCTAATCAATTGAAATCCAAAAATATAAAGAATTAGAAATATGTTGCTGTCATCCAATGGTCTCTCTAATTTGGTAACTGGAGAAATAGGTCCAATATTATACAATCCATATACACTTTCAACTTGTTTGTACCTGACAGTGTCTTGCTGTGTACAACATAAGGTTCTTGAAATCATGTTTCTCCTATCTCAGCCTCTCTATTAGTAGTATTGTTTATTTCATGTTTTTACACTATACTATGGTTTTCAGAACATCTTACATATTTCAAAAGTATTTATACAGCCAAAAGAAACATAGACAATTAACTTGGGAGGTGGCTTGTAAGAGAACAAAGAGTGAGACTGAATGCTTTGCTTGATGTTTGTTAACTATTGTATCAAGTTTGAAGAAGAGGACTTTATAAGTTACTCTTTCTCTGAGATGAATGCTTTTCCAAATTATCACAGCCAATGAACCAGATTCTTACCCTCACCTGATGTCTGTGCCACCCTCCAAGCAGAACCATTGTTCATTGAAACAGTTGGTGAATAACTTTACGGATATACCATCTTAATACACACACACACCATTTCTTAAATGAATGTAACCTGTTCTCTCTGGGCTGAGAACAAAGTCACTCACTCAAGTCAAATAGCTTTGACCATAGCAGGAAGTTTGTATCCAAAAATTGTGCCTACAACCCATTCCTGGCACAGCAGAACTGTCAACTCTCAGCTTAGCTAAGATGGAGGTAAAATCCTTTGGTGATGTGAAGGTTATTGAAATACAGCCTTATTACAGTGAACTCCAATGTCTAAAAATTGTTCTTATTTTGGGCTTGTACCAGAGTAAGAGCCAAGATTTTAAGCTCTACTAAATACAAAACAAACAAACAAACAATCAAAAAAGAATTTATATATTTATGTTCATTCAAAAAATACTAGTAGTGATGTATTATTTTAAAATATACAGTTAATATGTTTGGAGTTATTTAAAATTTATATTGAGAAAAAATATATATTTTCAGTATTCCTGTAGACAAGCATATACATATGACTGTTAAATTGATTGTTGTTTTATATCAAACAACTTTTATAATACTCATATTTATTGTTATAATATTTTATAAATTTTAAAGAATATGACAAAAACAGTATTGTAGGTATTGAAGGGGGGTCTCTGGGAGGTGTTGGGATACAAAAGGGAAACAGGAATGTGATTTAATTCTATTTACTTAAAATATGTTTTTAAATGTTAACAAATTCAGATAAATTGAAATCATGTATCTTTTCTCATCATAATACAATAAAAGTTAAATCAATAATAATTATAATAATAATTTGATTCTTCCTACTATTACAGATGACATGGGCCAATGGAGATTCTTAAATGCTGGTTTGTAAGAATACAAATTTTCTCTCTGGTGACTTTTTAAGGCAGGACCAGCCGGGAGGCTCAGGCCTCACAAGTGACAGGGCAGCAGGGACAGGATCCTCTCAACCTCCGTCCACACCTAGGAGGGACAACAGATCCACAGCTCTCTCTGCACCTTTCCTGAAAGTGGAGATCCTATCTACAGGGTCTGCTCTGATCCCAGGACTCTGGACAGACAACTGATCCACAGCCATCTGCACCCAGGTTTTACCAGAGGAAAGCTGATCTCCCAGAAGTGCTGATGCAGGCTTACAGATCCACAGGAGGAACAAGCTCTAGTCAGAGAATTCAAGAACATCTAACACCAGAGATCAACAGATGGCAAAAGGCAAATGCAAGAATCTTACCAACAGAAACCAAGATGACTTGTCTTCATCAGAAACTAGTGCTCCCACCACAGCAAGTCCTGGATATCTCAAAACACCAGAAAAGCAAGATTTGGATCTAAAATCATATCTCATCATGGTGCTAGAGGAATTTAAGAAGAACGTGAATAACTCCCTTAAAGAAATACAGGAGAACACAGGTAAAGAGGTACAAGCCCTTAAAGAAGAAACAAAAAATCCCTTAAAGAATTACAGGAGATCACAAGTAAACAAGTAGAAGCCCTTAAAGAGGAAACACAAAAATCCATTACAGGAAAGCACAAACAAACAGGTGAAGGAATTGAGCAAAACCATCCAGGACCTAAAAATGGAAGTAGAAACCGTTAAGAAATCACAAAGAGAGACAACTCTGGAGTTAGAAATCTTAGGAAAGAAGCCGGGAAACATAGATGCAAACATCACCAACAGAATACAAGAGATAGAAGTGAGAATCTCAGGTGCAGAAGATACCATAGAAAACATTGACACAACAGTCAAAGATAATGCAAAATGCAAAAAGTTCCTCACCCTAAACATCCAGAAAAAACAGGACACAATGAGAAGACCAAACCTAAGGATAATAGGAATAGAAGAGAGTGAAGACCTCCAACTTAAAGGGCCAGTAAATATCTTCAACAAAATTATAGAAAAACACTTCCCTAACCTAAAGAAAGGGATACCCATGAAAATACATGAAGCCTATAGAACTGGACCAGAAAAAAATTCCTCCATCCACATAATAGTCAAAACACCAAATGCACAAATCAAAGAAAAACTACTAAAGCAGTAAGGGAAAACAGTCAAGTAACATATAAAGGCAGGCCTATCAGAATTACACCAGACTTCTCACCAGAGACTATGAAAGCTAAAAGATCCTGGGCAGATGTCATACAGACCCTAAGAGAACACAAATGCCAGCCCAGAATACTATACCCAGCAAAACTGTCAATTACCATACATGGAGAAACCAAAGTATTTCATGACAAAACCAAATTCACACAATATATTTCCTCAAATCCACCCCTTCAAAGGATAATAAATGGAAAACTTCAACACAAGGAGGGGAACTACATCTCTGAAAAAGGAAAAATGTAATCTCCCAACAAAACATAAAGAAGATAGCCACATGAATGGAATGCCAACTCTAACAACAAAAATAACAGGAAGCAACAATTACTTTTCCTTACTATCTATTAATATCTATGGACTCAGTTCCCCAATAAAAAGACACAGACTCAGACTGGGTATGTAAAGAGGACTCAACATTTTGTTGCATACAGTAAACTCACCTCAGTGACAAAGACAGACACTACCTTAGAATAAAAGGCTGGAAAACAATCCTCCAAACCAATGGTCCCAAGAAAAAAGCTGAACTAGCCATTCTAATATCGAATAAAATCAACTTTCACCCTAAAGTGATAAAAAAGGTAAGGAGGGACACTTCATATTCATCAAAGGTATGATCTACCAAGATGAACTCTCAATTCTGAACCTCTATGCTCCAAATAAAAAGGCATCTACCTTCATAAAAGAAACTTTACTAAAGCTCAAAGCACACATTGCACTGCACCCAATAATAGTGGGAGATTTCAACACCCTACTCTCTGCAATAGACAGATCATGGAAACAAAAACTAAACAAAGACACAGTGAGACTAACAAAAGTTATGAAACAGATGGATTTAACAGATATCTTCTCCAAAACTGACCATGTAATTGGTCACAAATCAGGCCTCAACAGATACAAGAAGATTGAAATAATTCCTTGTATCCTATCACATCACCATGGAATAAGGCTGCTCCTCAATAACAACATAAACAATAGAATGCCCACATACATGTGGAAGTTTAACAACACTCTACTCAGTGATAACTTGGTCAAGGAAGAAATAAAGAAAGAAGTTAAAGACTTTCTTGAGTTTAATGAAATGAAGCCACAACATACCCAAACTTATGGGACACAATGAAAGCAGTCCTAAGAGGAAAACTCATAGCTTTAAGTGCCTCCAAACAGAAACTGGAGAGAGCATACACCAGCAATTTGACAGCACATCTGAAAGCTCTAAACAACAAGAATCAAATTCACCCAAGAGGAGTCAAAAGCAGAAAACAATCAAACTCAGGGCTGAAATAACCAAATAGAAAGAAAAAGAACTATACAAAGAATCAACCAAACCAGGAGCTGGTTCTTTGAGAAAATCAACAAAATAGATAAACCCTTAGCCAGACTAACTAGGGGGCACAGAGACAGTATCCTAATTAACAAGATCAGAAATGCTGCCCACTCTCTCCCTACCTATTCAATATTGTACTTGAAGTCGCAGCCAGAGCAATTAGACAACAAAAGGAGATCAAAGGGATACGAATTGGAAAGGAAGAAGTCAAATTATCACTATTTGCTGATGATATGATAGTATACCTAAGTGACCCCAAAAATTCCACCAGAGAGCTCCTAAACCTGATAAACAACTTCAGCAAAGTAGTTGGATATAAAATTAACTCAAGCAAATCAGAGGCCTTCCTCTACACAAAGGATAAACAGGCAGAGAAAGAAATTAGGGAAACAACACCCTTCACAGTTGTTACAAATAATATAAAATACCCTGGTGTAACTCCAACTAAGCAAGTAAAAGATCTGTTTGACAAGAACTTCAAGTCTCTGAAGAAAGAAATTGAAGAAGATCTCAGAAGATGGAAAGATCTCCCATGCTCATGGATTGGCAGGATTAATATAGTAAAAATGGCCATCTTGACAAAGGCAATCAGCAGATTCGATGCAATCCCCATCAAAATTCCAACTCAATTCCTCACAGACATAGAAAGAGCAATTTGCAAATTCATCTGGATTAACCAAAACCCAGGATGGCCAAACCTATTCTCAACAATAAAGGAACCTCTGGTGGAATCACCATCCTGGACCTTAAGCTGTACTACAGAGCAATTGTGATAAAAACTGCATAGTATTGGTACAATGACAGGCAGGTAGATCAATGGAACCGAATTGAAGACCCAGAAATGAACCCACACACCTATGCTCATTTGATCTTTGACAAAGGAGCTAAAACCATAAAGTGGAAAAAAGACAGCATTTTCAACAAATGGTGCTGGCTCAACTGGTGGCTAGCATGCAGAAGAATGCAAATCGATCCATTCCTTTCTCCTTATATGAAGCTCAAGTCCAAGTGGATCAGGGACTTCCACATCAAACCAGATACACTGAAACTAATAGAAAAGAAAGTGGGGAAGTGCATGGAGCACACAGGCACAGGGGAAAATTTCCAATATTGGAATAAGCTAATGGAACACTAATAGCTTATTCTCTAAGATCAAGAATTGATAGATAGGACCTCATAAATTTGCAAAATTTATGCTTCTGTAAGGCAAAAGACACTGTCAATACCACAAAATGGCAACCAACAAAATGGGAAAAGATCTTTACCAACCCTATATCTGATAGAGGGTTAATATCCAGTCTATACAAAGAACTCAAGAAGTTAGAATCCAGAGAAACAAATAACCTTACTAAAAAATGGGGTACAGAGCTAAACAAAGAATTGTCAACTGATGAATACTGAATGGCTGAGAAGCACCAAAAGGAATGTTCAATATCCTTAATCATCAGGGAAGTGAAATTCAAAACAGCCCTGAGATTCCACCTCACACCAGTCAGAATGGCTAGGATAAAAAACTCAGGTGACAGCAGATGTTGGCGAGGTTGTGGAGAAAGAGAAACACTCCTTCATTGCTGGTGGGATTGCAAGCTGGTACAGCCACTCTGGAAATCAGTTTGGCGGTTCCTCCGGAAATTGGACATAATTCTACCAGAGGTCCCAGTTATATTACTCCTGGGCATATACCCAGAAGATGCTCTAACATGTAATAAGGTCACATGCTCCATTATGTTCATAGCAGCCTTATTTATCATAGCCAGAAATTGGAAACAACCCAGATGTCCCTCAACAGAGGAATAGATACAGAAATTGTGGTACATCTACACAATGGAGTACTACTCAGCTATTAAAAACAATGAATTTATGAAATTCTTAGGGAAATGGATGGATCTGGAGAATATCATGCTGAGTTAGATAACCCAATCACAAAAGAACACACATGGTATACACTCTCTGATAAGTGGTTATTAGCCCAGAAGTTCGGAATAGTCGAAGTACAATCCACAAACCACAAGAAGCTCAAGAAGACGGAAGACCATAATGTGGACACTTCATTCCTCCTTAAAAAGGGGAAAAAATACCCATGGAAGGAGTTACAGAGACTAACTATGGAACAGAGACTGAAGGAAGGACACTCTAGCCTGATATAGTTGTCTCCTGAGAGGCTCTGACAGTAGCCGACTAATACAGAAGTAGAGGCTCACAGCCATCCATTGAACTGAGTACAAGGTACCCAATGAAGGAGTTAAAGAAAGGACCAAAGGAGCTGAAGGGTGTGCAGCCCCTTAGGACAAACAGCAATGTGAACTAACTAGTACCCTCAGAGCTCCCTGGGACTAAACCACCAACCAAGGAGTACACATGGTGGGACTGATGGCTCTGGCAACATATGTATAGCAGAGGATGGCCAAGTCAGTCATCAACAGGAGGAGAGGCCCTTGGCCCTGTGAAAGTTCTGTGCCCTAGTGTAGGGGAATGCCAGGGCCAGTAAGTGGGAGAGGGGTGGAGAGCAGGGGAAGAGTGGAGGGAACAGGGATTTGTTCTTATTGTTGTTTTTTGGGTTTTGTTTTTTGGGGGGAGGGGTAACTGGGAAAGGAGAAATCATATGACATGTAAATAAAGAAAATATCTAATAAAAAAGAAGAAAAAAAGAAAAAGAATATTAATACCACAGGCAGTGGTGGCAAATGCCTTTAATCTCAGTGCTTGGGAGGCAGAGGCAGACAGATTTCTGAGTTCGAGGCCAGCCTGGTGCACAGAGTGAGTTCCAAGACAGCCAGGGGTATAAAGAGAAACCCCGTCTCAAAAAATCAAAAATAAAAAAATATTAAGTTTACAAAAAGAGATAAATTTCACATATGTTAGTATATGTTTAATCTTAAAGCTCTGAACTTTGAAGTCTTAGTGTAGCAGTAGCATAGATTGTGACCATGTTCCAATGACTATATGTGCAACACAAATTATATTTGGTGTTTTTGTTGTTGTTATTGGGGGTGAGGTGGGCATAAGTGTGGGAGGGTTGACTGGGGAAGAATGGGAAGCAAGTGTGATCAAGGAGCATTGTGTAAAATTCCCAAATAATAAAGTTATTAAGTTGTGGAAAAGAAGAAAAAAAAAGTATACAAATTGGTATATCCAAGTGGAATAGAAATTGGCTTTCTCTTTTAAATTTGAACTTGCTAGTACCCAAGATAGAAACATTTTTTTTTAAGTATATGAACAAGGGCTGGAGAGATGGCTCAGCAGTTAAGAGGACTGGGTGCTGTCCTGGGGCAGGGTTGAATTTCTAACACCCAAATGGCAGTGCCCAATCATCTGGAACTCTGCTTCCTGGGGATCCCACAGCCTCTTCAGGCCTATACTGAGACTGGCATGCATGCGGAGCACAGGCATACATGCAGATACAACACTCATACACTTAAATAAAAATAAGTGAATCCAAAAATAAATGTAAAACACTTTAAAAATGCATAAACAAAACGAGACTGCTCAATAGTAAAAGAGATTAAATAGCACGAGCAGCCCCCAATATTCTGAAGAACCATGCAAGTTCCCAGCCACAGAGTGCGCGTTTGTGGGAGGAGGAAAGCAGCTATGATTGGCAGGATCCAGAGTTCACTAAATCACTGAGGACTATTTCAGTGATGCTAAAGGTGGTGCACTTCGCATAGCATACCAAAATGCTTCAAGCATTTTTAGTCACAGACTAGAAATCAGCAGTGAAAAAATATAAAAGATAAAAAAAAACAAACCAGAGTTGCTCAGGTTGGAACAGGAAGAGTCCATCCCCAAACCCTGGCCTCTCTTCTCATAGCAATCTCTACAGATATCCCATGGGGTTTCTAAAGCTGGAGCCCACACTGAAAACAAAATTCCCTCGTGAGTATAAGTTTCAGACCTGCACAGCCACAATTGACACTGTATGGTAGCAAACATCCCATAACGTCTGCGCGATTGGATGATGAGGAAATGCCTAATTAACGTTATTAGAGAATTCCAGAAGGCGCCCAACTGTAATATGAAGAGAATGGAGTGGGTTTGGAAGGTTACTCAGAGGCCTTGAAGATGTGGATACCTACCTGATTCACACCCAGGCTGCATCAACAGTCTGGAGGTAGACTGAACCTTGATGCAGTTTATTCACACTGTTTTCTGTGAGGTCTAAAAAATTGCTTATGCCTTTCCCTAATACTGTGCAAAGCCCACTTAACCTCACTTTCAGTCTTCTCCACAGTCAAACGGAAGTACAGACAAAAACAAGGGAAGGAACAGCTAATGCCTTAAACTGGCCCTGGGAGGAGTAGGAGACACTGTCCTCTGTTTAGAGTTTGGCAATCTCTAAGATAGAGATGAAGCTATCCATCTATCCCCTTATAGCTTTGAGCTTCAATCTAACCACAATAAAAAAGTAGACTCAACAACATTATCATATTATTAATAGTAAAATTAAATGGTAAGGACCAGAGTTGTACTTTTTCTGTCCCTGCCTTCAGTGTCTCTATCTGTAAAGAGGGGAGAATATCATCTTATCAGGATTAAATGAAACATATATAAGACAGAATGAAGCTTCTATTACAATAAATACTTGGTATGTGATAGCTGCAATATGGTGTAGAATATAAAACCTAATAAATTTGTAAACAGCTTCCTAATAGGAGTTCCCAGAGGAGAAAAATGAAAGAGTCATTTGGACATTAGTAAATCACTTTAAATAAATATTCCTCAACCACAGCTCTGTTGGTATTTTGGATTGTTTTTCTAGATCATGTGAGGAGTCTCATCCATCCTAGGATATTTCCAGCATTCCCAGCTAGGTATTAGAAATCTATTCTGAGTCATGACAAACTATGAAATGAGGAAAAAGGGATTCCTAAGGTTGTCCAGGCAGCTTAGCCTACTTGAGGAGTTCCAGGTTAGTAAGAGACCTTGTGTCAAAAATAAACAAGGTGTTCAGCTGCTGATGAACAACACACAAATGTCTTCTGTGGCCTCCACACACATGAGCTCACAAGAGAATACACATATGAGCACATGCAATTATCCCTCTCATATGAACACATATACCTACACATACACAAACATTAAGGTTAAAGAATATAAACAAAAAGAAACAAAATAGAAACTGACAAAACTTTTATACAATGCATATATCTAATAAAGGTTAGCATAAAGATTTTAAATCCAGAAAACTTTTTTAAAATTTTAATTTTAAAACTTTGCTAGACTTAAGCAATATTCCATAAAAGCAGTTATTTAAATGGCCACTGATCACAATAATCATCAAAGAAATGTCACATAAAATCACTGAGTGATAACCACCACACACATACTCAGAGGGCAGTATTTTTCATCAGTGCTAAAAATGGGATATCTCCCTTTGGTTTGTTGTCTCAGAGACCTTCAAAATAATAGAGGCCATTCCTGTTCCTCTCAGTGCCCCTGGAACTTGATAGTAAGACACTATTGATGAATATACTACAATACTAAGACACTATTGATGAATATACTACACACTTTGGTCACAAAATATGAAAAAATCAAGGTAATAAAGACCTGGAAGCTTCTTCATTGCTCACTGCTTTCCAGTTATGGACACAGATTCAGATACGGAAGAAATAATGCAGACTTCTTGGAGTGGTCATAATCTTTCCCAGTTGTGAATTTTGCAAGCTACAATTACAAGCAGTCTGGCAAGGTATGCCCACTGGTGTAATAGTGGCACAAATGCTAGGGTTTGTATATGATTGGCCCAGGGAGTGGCACTAAAAGGAGGTATGGTCTTGCTAAAGTAGGTGTGTCACTGTGGGCATGGGCTTAAGACCCTCATCCTAGCTGCCTGGAAGCCAGTCTTCCACTAGCAGTCTACAGATGAAGTTGTAGAACTCTCAGCTTCACCTGAACCACTCCGGCCTGGATGTGGCCATGTTCTGGCCTTGATGATAATGGATTGAACCTCTGAACCTCTAAGCCAGCCCCAATTAAATGTTGTCCTTGTAAGAGTTGCCTTGGTCATGGTATCTGTTCACAGTACCTAACTAAGACAGGTGGTAACCAAATCTTTCCTAATTGAACTTAAGGTAACTCATACCTTATACTATAAACCATGTTGGAAAAGTCATAATCTCTGAAGGATAACTTTCTACTATGATTTTGTTTAATGGGATTATTATCAAACTGCATTCTAAATACTTATCTTTACATCCATAGATTTGTACAGCTCTAAACCCTAATCAAATAAGCCTCTTCATGCAGTGGGACAGCAGTTCATACCAAAAAATCTCAACTGACCAAAATATAGAAAATAAGTGACTTGTGCTCATCTCCTAAAGGGATATCTACAGAGAGTTACAGTCACTCACCCTCAAGCTCAGGGACCATCACTGAAGAAGGGACATAAATGTTGAAAAATCCAGATGATAAGGAGGACTATAATAAAAATAGTGATACAGCTGATCTACTGAGCACAGAAAGGAAACAATAATTCAAAGGAGAGAAAAGAGTCTGAAAGTAATATGATTGGTTTCATGAGGGAATTGCAATTGATTTCATGGTTTCATTTGACATTTTATCTGTAGAACCCAGAGCAGATTGCAATGATAAAAATATGATGGTTTTAAAACTAAGATATAATTCTAGACATTTGTAAACTTCATAGAACACTAGATTAAAGAGTGAAGAACCTTTCAGAATCTAGAGAAAATGATTAACAGGAATTGTGAAAACTCTCAATGCAATCAATAGAGGAGAACCAATATCCATCTGCTAGTAACTCTAGGAAGAAAACAGTGCAGAACTGATGTGGGCAATTATCGGGACAGCAGAGCGGGCTACCCAAGGCTTAAATAAACCAGTATGCCCTCATACTGATGATTCCATTTGTTGCTAAGCTGAAAAAAGAATCAAAACACATGCCTATAAATTTCAGAACACTAAGATTCTGAAGAAGATCCAAGAGCTTCCAAGGAGATTACATTTATCTCCAAAAGAAGGAAGGCTAAATTGGTTTCAGACATTTCATGAGCAGGGCTAGAGGCTAGAAAACATCAGAGCAATGTCATCAAAATTCTGAGTGGAAATTATTTTGCACCTCAAATTCTAGCTATCAGTTAGGAATAAAGCTAACTTAAAGTCAAGTCTAGACATTCAGGGCTTTAAAAACATTTGTTCTGTTCATAAAGGATTATTCTACAGGTATACCCAAGTGACAGTGATAAAAGCTGAACCTGAGAGCCAGAGGTCACCTGTCTAGTATGTGACAGAAACCAATGAAAAAGGGTTTTCTTCCACTCACAATTTGAGGGCACAGTGGATGCTCATAGGGATGTGAGGCAGCTGATCATACTGCATCTATAGTCAGGAGGCACAGAGTGATAAATGGTGATATTCAGCTTGCTTTTTCCTCTTTATTCAGCCTGGAACTTCTTTCCAGAGAATAGGAACAGTATGGCCCACATTTTTGGTGGGGGTGGAGGTGCGGGAGAGGTCTTCCCATATTAATTACTATATTCTAGATAATCTCTCACATTTGTGGCCAGAGAATCTTTTCTGTGCTAATTCTAAATCCTCTCAAGTTGATGATCAAAATTAATTATTATGAGATTTAAGAAAATGTAAATCCATTTTCCCATGACTTATTGAGTTGAGAGACATTAAAGGGTCTCAAAACCATGCAAGCTATGTCTGTTTCTCTTGTTTTTCTTCACTAGAACTAGATAGAAGGAACTTATTGCTGAAGATAACATACACTTTGGATGCAGGGCACAGAGAAATGTTCTTAGAACTAAGTTGGGAGCTCCCTGCCTAACAACAAATGTTCATGGTACTAGAAAGTGCTACTCAAGCTGCTACAGGAGAAACATCATCAAGGCCCTACTCAGTTACATACTTTGTGTGTTGTGATACCAACTTGATGGCAAAATATGCCCACCAATGCAAGAGTATTTTAGTAATCTGGATTTGAGGCCTACTCTATAGGAAGGAAAGAGATGTTGTAAACCTAGTCAAAAGCCTATGTATGGCTGAAGAAGGTCACAGGAGCCCATTACTAGTGGTTTGCTAAATAGACCTGCAACTCCCTTTTTAAAGTTTAAAACTGCTTTCAGGAATGACCAGCAAATGTTCTTTTTGCTGTGAGTGAGCCAATGCAGAGACTAATATCTGGTCACAGTTCTAAGAACAAGCGAATGCTGAGTTCTGAGACTTAAATGGGGTATTGGTATTACTCCCTTAATGGAGCCAAGGAACATCATGCAAGAATGGGCAGAGTCTGGACATGATTCTGTAGGTTTAGACTTTTCTCTC
Organism: Mastomys coucha; assembly: GCF_008632895.1. Lineage (NCBI taxonomy): Eukaryota > Metazoa > Chordata > Mammalia > Rodentia > Muridae > Mastomys > Mastomys coucha. Next base: position 22,817,126 of record NW_022196913.1, read on the forward strand.
TTCTATCTCTTTTATTCTGTTGGTGATGTTTGCATCTATGACTCCTGATTTGTTTCCTAGGTTTTGTAAGGCCGGGGTTGTCTCTCTTTCTGTTTTCTTTATTGTTTCTACTTCCATTTTTAGATTCTGAATGGTTTTGCTCATTTCCTTCACCTGTTTGATTGTGTTTTCCTGTAGTTCTTTAAGAGATTTTTGTGTTTCTTCTTGAAGGGCTTCTAGCTGTTTACCTGTGTTCTCTTGTATTTCTTTGAGGGTGCTATTTATGTCTTTCTTAAAGTCCCGTATCATCATCATGAGAAGTGATTTTATATCTGAATCTTGTTTTTCCGGTGTGATAGTGTGTCCAGGACTTGCTATGGTGGGAGAATTGGGTTCTGATCTTGGTTTGTGTTGTTTATTTTCTTACGCTTGCAGCCCGCCATCAGGTTATCTCTAGTTCTACCTGCCCTTGCTAAATCTGATTGGAGCCTGTCCTTCCTGTGATCTTGATTCCGTCAGAACTCCACAGAGTCAAGCTGTCTCTGTGATCCTGTGATTTTGGGATCCTGTGATCCTGGGCTTGTTAGAGCACATGGGAGTGGAGCTTCCTCTGCGTGTTGTGGGACTGGTTGCTGAGCTTGTGCCCAAGGTCTGCTCAGGACACCAACCCAGACAGACCAGAAGGAACCTGAGCCACTGGCCTGGCAAAGTTCCTGTGTGCCTAGTCCCGCTCGTCCCAGTTACTCCCAGTGTTGGGACAGATGTTGGTTTCTCCTCACCTCTGATCCTGGGTGTGTCAGAGTGCCTGGGAGTGGAGCTTCCTCTTGTTGTTGTGGGACTGGTCGTGGAGCTTGAGCCCAAGGTCTCTGATCAGGCTTAGACTTTTCAAAACCCATTTTATATATGGTTCATAAATGCTTCAACTTCCTTTCTAGGTCAGGAAGAAAGAAGATCAATAGGAAAAGAGGGGTGTGGATCTGTTTAGCAGTAGTTTTAGGGGGAAATTCCACTCTTCATTGTCAGGACTCCAGCCATCCAGTTCCATAGCAAACACCAAACACAAATCAGTAACAGTGGCATGATCCAGCAACCAAAATCAGCAAGAGTACCATGAAAAGTTCTTCAGCACATTTCTCTCTACAAAGTGAAGACCAGCGAAGACCAGCAAAGACCAGCAAAGCACTGCACAGTGGTATAGCAATGCAAGAGCATCCTCTTACTGTTTGTAGGTTCTATTTATATTCCTCCTAAACATCATGTGCCCCCTCAAGTGTCTGCTTTCAGCAAAACATAACATGTCCTCTCAAAAGACAGCTTCCGGAAGACATTCCATGATACAACAGAGTTGTTAAAGAAACCAGAAATTTCCACTTCATGATGCAGGTGTTCTAGTCATGAGTAAATAACAGCTGACTAATTTTACACATATACAAACACACACACACACACACACACACACACACACACCCCACACACACACACAGAGAAACAAGGACAGAGGGAAAGAGAGAGAAAGGCCAAGATAGAGGAAATGAAAACAAAAGGAGGCTTAGTTGAAAAGGAAGAAAGGGAGCAGTAGCTGCAGGAGGGGATAGGAGTGGGGGAGGGGCTGAATCCAACCACAAAACACCATATATATGAGTAATTGGGGTAGTTTATTGTGTGCTGGTGTTGTATGTTTGTTCTGTCTTGTTTGTTTTGATCAAGTAAGGCAGCAGAGTGAGACATTCCAGGAAGAGGAATACTATATGGTGATCCTGGAGAGCAGAACTGTAATTAAACATGGATTCACAGAACCAAGCTGGGAAGTTTCCTAGACTCCAGAAAACTTTAAGACCTGATATAGAAATTGGAAAATTGGAGGACCTATAATTTAATCAGGACCGATCAGGATTATTCTATATGGCCTACTTCATAAAGAGTATTTTAAACATTAACCGGATACAAAATGAAATAATGGTAAGACATAGAGACAGACTGAACACTTACAGAACAATCTGAACTCTGCCCAAGAACATTCTCATCTCAGGAATTAACAGTTAGGTGAGACAATTACTCTCTCTTGATTAACAAAAAGTCATTTAGGTCCCATCATTTGCAACTAAAATAGTTCAGACATCTTATACATTGAAGAGACTGGAGAGCTGTCTCAGTGGTCCAGAGCTCTGCTGCTCTTCCAGAGAACCTGAGTTTGGCAACCCTAACAGGTCACATGCAACCACCCATAACTCCAGCTAGAGGCCACCCAATGCCTTCTTCTAGCATCTGTGAATACCATATACTCATACAAATGTACACATAAAAATAAACAATTCTCTTTAAAAGTCACACCTTTAAACAATCACAAACTGGGTGGGAAGAAAGCACCGATGCCTGATGCCTCCTTAGTTTTCTATTTAGAGTTGAGAATACTAGCTAACTCAGAGAGTCCAAAAAAGAAGTGAGAAACAGCTATTAGAAAAAGAAGGCAATTACAGAATAACATTGTATAGACAGGCAACAGTAAAAAGCCAGAAAAAAAAATCATTCAATAAATTTAAAACAACTAATCAGGGGAAATCCATTAGAAACATATACTATACATAAAATTAAATGCTATAAGGGAGAAGTTGTGCAAATTTTGGAGGGAGGATAGTTGAGCAGAGAGAGCAGAAACTTTAAAATTGGAGAGGTGAGAACTTGGCCATTCTTCAGAACTGCAAGTGCCCCAGAGTGCAGAATGTACAGGAAGACATGATACAGAACATGATCAGAAAAGGGATGGACAGGGAAGATCATGAGCAATCTCCATGCTGTTGTAAGGACTTAGACCCTCACTCTGGGTGATTTGGAGGCCACCCAGAGGTTTCAAACCAGAACTAAAGTAATTTACTTTAGATTATCCAGCTATAGGTAGGAACCTCAGGCTATTGAAGCTTTGGACCCCACCTCTTGTTTCCCTGGTAACACTTGAAGTGTAAACATCAGCTTTGACATTCCTTGGGATTAAGAGTACCATGTGAAAAGGGTGAAAGTGTCTGGGCTTTGCTCTAAATGCCACCTCTAGCCTTGAGTGGAGACCTGGCATTCCAAGCTACCCTAGAAGAGATGGAAAGGATTATTGGCCACTTAAGAAGATAATGTACTTCTCTTTCCTAGAAGTCTCTTCTCTTCTCTGTGCAGACTCTTGCAGGTGCCTCTACCAAGCAGAACTACCAAGCCTCTGCCGTGAATCCTGCCAGCTTTTCTGTGCCCTTATTTGTTCAGAAAATGAGTTATTTGTTCAGAAATATATAACTATTTTTCTTTGTCCCTTTTTTGGATACTGGCTATAATGATTTGAATATGCTTGTTCCAAGGAGAGTGGCACTGCTAGGAAGTCTGGTCTTGTTGAAATAGGTATGGCCTTGTTGGAGGACATGTGTCACTGTGCAAGTGGGCTTTGAGGGCTTCTAGTGCTCAACCTCTCCCCAGTGTGAAAGAGTTTCTTCCTGGCTGCCTTGGAATCAAGATGTAGAACTTGCAGCTTCTTCTCTAGCACCATGACTGCCTGCCTGATGCCATGTTTCCCACATGATGATAACAGACTGAACCTCTGAAACTGTAAGCCAGCCCCAATTAAATATTTGCCTCAGTCATGGTGTCACCTCACAGCAATAAAACCCAAACTAAGACACTGGCTAAGTATGTTTTCCTTGGCCCTTGCTTTTTCACACTTTGAAGTCTCCATCTCCTTTTGTCATATGGCTTCTTGTTGACCTTCATTGCAAATGGCATGATATGGCTCACTCACTCTATCTGTCTATCTATCTATCTATCTATCTATCTATCTATCTATCTATCTATCTATCTAGTTAGTGACTCCATTTGGCTCCTCCCAGGGACCTAGCAACAACTTACATCATCATCTGTCACCATTACTTGTTGCCAGGTGCAGGGGAAATATGACAGGACTGCTTGCTATCCCAGTTCTCTGTTCCCACATGTACTCAACCCGCCTGCCTCTCTCTCTCTCTCTCTCTCTCTCTCTCTCTCTCTCTCTCTCTCTCTCTCTCTCTCTCTCTCTCTCTCCCTCTCTCTCTCTCTCTCTTTCTCTCTCTCTCTGTCCTCCCACTCCCTCTTCTTTGTCCTCCTGTCTCTGCTCCTGTCTGTCTGCCTCTACCCCTTCTCCAGGCCCTCACTTTCCTCCCTTCCCCAAATAAACCTCTTTCATACCAGATCTGTTGCATGGCTTGATTTCTCATGTGGACACCTTGGCATAGACCTGCCAAGTATTCACTTAATGCATTATATTTCATAATGTTCTCTACCTATCTCTCTCTATCTCCCTTCCTCCAGTAGCTGCTATAAGTTACAGCTTGCCTGCTCTGTTATTTTCCCATAAATTCAAATGTAATTGTCCTTGAGCATTTCTAAATTCTTTCATTGACATGAGTAAGAATACTCAAAGGGAACCTCCAACCTTAGTTTTACTCTGGCCTCTATGCTGACAGTAGACCAAGGACATGGAGAACCATCCCTCAGCTGAAACCTCTCTCACCTTTCTTCTTCTGTCCTAAGGACGCCATAAGTATTCAAAATATAACCTTCCTAGAAAACACTGGAATCTCAAAGTACAGACATATGTAAAGTGTGAAGTAACACTCAGAGATCTAATCTCTTCCCCCACAAAAGTTTCATTTCATCTTATTTTTAAATGAGATATAAGTAAAGCAAAAATCCCATAAAATACCATTTACATGCAATTTGTATTTAGAAGATAAAATATACAGCACTGAAGGAGATGTGCACGGAGTAGGTGTTCAGTATGATAAGCTATGACGTCACACACAGATAGAGCTAAGCAGAAGTGAAAAGCCCTTGAGTGTAGGAATGGCTAGAATCAATTGACTCTAAGCTTCTGAGAAGCTGCAGCTCAGAGCAAAAAGAGCTGCCCCTCTGCACTAAGGGAAACATAGTAGGCCCACAGATGGAGCTTGTAGGAATGTTCTCTTGGTCAGCATTCTGAAATTTCAGGAAAAACACCTGAGGAAGCTCATTTCTCATTTCCTTTTTTCAGCAGCTTGCCAACAAACAGCAAACAGGGTAACACAACCTGGGAGTTCTTGCCTAAAAGGAGAGCCCAGCAGGTTTTTGTTCGTTTGCCTGATCATTCACAGAAGCATAGTATCAGCAACCAAAGATGATGCCAGACAAGGGAAAGGCTGTGAGACTGTTACACAGATACTTGACCCCAGACTCCAGATAGATAATAAATGGCTAGCAAGTGTACATCATTTCACATGCATATGCAAACCAAGGGAACACTTTGACAAACTCTTTTGTAGAAATTCTAAAGAAAATTCAAGGAGAACAAGAATATAACTCCATCAATTTAATAAGTATTTGTTGAATGAGCATAGCATCTAAGTTAACCACTAAGCAAGTCATAGATCACGCATGAAAGAATTTTTGCTCCAAGGAACTCATAGTCATGTTAGTAAATGAAAAGTAAAATGGCAAGATGAAACATGAATAATTGTGTTAGTTGAGAGCAGCCATGGTCAATCTCTACAGCCTTCCTCACCCACATGGAGTTCATGGCATTCAGTAGCCCACTGACCTTCCTTAGGTTGAACCTAGACTCTTCAGAAAGATCCCATGATCTGGCTCAATCCATCCTTAAAGTCTGTTGAGATTAGATAATTCTTGTCCATTCTGCTGTTTTCACGAGCAGCTCCCTCTTGGCAGTGGTCTTGTTCCTTGTCCTATCTCTGCAGACCCTAACAGTTTCTGAGGCTTCTTGAACTGAAGCCACTTTAACTTTATTCACTCTGTAACTCTATACATATACACTCACAGGTACCTTTATTATGTGCTGTGTGATAGGGAAGGTAATGCTGCTGATCTGATTAGAACAAAAAACTTACGTTTGCCTCTCCTACATAATTGAAGTAGGCAGAAGTTATGGTAATTGCTGCCATTGAAACTTCTCAATCTCGTGAATTTACTGTTATGCAACAAATTCTGACATTATAGAAAGGCATAAACATGTCTATCTCTTTCTGGCACAATGTGCTCACAAGAGGATCCTCTGCCACCATGGTTGTTAGCCTTCCCTAGAGCCTTGTTCTAGATGTACCACATTCCTTTTAGTATCAGGAACTGCACCATTCAGTGGCTAAGAACATTATTGCCACATCTTGGTTCATGATGGATGTTTGTTAATTATGTGAAATAAAGGAATTGTAATTAAATTAAAATTGTTTGCTGAATTTTTACAACATTAATGACTAAGGTTCCTAAGAGGAGAAAGCATGAGTGCTTTTACCTTAATTTTTACCATTTAACACGATGCCTACCTCATAATAAAGGCTGAAAAATTATCTGTTGATTAGTAAATGATGAACTAATAGATGTAACTAAATGAATGAAAGGACAAGTGAGTAAACAAATTAGTTTTCTTCCTAAAAACCATCATCTACCTACAAATCAAATGAATGTTTTTCTACTTATTCATGAAAAAAGGCATGTATTATACAATTGTGTCCCCACTACCCCCAGGAGGAAGCAAATTCTAAAATAAGAAATAATTGAGCATCCATTTTTTAAAAATTCTACCCTTAAACAAAATAGATTATTTTCACATGAGTTTTGATACTTTAATGTTTTCTTTGATCCACCAAAATAAATGCTAATATTCTCTGTGGCTAGGGGAACAGAAGTCACAGAGGAGAAATCAGTACCTCTTCTTGTGTGCCTTTTGTCTCATCACAAGGTCTTTGGAGGCAACTGAGTGGAAGAGGCCCAGGAGCATGTGATAGAAGGAAACAACCACTTTGTGGAAACAGTTCAGCTTTGGCGGAAAGAACCTGGAGAGATTCCAAATACAGCCAACAGCTACAGAAGAGAATGACCAAAGCTTGAAGACTAATCAAGCAAGTAAGAAAAACACAGCTCAGTTTTATCTGACTCCTTGAGAGTCCCCAAGTAAAGATTCCATTGCAACAATGCTTTCATGCCTGCAAGACAAACTTAACACTAGAAAAGTTGCTCAAAATTCAGTATACCATTGTTATGTATGGTCACCCCACTCAGTTATAGAATACCAGAACTCATTTCTCCCACAAACATGCAAAGCAAGGAAAGTACTCATATAAGGCAGTTGTTCAACATCACATCTAAAGTCATAAGCTTACTACAAAATTAACTACATCTTATTTTTCAGTGTGTTCACCTTTTTTTATTTTTATGACATTTATTTCATTTGAGAACAAGCCAATCCAGTTAATGGTAAGGGAGTTCCTGCATCCACTCACACAGGCCCATGTGAAACAGCCACCAGGGGGAAATATCCATGGGAAGCAGGGCTGTCCACAACAGTCCTGGATTATGAATCTCTGAAGGTCCTACAACTTGGATTGGCTCATATGTAACTGCTTAAAGTCACTCTGAGGAGATGCACAGCTAACATTCCCATGGTAAGTGACTTCTCCTGGTTAGAAAAGCAATCATGACCCCATTCATATTTGATTTTCTAGAAAATCTATATTTCCCTAAGCTTCATGCTTCAAAACTTATTATAAGCTTATGGCTTTTCTTTTCATTTTTTTCTTTCTTTGTTTTTTTTTTT
>NW_022196913.1:22824779-22831284 GCF_008632895.1 Mastomys coucha
TTTTTGCAATTCATGCTCTAGGGGGAATTGGGACAGGAGGAATCAAGAAATAAAGTAAACTGAGAAGCTGAGACCATGAATTAAATGCTGAAATTCTCTACAAATAGGACTCTTAACAGTATTCTTAAAGCACAAATAGTGGTTCTGCAGGACCCAAGGAGTTCATTTTGGCAATGAATAAAGTGGTGTTGAAAGGATGACATTTTAGAACTATTTCCCACATTTGTTGACTTATAGCAGCCTTATAACAGACTTATAAGCAGATTATAACAATGCTTTAGACAGGATTGTTATTGGAATGAAAAAACCCTAAATACTTGCATAAGTAAATATAGATAAGTACTGCCTTTTTTTTTTATGCTGAAAAGCCCCATTATCTGCAAGGCAGATGATTATATCAGCACTAGGTTCTAAAAGTGCATCCCAACATGCTTTGAAATGCTGGCCCATTTCAAAAAGAATAAATTTAAATTAATATAAGAGAAGGATCAGAAAGATAGTGTTTGTTGCTAGATCCATCAACAATGACTTCAATCCCCTTCCATGGCTGTACCTCCAACATGGAGAACCATCCCTCAGCTGAAACCTCTCTCACCTTTCTTCTTCTGTCCTAAGGAAGCCACAAGTATTCAAAAGGTAACCTTCCTAGAAAACACTGGAATCTCTAAGTACAGACATATGTAAAGTGTGAAGTAACACTCAGAGATCTATTCTTTTCCCCCACAAAAGTTTCATTTCATCTCATTTTTAAATGAGATATAAGTCAAGCAAAAATCCCCTAAAATACCATTTATATGCAATTTGTGTTTAGAAGATAAAATATACAGCACTGAAGGAGATGTGCACAGAGTAGGTATTCAGTATGATAAGCTATGACGTCACACACAGAGCTAAGCAGAAGTGAAAAGCCCTTGAGTGTAGGATTGGCTAGAATCAATTGACTCTAAGCTTCTGAGAAGCTGCAGCTCAGAGCAAAAAGAGCTGCCCCTCTGCACCAAGGGAAACATAGTAGGCCCACAGATGGAGCTTGTAGGAATGTTCTCTTGGTCAGCATTCTGAAATTTCAGGAAAAACACCTGAGGAAGCTCATTTCTCCTTTCCTTCTTTCAGCACCTTGCCAACAAACAGCAAACAGGGTAACACAACCTGGGAGTTCTTGCCTAAAAGGAAGGTCCGGCAGGTTTTTGTTCCTTTGTCTGAGGTCTGGCCCGCAAACTCAAAGCCATTCTTGTAACTCAGCCTCCAAGTGCTTAGATGGCAAGTAGAAGCCACCATACCTGCCTCCACCATTTTGTTTGAATGATGACATTGTAAAGAAAGCTTAGCTGAACAGAAACACACCCTCTACCTTGAACCAGCAGACAAAGCCCCTGGGATCACATGGAAAATAGTTTAATTCTTTGCAAGTATAAAGAGCTTTAAGGTAAGGCCTCCAAATTTGCCTACAAATAAAAGTAATTCAGAAGGTGCATCTGTGGTGTGTCGTGCTCCAAGGTGCATGCTCGGGTGTGAAATAGTCATGTAGGCCTTTAACTTTCCTTATCATTTATGGTGTAGTATCCAATTCTGCAAGATGCCAAGCCAGTACTGGCCAGGAATCCCTTTCCTTAACTGTGCAGGCAGAAAACTTGATGCCTTAGAGTCTACAGTGAAATAGTATTTGGAGTCTCTGCCAGGAATTAAATGCCCGTGAACTCGGGGTGGCCAAAGAAGTACCTGTTTCTAAGTGTTGCACTCTAGTGAGGAGATCTGCCTGTTTCTGCACATACACATAAGCTCTGGAAGATCTGATCGCCCCAATCAAAGGTAGGGGCAACATTATATCTTAAGAAAGTCACTACCAAACCAAAGAATACCTTAAAACTCAAATCTAAGCCAAAGAGGAGTCCATTTTCTTGTGTTTCTCTCATGACAACTTCAGATTGTATTTATTTCAAGACTTAAATAAAAATTAGAGAGAGAGAGAGAGAGAGAGAGAGAGAGAGAGAGAGAGAGAGAGAGAGAGAAGGAAAATAAAGCCTTCACCACGGTGGGTCAAAATAGCATGTGCTATTCTGCAACCCACACAAACAAACACTCCCTTTGCGCAAAACCTTTCCCGCAAATGTCCAGCCAGACAAAAGCCTGATTTCCTATTGTTTTTGTGTGCTGTGGTAGGAAGCAGTTGTCAACTACAGCTACGTTAGTGAAAAATAACGACTGCAGACGCTGAGGCACACGCCACAGTGTTCCTGTGGAAATCAAACTCTGAGAAATTTTTTAAATGTTTTCAACACATCAGCGTGAAGCATCGACCTAGGTGGAATCACTTAGATCTAAAGCAAATGCGCTGATTGTTTTCACAGCATGCTTTTTTTTTCCCTTGGAGCAGAGCAGGAGCATTCCTGGCAAGAGGGTTCCTTGGAAAGGTTTTCAGCCCCTTGCCTCTGTAGGCTGCCGCCTGTGACAGGATCAATACCAGGGTGAGCAGCACAGGAAGCTGACGGAAGATTATGAAGATGAGGTGAGCTGGGGAATTACCCTACAGGCTCTGCTCTTTCTCTGACCTCAAATCTCATCAGCCTCGGACACAGATGGAAAGCCATCAGGACAGAGACTTGAGAAGGAGAGGAGGACCTAGACGAATGGCGCGAGGCAGCATCTGTGCAGCGCCTGCCTGCTTGCTGAATGCTTGCATGTTTTGGTCCCAGAGAAGAGCGAGGTTAGGTGGCATACTGAGCAGCAGGAAGAGTGTCATTATTCACCAAAAAAGCAGGTGCACAGTGAATGGGAACACCGTCTTCGATGGGTTTTCATTACAAGGAATACCATTCCTATTCTATTTTGGACCCAGATGAGTAGTATTCCTGTAAATAATCTGCAGAGTACCACGGGAAGGATGAAACAAAGCATGAAGACCCATCATCTGTCGAAAGAGGGTCTTCTTGACCCCATACTGCACAGCACAGTTTTCCTTTACTTAGAGCCCCAGTTTATCCCTTGAGCTGGTCCTGGATCTCAGCGGGAGCAACAGGTCAGGAAAAGCCGGTTCTCATTCCAAGTGATCAGTACACACACTTGAAGTAACGACTTATTCCTATTAGTCTGAAGTGTTCCAGACAACCGTGCAGACTGAATATGTGTCCATAATCAATAAACAGTGTCAGATATAAGCTAAAACCTCTACACAATCTAATGGTTGAAGCCTAAAGCCTGAAACTTCTCTGGATTTCTCTAGAGATTGTACAATATACAATGACAACATACAAGAAACATTGAAGAACTTAAGAGCTACTTTCTTTTAACTGTTTATTTAAGTCATTGGATAACCAAAGCTGGAAGCACGCTACTCCTTTTAGATATAAAATGGATTCTTATCTACAGTCTTCCAACCTGAAAATTGCCAACAAGCTTTGCTATTTATTTCCAGTCTTTATGCCTACACCCCCACACATACCCACAAACTCACAACCACCCCCCACCCACCAGATCCCACGGAACTGGAAGTTCAGGATATTCGTGAGCTGCCATATGGGTTCTGGGAACCGAACCAGGACTCGGCAAAAGCAACAAGTGCTTTTAACAGCTGAGCCATCTCTCTACCTCCGTATACATACACTGCATAATTAGTGCCTACCACATAAGTAAGTTTCTTGTTTTGACTAATGTTGTACATTAGACCACCCGAATATACTTGGCTCATTCAGCTTCTTTCCAAATAATTTCAATATCTTTTAATTTGTCGATCGACTTCATAAATTTCATCAGTCCCTGCTTGAAGATGCATGAACACTAAATGTAGAGTCTTTCTCCAGCTCTGACTACTTCCTAACAGCAGAATTACTAGATCACAAGCCCAAACTACTATTTCCATTTTTTAAAGGACAAATTTTATTACTGAAATTTTATATTTTAACAAAGAAATTATTCACAAAATCCCACAAGTAGATTAATATTGTAGTGTGTTTGTGGGTTCTTGGTAGCCTTTTATGCACATGCATAAAAATATAGATGTTCTTTTCTTACTTTATTATTTATATCAAACCATGTAGTTCATAGTGGGGTATAGCCAAACTTTTCCAGTTTTTAAACAATTAAGATTCTTTTCATGTTATTATGTCTTCCAAATTCAGAAAAGAGCTAATGAAGCTGTGTTAGTTTTCCACAAGTGCCCTCCCACAGATATCAAATGAGCATAATTAACAGTTCATTGTCTTCTCTGCCACTCTCTTCCAGTGTCTGACATTAGCATCTCATCCGTAATGAGAACTTCCTAGGTACATGCTGAGGACATTTTTGTAGAAGAGGAAGAAGAAATCATATGATCGGGTTAGGGTTTTGCACATCAAAAAATATCCAAAAAATTTGCCTGAAGTCAAAAATAACTTGCAATGCTTCAAAGAAAGATCAGCTCAATAATTTACCAAAGCAACAGCAAGGAATGTTTCTCCCCTAATAAGTGCGAATCACAGACCTCAAGGCAAAATCAGCACTACACTATAAAGGTAGTTTCTTGATTAGTGTTTTATCAATATATATAACTTTGTATAATCTAGATATTAACTCTCTGCCAGGTGGAGGGCTAGTGAGGTTTTTTTTTCCTGTTTCTGTCAGCTGAATGAGTATCCTGCGGTTCCATTTATCAGTTCTTGATCTTAATGTTGGTATTATCAGGGTCTTGTTCAGAAAGTCCTTTTCCATGCCAATTAGTTCAAGTGTACTACTTTCTCCTTTATCAGATTCAATGTGCCAGGTCTCATGTTGCAGTCTTTAATCAGTTTAAAGTTGTGTAAGGTGAGAGATAAGGATCTAGTTTCATTCCTCAATCAACATGTATTGTTAAACACTTTGTCAAATATCAGTGGCTAGAAGATTGTGGGCTTATATATGAGGCCTCGATTCTATTCCATTGATCAACTTTTCTGTTTTTAAGCCTATACCATGTTGATTTTACTACAATAGTTCTACAGTCTGTGTTGCTGAGTCAGCAGTTTTTTATTGTTCAGTATTGTTCTAGCTATCCCAAGTCTTTTAGTATTTTGACATAAAATTTAGGATTATGTCCCTATTTCTGTGAAGAATTGACTTGGAAATTTTGAGGATGATTTCATTGGATTTGATAAATTGCTTTTGGTAGACTGGCTCTTTTCATAATATTAATCTTATCAATCCATGAGCATAGTAGTCCTCTTGATCTTCTAGTATATTTCAATTCCTTTTTTCAGTGTCCTGAAGTTATGCAAGTTTTTAAGTTGCTTGCTTAGATTTGTTTAAAGACATTGTATTTGTTTTGAGATTATTGTGAATGGTATTGTTTCTCCAATTCCTTCCTCTGTCCTCTGTATATAACAAGTATACTAATTTTTGTACATCATCTTTGTTTTTTTTTTAATTCTTCTTACTGTGTTTATCTGTTGTAGGAGTTTTCTCATAGAGTCTTTAGGGTCTTTTATGTATAGAATCATGTTATCTACGAATAAGGATATCATGGCTTCTTCCTTTCCTATTTGTGTGTTCTTTATTTCTGTTGTTAGCATTTTGTCTAAGCTTCATCCCACAGTTACCTGGCAATAGCCAGGTGTGCCTTACTCACTATAAATGGGGCTTCTTGCACCCTCCACTCTCTCTTGCTCTTGTCTTCTTACTTCTGCTCGGTCCTCTTGCCCCTTCCCCCTTTTCTCCTCATTCTCCTCCCCTTCTCTTTCCATGTGCTCATGACCACCCTCTGTTCTTCTTCTTCTCTCTCTCTCTCTCTGTGTCTCTCTTTCTCCCTCTGTCTCTCTCTGTCTCTCTGTCTCTGTCTCTCTGTCTCTGTGTCTCTGTGTCTCTCTGTCTCTCTCTCTCTCTCTCTCTCTCTTCCTCTGTCTCTCTCTGTCTCTCTGTCTCTGTCTCTGTCTCTCTGTCTCTCTCTCTGTCTCTCTCTCTGTCTCTGTCTCTCTGTCTCTGTCTCTGTCTCTCTGTCTGTCTCTCTGTCTCTCTATCTCTCTCTCTCTCTCTCTCTCTCTCTCTCTCTCTCTCTCTCTCTCTCTCTCTCTCTCTCTCTCTCTCTCTCCCTCTGTCTCTACCACCCTCTCAGCTCCCCTCCCCATGCCCTGAATGAACTCTATACTATACCATCATGTTCTGTGGCTTCCCCCATACCTGACTACACATCCACCAAGCATACTCCTTCTGTCCTTTTTCTTTCAATAAAACACAACACCTGTCACTTGTTCTATTAATCTATCTAAGGCTCTGAGTACTATGATGAACAAGAGGGGGTAAAGTGAGCATCTTGAACTTGTTCTTTATTTTAGTCATGATGCTCTCTTTAGGGTGATGCTAACTGCCTTTATTATGTGGAGAAATGTCCCCTAGATCCATAGACTCTCTAATACACAATTGTTTAAAACAAACACCTTGTTTTAAAAAAATGGAGCATGGAACTAAACAGAGTCTTCTCAAAAGATAAAATAAAAATGGCTTTAAAACATTTTAAAAATTATTCAATATCCTTAATTATTAGGGAGATGGCAATTAATACTAT
>NW_022196913.1:22831294-22866036 GCF_008632895.1 Mastomys coucha
CTGGGATTTGAACTAAGGACCTTTGGAAGAGCAGTCAGTGCTCTTAACCACTGAGCCATCTCACTAACCTTGAGATTTCTTCTTGTCACAGTCAGAATGGTAAAGTTTTGAAAAGATGACAACAAATGCCGGTGTGTCTGTGGAGATGCAGTCACTGAGAGTGGGAGAGCACACACTGCTACTGTGGAGATCAATGTGGCAGTTTCTTAAAACACAGAAATAAACCTACCATGTGTGAGCCACACTTGGGCATAAACAAAATATCTATTACAGAGATATTTACTTATCGTGTTCATTAGAGCTCTACTCAAAATAGCCAGGAAATATGTTCATCAGCTGATGAATAGATAATGAAAATGTGGTACATTTGCACAGTGGAATATTTTTCTTTTAAGAAACCAAAATTATGAAATTTGCAGGTAGAATGGAGCAGGAAAAAAATCATTCTGACCAGCAATTTTTTTTTCTGAAAAAAAAAAATCAAACCAAGACCTGGAAGACATAAGATTGTGTGCTTTTTTTTGGGGGGGGGTGGGGACAGATATTTTGGTTTGGTTTGTTTTTTCTCATTTGTGGCTGTTAGCTTTGACTCTTCAGATCTGTATGTTTTCTTTGGAATACCCACTGGTGTCAGGAAATTAGTAAGGGGGTATTGGCAGGCTTTTAAGAGAAAGGGCATAATATTTTTAAGATTAAAAATAGCAAAGAAATAAGTTTTAAAACTCTAGATTCTACCTAGAAAATAAAGGAATAGTAATCACTTTGATTTTTTTATAGTTATTACTGTTGTGTCTTATAAAAATAAAGGAGAGAGAAAGAATATGTTTGGTGGATGTGCAGTCAGGTGGGGGAGGGGATGCCTCTGTGGCCCCATGATGAGGCATCCCTTCCTATAGTATAGAATAGAGTTTATTCAGGGCATCGGGAGGGGAGTTGAGGGAGTAGAAACAGAGAAAGGCAGAAAGAGAGAGAGAGAGAGAGAAAGAGAGAGAGAGAGAGAGAGAGAGAGAAGAGGAGAGGAGAGGAGTAGAGGCTGACCATGAGCATGTGGAGAGAGGGGGAAGGAGAATGGGGAGAGAGGGGAGCAAGAGCAAGAGAGCAAGAGAGAGAGGAGGTAAGAAGCTCCTATTATAGTGAGTCAAGCATACCTGGCTTTTGCCAGGTACTTTGGGGTGGAGCCTAGACAAAATGCCAATGACCTACCAAAGAAAACGTATAAACTCTGAAATATTGCGTGTTTCTTCACTAGTTCTCAGCTGTAAATTTTTGTCAATAGTAAATTATTCAAAGACAAGATCATTCAACTTAATGCCATTCTATTTGCTATTACTCCTAGATATGTTAGGAGACAGTTTCCTTCGTCAGCCATCTCAGGAGCATGTTCCACCTTGCTGGCAGAATCAAACTGAGTTCACATTCCCAGGACCCAGAACCCAACTCCTATACTGCTTCTTCAGATGTTCTATGTTTGTCTGTTAATCAGTAAAGGATGTAAAGAGAGAAGATGCTGTTATCCTGTTATATAACTAAAGCTCAGTCATAAATGTGCTGCCTGTCTTGACTTAATTAACTACCTGCACCTTGACCACTCCTTTATTCCCTTATCATTCTGAATTCTGGGTCTCCTGGTTCAATTGACTACCTGTGGCTTGCCCACTCCTTTCCTCCTTTATCTCTCTAGATTCCAGGTCAGAGACCAGGAGGGGACCTGACTGCAAAAGTTAACTCAGGGACCCTGAAACCAGGTGACTGGGGTAAGGCCCAGTCACCAATGTCAACTTCCTTGTTAAACCCCTTGTGTCAAAATATGATTGGTCAATGTAACAACATACCCTGATTCCCCTTGCTTTGTGTTTTCATCCTATAAAACTGTTGTACAATCTCACTTTGGAGACAGTTCAGATCCTGGACTGCATGCCTCCCTATGTTTGCAGAAAATACAGCATTCATTTTTAAGCTTGTGTCTCTGAAGTGAGTTTTCTCAGCTCCCACCTAAACCCAACAGATCAATATTCTATAATCAAAAGCCAAGAAACAACATTTGACATAACCCTATTATTTTACCACAAATTAAATTTTAAAATGTATTGAGACTGATAATTACTATCATCAAATATCTACCATCATCATTTCTATCATCACTTTCACCTCGATTACTGCTATCATAAGCATCTTCATCATTCTCATCACCACCGTCAATGTCAACACTATCATCACTACCATTACCACTATCAGGATCATCATCATTACAACATCAGCACCAGCATCAGCACCACTATTACCATTCAAAACCTCACCATTTCCATCAACGCATCATCGCTCTCACCACCAAGGCTACCATCACTACCACAGCCAGGTCCAAAGGCTGTCTCATTGCTGCCCAAAAGGACAAGCCAACTGACATGATACAAAATTGAGTCTAGGCTCAGCTCAAGCTGGAGTATAGAATGATTTCTCTTGGTTAGATAAAGCCAATATTCCTGAGGACCTTGTGAAATGATTCACCAAGTCATTTCTATTGACTCTGGCTGAAAGGACTTTCATCTCTCCTTTGATTTACATCGGTAACAGCTATCAGTATCTCAAAGTTGTGCTAGCCTCCAGACCCCTTGGTCCTACTCACAAACTCCTGGAATGCATTTTAAAGTCCAAATTAGCCCCATGGTCGCTCGAACATCCACCTCAACCCTAAACTGTAATACCGGTTTAGTTCACAGGCTTTCTGCCTCCTCATATGATCATTCTCTCTACAACCCTTTAGAACCTCACGACTTCTCTCTGCTCTCCACTGCTGTGCATTACTTCACTGTGCTCCTACATACATCTTCATTGTTAATCTTTTAACTTTTGCTAAAACAAAATACTTGAGGATGGAAAATAGGCAAACGAAGTTGGTTTATTTTAATCCATACTTTTGTACTCCGACAGACCATGATATGGGAGCCTCATGTACTGGACCTGAGTAAAGATCTCATGGTAGATGGCATTACACTATAGAGAAAGCAATCATATGACAAAATAAGAAGATGAAAGGTGAGAGGAGTCAGCCTTGCTACTATAACCAACTCTCAAAAGAGCCAATGATGCTATCACAATTACTATATTAATCCCTCTGGGAGATGCCCAATGACCTAACATTTTCCACCAGGCTCCACAACGTAAATGTACTACTTTTGAATGTCAAAGGACTGAGGACCAAGTTTTCAACTCACAAAATCCACTCCAAGCAACATACTAACTTTGTTCATGGTTTGCTGTTACTGCTCTAGTTGACTGCATGAAATTGAGAGACTGAAACCTAAAAAAAATGATATGGACCAAAGTCCCATGCAACAGCCAACTTTATTCAGAGTATCAGACAACTTATATTTGGGTGGGTTAAGCAAGGTCATATGTGTTTAGTTGTATATAGTCACAAGGGCAACCAGTGCTTGAAAACCCCTTTTGAATAACAGAAGCAAGCAGCAGTGTGTAGTCTGAAGCTACACCTATTACTGTACCTGGAAGGGGCACAGAAGCACAATCCAAGAACAAATCCATATTTTGGAAGAACAGAGGTTATAAAACTTTTTGTCTTTTTTCTTTGGAGTTATCTCATAAGTTCTCAGCTTCCTCCTCAACAGCTTCAGTCACAGACTGTGTGTACTCTTACAATTCACTATCTTAGTAATAGTTTTAATTTATTTCTTGGTATTTATCACAACTTGAAATTTTTCATTGCCCTTAACTTGCATGCAAAGCAGGTTTTCTTGCCAATACTATAAAATAGGTGAGGGATTAAAAAACTCTCTTAGCTACCATTTCACCCCTGGTATGCTATGTTGTGGCAACAGTAGGTCATTAAATCAATAAAAGATACAAAAATAATAAATATATCACCTGTTTATGAATTGTAACTCAACAAATAAAGTATCTAAAATGTCTCTGATAAGACTTATCCTCTTAAGTAGTTTTTCACAGTTTGGGAATCTTTTGCTTTGATACCCACAAAGAGACTTTTTGAGCCTATATACACATGCAGATCTTGTGGAGAACAGGTAAAGAGAATGGTCTGGGAGATATGAGTCAGAAGTGATGAGAGACTGGTCTATTGAGAACATCTTTCACCTGTCAGAGTTCAAATTAACCTATTCTAAAATTAGCTTCTAAGGCTAACATACAATAATGCCATGAAACTCACTTTAAAGGTAAATACAAGATGACAGTTCGCATATGAATTCAACTACAGACTGTTCAACCAAAGAGCACTGGTGAGCTACTGCAGTTTGGTTTTGGTTTGCCAAAGACATGGGGAAAGGGAAGGCAGTACTGTTCATGGGGAGAAATTAGTCACTCCACAGGGAACATGAAGATAGAGATAGGAAAACATTGCTCACTCACCCTAATACATTCTGGAGGCTCTGTAATCAAAACAAGACTATTTTTGCTTTTATTCTGTTTCAGTAAACATGTTTGAATGAACCAGTGAACTTACAATGAGAAAGAGAAACAGGTCAGAAATGGTAAGAAGCCTTTAGAAAGAGTTTGGGATCTGGTTTTGAGCTGGGGAAGAGAAGGTAGGAGATACAGAAGACCTCAAGTGAAGAACTGGTGGACAATCAACACGACGGACAAAAATGGTGTTGTTCATGTTTCACTAGACAGTGCAGGTGATCACTACCTAAAGTAAAAGCCTTGTAAGTAAGTCAGCATTTGACAACAATCGGCTCTCAATTTAGAAAGGCATAGGTACTTAAAAGATTTCCCCCAGAGATTGCATCAGAAAGGGAGAAAGCATCAAGAGCAGACAGAAATGCCTGCTGGCTTAAAGCCAGCCTTCTTAACTAGTGTGCTTAACCTGCATCCCCACAGTGAAGCCACCTGGGTGGAGCACAGAGAAGAGGCTCCACTTCATCTCCCACAGCTGTGCTCGCGCTCAGGTACCAGACACTTCCCTTGTCTTTCATTCACAAGTTAGGTTATAAGAACTAAACATCTATGTGCTTTCCCCACTTTTCAGAACTCTGGTTTAAGAATCTTTCCATTAAGAACAGCCAAGGGAAAGTTCTTCTTTACCTATAGTTATGGTCCCTAGTTGGCTGCACTGGCTAGGATGATCAATGCTGCTCTTCCTACATCTCACATAACCAGACTGACTCAAATGCACATCCCTTTCCAAAATGTGAATAGGAGAGAAAGTAGCTCCAATGAAGCATAGCCGATTCCAAACTGTGGTTTAGAAACATTGTTATCATAGAATTTCTAAGAACAAAGACTGTTATGTCCAGAAGTGCCATATAATCAGCATACAAGCTTGTAATTGGATGTATTGACCAAAATTGGGGAGGAAGTTAAGCATGTAAAGATGATGGGTACACTATTCCCTCTGAATAGACCAGGATGTCTAGCACTTATTTTAGGTTAAAAAAAAAAAAAAAACCTGATTCCCACAACAGTAACTTAACTGGTTGCACATATAGTATATTATGACATGAAAGTTGACACCACATACAAAAATACTAAATACTACACATGCCTGAAGGTTTCTCATTACTACCACTGTGGGAGTTGTAAGTTCTGAATGGCGATAAAAGTGGAGTCAGAACCAGCTGAACAACCTTGGATCAGGCCTTTATGGAAACCCTGTGCACTCATATACTTCACAAATCTTTATTGAGTGCCTAGTATGGGTAAAGCATTGTACTAGAGGCAGTGCAAAAATATGGTACCTGCCTCAAGTAGCTTATAAAAAACTATATCCTCTGGGACCTAGCCACCAGTTCTATAACAAATGAGAGAATTCCTCATTATTCCCCCAGCCAGTCTGTTTCACCCTTCCTAAGTGTCATGGGCAGATGTTTATGATATAGCAATGCTGCCAGTATCTATATACAACTACTAAGGTTAACCCTCTATTGTTCACTATTGTATTCTCCAAGGTTAATTGAGCTTCACGTGTTGATCTGTCATTTTTTTTCTTTTCTCCCCCACCTTTGAAATAAATCTTCCGTATTGAAAATTTTCTAAAATCCTTACTGAATTAAAGATTCTCTTTAAAGCAAATCTATCCTGATCTCTAGATGTTCAGATCTCCAAAGGGCATGCACATATCTATCACATGACATTTCAACCAATATCTACCATCTTCCTACTTCCCTGCCTACATCTAAATGCAGGTATGCTTCCTAAAATGAAGTCATACTGAGCATGCTGTAAGCTCCTTTGCACTGGGTGCTGGGTGTTACAACCTGATCATGCTGAATGGATAAAGTTCACTGCAATACACCTTAATCACTAGCTACAGCTCAAGCTAGAACAAACCTGATGAAGACACCAGAGAGTATACTCTCTACCACCCCTCACCTTAGGCAGTTTCAAGTCTAGGAGATGTCACAGGAAATTTATTAACCAGAATGAGAAATAGGTCAATCCATAACTACATGCAAGGTTCATGTGAGTTTGAAGAGGGAAGAGGAGAAAACGGAATGATGTAATCACTGTAAATGGTGATAGAAAGCATATTCAGATGCACAGAGATGATTTCACAAATAACAATGTTTATTTCACACAGTGTTTTGAAACACGCGAAGCTCTTGTGCTGAGAGATCAATCAGAAGTATCAGAAGACCTGTGAAACAAGTGTTCAGAGAATAAGAGGTCATTGACCTTGAACAAACCAGCTAAAATATTTAAATTTAAAACAGATGTCTTGACTTGGATGTCCTTTCAAATTTCTTTCCTATAAGCATTCTCTAAGTGCATATGTTTCCAAGAAGCTTGACCCTATCTTATCTTCTTACACACATTTCTCTCTCTAGTAGCCCCAAAGCAACTGGTATTTAGTTAGTCTCAAAGTCTCAAAACTTACTTAACAAATAATAAATAAACTTTTGTTGAATTAATAATATTTTTCACTATTTGAAAAATATTTATTTTCGGTGGGTCTAGTAGATCTAAGGCAGTGCACTTACAAACTTTGGCCTAAACACAGGGATATATAAAAAGAAAGAGGTATATGCAAAGATAGTACCCATAGATTAAGGTCAAGGGAAAATTAAATAGAAATTTATAGTGGCTCTAATTCAAAACTGAAAATGTATACCAAAAAGAGGCATGGCGTCCTCTGAGCATTGAAGGGAAGACAGGCACATTTGGAAAGGCAGGACAGGTCTCTGAACAAGCTGTTTCCCCATAGGCAGGGAGAGCAGAAACTTTGGTGGAAGCTCAAAAGCATAGAGGAAAGGAATTCCAGGTATTTCCAATTTTTTCTCTAGTTTAAGGAGAGTTATTTAGTGTATGAAGGAAATACTGGAAAAAAACATTAGCTTATGGGAGATGGCCAGGTCCTCTCACGATGTCATTCCTGACCGGGAACCAGGCATTGTATTCTAAGTAAATTATCCAGCATCTGGTTCAACAGGGAACAAGACAACAGAGAGAAGTGAGGATTTGCTTCTTTGATTTGCTTGCTTAAAAATGCCAGTCAGAGCCCTCACTTTTGTCTGTTCAGTATTGGGGCTTTCATGTACACAGTATTTAAAGATAGAAATGTGTGAAGAGCGTTGTTATAGGAAACATGCGAGACCTGAAAGCAAGGAGGGATTACTTCCACATTCTAGGAGAGAGGAACAAACTCAGAAATGTATTGGGCCAGTAGAAATGAATAGAGTAATGTAACCCAGGCACATCCCATGAATGCTATGAAAGCCTCAGAGGCTGTTCAATAGTTAAGAATGTATACAAGCCTTGTGGAGGACCTGCATTCAGTTGTCAGCTCCCACATTCACAACTGACTATAAGTCTAGCTGCAGAGCATCTCCTTGGCCTCTACAGGCATCTGTGCTCCTTCTTGTGTGCAGAGAAACAGGAACACACAAAATTAAAAACCAAGTAAATCTTCATTAGGATGAAGAAACAGAGGCTGACTCCCTGGGTTTGAATCCCAACTCCACCACTCACTGGTATAGATAGAGATGTGTTTAAGGCAATGTTCTTAGAACACTAAGTGTAAAACAAGTGCACACCATTGGCCAAGTAGAATGTGTTTGTCATAAAGATGGCTTTAGCACACAACAGGATGTTATAAAGGGAAAGGCAAATACATAAGTAAATGTGGTAAAATTCAAAGTAATATGGAAACCAGGGATAAAAATGGGTTGGAGAATAAATACATAGAAAAAAGATTGATGGTGATACTGATGTCGGATGGGATATAAAGAAGGAAACCTGAGCAGACCTGGGCCCTGTCTGATTTATGAAAAACAGAAAGAAGAAACAGAAATAAAAATGGATGGAAGATTAAGAAAATTTATTTTAGAAAGCTGGAGTTAAAAAAAAACTTAGAACAAGACAGACTGGCACACACGCAGAAGACTGAGGATAGAGAATTGATGTCTTGAGGTCACCTTGAGCTACACAGTGAGATTCTATTTGAAAGCAAACAGAACCCAGAAATGTAAGCAAGCCACTAGGCAGCTTCAGGAAGTATGGTCAGAAGCAGCCAGTAGAGGTGACATGTCCTGTTTGAGAATGGGCTGGCAATTGTTAGCAATAATATACATGTCAAAATTGGGAAAAGAAAGACCTTGAGTTATTCCACAGTAAAGAAGTGAAATACACTTGAGGTTATAGACATGTTCATTATCTCGATTAGAAAGATATACAGTATGTTCATATCAAACTATATGCATAACTATGTATGATTATTATTTCAATTTTATTTTGTTTTTTCAAGATAGGGTTTCTCTGAGTAGCCTTGGCTGTCCTGGAACTCACTCTGTAGACCAGGCTGGCCTCAAACTCAGAAATCCATCTACCTCTGCCTCCCAGGTGCTGGAATTAAAGGCGTGCGCCACCACTGCCCGGCTATTATTTCAATTTTAAAAAATACAAAACTTCCTTCAAAAGAAGTACTCTCAACAATATTCCACAAAAAGCAGAGGTGATGCCTGCTTTCTTCTCATTTTCACAAAAACTATAAGTTAGGAGTGAGCAGAAGTGAGTGGGAATGCATTACAAGTGAACAGTCCGAAGTCATCTCATGTGTATAGGGAACTTTCTGAAGACCAACCACTGTGCTCTTTTATATGTAAATTGTTTGACTGAGTTCTCACAGTCATCTTTTAATATATTCTTTGGCAATTTCATATATGTATGTAACACATCCTGGTCAAATCCATTTCTCCACCCTCTTTTATCTTTCTCTCAATTCTATCATTACCCCCTTATTTCCCACAAGTTGCCAACTCATTTTATGAATTTTATACTTTGTGACTGTCTTAGTTAGGATTTCTATTGCTGTGAAGAAACACTATGACCAAAAAGCAAGGTGGAGAGGAAAGGGTTTATTTGACTTACACTTCCATGTTACTGTTTATCACTGGAGGAAGTCAGGATAGGAACTCAAGCGGGACTGGGACCTGGAAGCTGATGCAGAGGCCATGGAGGGATGCTACTTACTGGCTTGCTTCACATAGTTTGCTTGGAAATGACACCACCCACCATGGACTGCCCCAGACCCCATTGATCAATAATTGAGAAAATGCCTTACGACTGGATCTCATGGATGCAGAAGTATCTTTTCTTTTATTTTTTTATTTTTTATTTATTTTTTGTTTTTTTTTGATATTTTCTTTATTTACATGTAAATTTCTCCATTCCCAGTTTCCCCTCCAAAAAACAAAGAAACAAACAAAAACAACAAAAACAAACCCCTGTCGCCTCCCCCTTCCCCATGCCTGCCACCCTGCCCTCTCCCACTTTCTGGCCCTGGCATTCCCCTACACTGGGGCACAGAACCTTCACAGGGCTGAGGTCCTCTCCTCCTATTGATGATCAAATTTGTAATCCTCTACTATACACATGCTGCCTGAACAATCAGACCCCTCCATGTGCAGTCTTTGGTTGGTGGTTGAGACCCTGGGAGCTCTGAGAGGTATCTTTTCAACTGTAGCTCCTTCCTCCCTGATTACTGTAGCTTGTGTCAAGTTGACACACAAAATCAGCTAGTACAGTAACCAACAGAGTGTAACCAAGACCATTGGCATGGGAACTATCCACCTGGCAAGACTAATGCACAAGTGGCTATACCACTGAAGACAATCACTTACTCTCATCTAGCAACCTTGAGTGCAATAAACTCCCCTGGACAGGTCCCCATGGTCTTCTCTTCCATCTATGTCTGAGTGTTTACTGGTTCAGTTATGGGCAGGGTATGTGCAGCAACAATAGCCAACATGTGTCCATGAGTACCATGCTATGTCAAGCCATAAGACAGCATTTCACAACACTCCATTATATTCTTGACTGTTATTATTTTCCAACACCCCCTTCTATTATGTTCCTTGAGGTTTAAAAGGGGTGACACAGGTCCTTCATTTAATGAATGGTGAGAACTCAACAGTCATTTATTCTCCTCACCTTGACCAACTATGAGCCTTTGCATTAACTGCAAAGGGAAGCTTCTTTGATGAAGGCTGAAGATATCACTAGTTTATGAGTAGAAGCATAAATATTTATGAGGCAGGAGACAGTAGGATGGTTTTAGCACATGGTAATGACACATGTCACCAACCAAATGACCTGAATTTGACCCTGAACCCACAAAATGGAAGAAGAGAACAGATGCCTATGAGATGTATACCTACATGTATATCTTCAGGAATGGGAGCCTTAAGCTGTAGGAGTGCTTGATACTGAAGCTAAGTTTCACTTAGGAAGTCTGGAAGCAGGAACTATGCAACAGAGCCTGACTGGGTGGGACAGGGAACCACCAGCCAGTTAGTAAGAAAAGCCAAGCATGAGAGGTGGAAATTCTAGAGCATAGGTGCTGTGACCTGGGGATGTGATGTCTGGAATCTGGAAGGTGCAGGGGAAGTAAAAGGCATAGTGATGGGCACCAAAAATGTTTAAAGTTCTAGGTAAAAGGAAGGATATAATCTATGTAACAAAAGGGAGCTAGAACAGGCAGGACAAAGGTTCAAGGTGAGGGTCTGGGTTTATAGCACTGGGGGTAAAGTAGAACTAAGGTCACCACAAAATCTCATGGTGCTAGCAGAAGAGCTGTAGGTAAAGGAAGGCTGCTTAGGTACAGGACCCAGTGCTTTTGTCTGGTTCGCCTGGTTTCCCAGACAACCCTCCTCCCCCTTTGTTCTTCTCTCTGTTTTGGCCACTCCCAGTTTTGTGTCCATGTTACTCCCTGTTCCTTCAACCACTGTCCATATTTATAGATGATTTATTTTTAACTCAGGAGAAAGACCTCAGCTACCTGAGAATACCCATTGATGATCAGAAAACCCAATGTTCTGTACTCAAAACACTAAAACCTTCTTCCTGCCCTATTTAATTCTGTGGTGATGGCTCAGACACAAAGTGCTTAAGAGGTTTCATAAACTTCAATCTCTTGTAAAAAGAAATAAGTTTCCTACTCAGTATAAAACAGAAAATAGAGGATTGACAATATGATCCAGTGAGTAAAAGCTCATGGGCCAAACCTGATAAGCTGAGTTTGAATCCTTGGACCCCATGGTGAAAGGAAAGCATTGACGCCATCAAGTTGTCATCTGACCTCCATAGACACCACTGTGGCACATGCATGTTCATATGTGCATACAACACACACACACACGCACACAAACATAAATCAATGCAATTTTTAAAAACAAAGCCATTGGTTCCTTTGTGTATATGCACAGAACCATAGGTATTCAATCTTGAAGCTCAAATCCCAATTCTGCTCATTTTCCTTCAGGTACTAGGCAAACTTTCCTTTACATAGATTTTGGAATCAAACTCAAATTAACAATCCTGGATGCCCATTCACAATTACCAGGGCAATTCCCATGCATCCTTTTATAGAACCATCTCATTTTTTATAACATTACCAGATTCTAATTTGAAACTCGAAAATGTAACTTTGTATATGGCATTCATCAAATAAATGAAACCAATGAGCATTTATTGATCACTGAACTAGAATAAAATCTTCTTAAATCTCTGCCTATATTTTTTTCATCATTTTTATTATACAGATGATCATTTTTTATTTACACAATTAATATATATAATGATAATATGTTTTTTAAATTAAGCTTATAATAAAAGGAAAAATTAAAATGTTGTATTCAGATTTTACTATTTCCCAGAATTTGGGAATGCAGATATCATCTAGTTATTCACTGGGCTTGCATTGCAGACAACTTGTTGAAACGAATAGGCACAAAATCTTTTTACACAGAATAATAGTTTAAGGAAATTGCCTTAAAAGGAGCAAAGCATTTGTTCAGATTTGTCTTCAACAAACCTAATACAAAAAAAGATTCTCCAGCTCTCTGAAGATGATTATATCCTGTTTAAGCAGTCCTCCAGGGTGCTTTTCTGGTCATGTCTGGTTTACTTCATTCTTATTCAGCTTAACATCTAGTCAGGTTAACTACTGAAACACAAATTTTGCATCTTTCTTTCATCCATTTGCCTTGTCAGTGCTGTTAAATTAGACATGTACTTAAGAGTCAATTTTTTGTGTGCTAAAAGTACTTACAAGCTACCTTGCTAGTGACTCCTAAATCAAATACATTATATAATGGGTAAGAAACCCTAATTGAGTAACTTATTTCTTGTAGACATCAATATGAAAATAGAAAGTGATCATTTTCAAAGATAGTATCATTTATACATTCTGTAATGAAACTACAAGCAGAACACCCCAAAATTCCTGGACAATGCATGTTGAGAGGAAGCAAGTAGAACCAGAACTACTCAGACCTCCTGAGCCCTTGACAAGAGCATCTATCGAGCTTAAAGTTAGAATGGGGCCAACCACACTAAATACTCATATTGAACAATCAGTAAGCCATCTTAACACCTACAGCACCTCCGGAGAGATGCACGTGTTGCTAGGGAAAGTGCTGGCGAGGGTGAAGGAAGATGGCATATATAAGCAGAGAGAAATCTGTGTAGTCTTTGGTAACTCTTTTGAACTTTTCACTCACTGTAAGGTGGTTATGATCCACTTTCTCAGAATGAAAGAAAATAAGGAAGGGAAGAGAAGGAAGGGAAGAGACATGAAGGGTTTTGAAGTTACCTAGACTGAAAATGCAGGCAACCAAGACCCCTTTTACCTAATCACCCCTTGCTTGGCTTTTCAATCTGATAATATTTCAACAAGATGCCAACAGTACGACTGCCCTGCAAGATACACAGATGACGGATGGACAGAGGAGCTTCATTGTCTGTTCCAGGATTTACGCACACTCTCTTCTCAGTCCGGAGGGGGCAGATTCAACACCACCCTGACTCTAACAGGGTCTGACATGCCTGCTTCCCATTTCTATGAGTGGATTTCATCTTTTCCATTGTGACTCTCTTTCTGAAAAGAGACAGAAACCCTGACTCCTCATGCTACCCAAACTTTCCTCTAGTAGGTAGACCCAAGATAAAACACAGACATACAAGAAATCACCAAGTTAAAATAGTGTACGGAAAGCCACAGTTGTTATTGAGCCTCATAAATTATAAACTAAAAATAACTCCAAGAATTAAAATGTAGTATTTATTGTGCCTTTAAATATTCCCCTTACCCATTACCATCTTCTGCAGTAGGAGAGCTGGTCCCAGGGTCATGAGAGCAAGTGAGATGTACCTGTCCCTCACTGTTGTACTTCGCAGAAGAGCAGGCCCTGCGCCTTGGCAGGCAGCACAGTAGAGCTGACTCTGGAGGCAAGGGTATGAGAACAGGGGAGCTGACCCTGCCTCCTGCAGATGGGGGCATTGGGTGGCATAGCCAGAACAGTGCCGGAGACCTGGCAGGCTGAACAACTCAGCTCCCACCCAGGACCAGATTCAAGACTTTGAGATGGCCCACCTCAAAATCTACATCATCTGTGAACTTTAGAGCACATAAAAGAGCTGGTTCTCCTGCTGTTCCCAAAGCTACAGGATCTCCATGATACAGGGCAACTATAGAATGGCAGGGAGGAGTCCTGGTGAGGATCCAATATTGATGGTGTGACAGAGAATCCTGAGACCTCAAACCAGACCAATGACTCATTGCAATGAACACTTGTAAGTAAAGTCATGTAGACAGAGGAATATACTGTGAGACACAGTGAGACACTACAACTTACACAACGAGGTGTTTGAAATGCTTTGTTTTGTTTGTGTGTTTTTTACTTTCTTTTGTGGGGAGAGGGTTCATGGGGAAGATAGGAGAAGGGACAGGAAGATGAGTGGGACTGGGATGCATGATGTGAAACTCACAAAGAGCCAATAAAACTTTTAAAAACTTTAATGTAATCTAATAAATATATAAGATACTTGTTTTTAAAAAATAATGAATACAGTAATTTTTTATAAACTTAAATGACAGTTGGTGGGTCAAGGACAAGGTCTCCTATTCAAGCCAAATGTAATTTGACCCCCTGTGCAGTGCTGCAGTGAGCCAAGAACCAGACAGATACATGGAAGGCAGAATGATCTTGTCTTCAGCATTTCCTTTAAAGCTATTTCCTGATGAGGATTTGGTTCATCTGGGAAAGGAAGAGTGCCACCAATAATACTAGAAGAAGAAGCATGCAAGCAGATGAGAAAAGTTCCAAAGTCTATGGGCACAAAATCCCTCTATCCTTTCTGCCATCTTGGGCTCCTTCGTGCACATGCTAAAATTCAGCCAAATTTCTTTCCTCAGATGGGTCCTGGCGAGGGATGGCATCAGCCTACTGCTCAGGGCTCATCATAACCACATCTCCTCCCTTGGATTCAGAACAGTTGTCGAATGGAGAGATGTGGGTGTGGAGATGTGGCAGGCTTGACACAAGATATATATCGTACTTCACTGGATTATAGACCAAAGGTATACACACACACACACACAGAGAGAGAGAGAGAGAGAGAGAGAGAGAGAATTAAAGAAGAAAAAATACCCACTGACTATGTTCCCTTTTGCCCCCTGTGAACTCTCACAGCAGTACTTATTTTGCTGAGGATGGTTTCAGCAAGCCACTGCATTGTTTTCTGGCTCTACATTCCCTGGGCCTGAAAACCTTGTATTTGTAAAAGTTAAAGGAGGCATTTTGGAGTAAATTCTGTTAAATCCTACACTTATAACACAAATGCAAATGAAACTTAAATTTCAAAGTACTAGATCAAGAAAAAGGGTTTTCTTCTCAACCCCACTTCTCCCTTCAACGCCACAGATATATTAAAGTAATATAAAGTAATATTGATGGGAAGAAATGCAGTGAAAAGGAAGTGAGCAGGATAGAAGAAACCCTCCATCTAAGAAATAGAATTAAAATAGAAAATGAGACTGCACAATATAAATAAACTTTCCAAAATTTGGTTTAAGATAAATCTTTGGTGATGTCACATTGCCATAATTCTTATTGATAACAAGGGCTATAGTTAGTGCATAAATTAAGTATATATTAAGCATTACACTTTCCATGGGCAGCATTTAGGCCCTGTTTACATTTTGTGGTTTTCTACCTGATTGAGGTTTACCAACCCAACACCAACATTTTTTTTTTTTTACCAAATTCTAACTTTGCTCCTTACTGTCCACTTGATACTGTCACGTGGCCTCAGCTCCCTTGTCAGTAAAATCAGGTAACATGTACTTATCTCCCAGACCTCTTGTGAGGATTAAACCATGCTTGCCAAGTGTCTAACACCTACAGTGTACTCACCAGTTATCATTAGTGCTCTTGGTTTGAGGTAGATGAATATTTAGCCCCTTCCTGCTGTTTTTTTAAAGTGTGTGTGTGTGTGTGTGTGTGCGCGCGCGCGCGCGCGCGCACGCGCGCGCGCACGCGCGTGCGCACGCACACATGCATGCATGCCCATGTAAGTATATGCCATATGTCCTCACAGGGGCCAGAAGAGGGCATTGGATCCTCTGGACTTGGAGTTATAGGCAGCTAGGTGCTGGGAGGAAGCACTCTTTGACCCTTTTCTGGATGACAGATATTGTTAAGTATTATTTTATATACTCAATACAACTTATAAGATTCCCTGAAAGATACAAGACACACACACACACAAATATTCAACCTTCATTGCCTCTAATTTTCACTGCCATTGCCTATAAAGTTTCACTTGCTATTTAATGCTTGTGAGTGAACACAGAGACATACCTAAGTGAAGCAAACATACTCTCACACACCCAAGCCTTGCAAAGCTTTAGAACATATGCCAGTATTATGGAAGCACCGCTCATCAAAACTAGATAGAAATTTCTGGAGTTGGCTTTGCATGTAATCAGTAGACCTTCAAGACTGTCCTTGGTGGTTTTAGTGGCGGCCAGAGTTAAGAACTAAGAAAAAGAGTAACCACGAAATTTCAGAAAGAACTCCTAGGTTCAAATCTCATTCCTTCCACACACTAGCAAATATAGCTATGAATAGAGAGTTTCAATCACTCAGAGCCCGGTTCTACTTTCACCAGATGGGCAGGGGACTTTAGAGCTGTGGCCTCCAATGAGAGTACTAATGTCAAGTTCAATACCTTGATTGTTATTGAGAACTTGTTCTGCGCAAGGGGAGGCAGCCAACTGATGGTAAGCTGGTGGATACAGGTGGTTGTGTGCAATCCAAGGTACTTAATCTGATATCTGGGAGAGAACAGAAGAGGGAAGATTGCACATTTCTCCAATGGGCAGTTCCAGAAAAAGAATTTACAGAAATTTCTGCAGAAAAGTCTGTCAAGCAAAGCTCCCTACCATCCTCCTCCCTGAAACAGAAGAGTTCATTATCTTCCACTTCACTTTCCTCTTCATACACATGAAGTGATTCGATTAAGATCCACAGTCACAGATATCCTAAAAGAAATGCAAACCGTGACTTCTAGCACATTCTCCTAAGTGTTCAAGTGGTAGATATTTTTGCTTACTTTATCAAAAACACCAAGTTAGAAGAAATGAAAAGTTAATTCTGATTATTTTTAGGTTATTCTTCTCTCAACTGTATTATTAAATGTATGTCATGTGAAAGATTAGTCTGATACAAAATGAATGATAGAAAACAGGAACTTAACTGGCATCCGTTACCATGAATTCCCTATTATCTCCTGAACACTAATCCAGGTACAGTAACTGTGTCAAACACTAGAAGCACGTCTGCGCCCTCTGTTATCTTAGTAAGGAACAGTGAGGCCTGTGCCATTGCATAGGATGTGTGCTGTGATCAGCTGAGTGGCTGCCTTGGTTTTAAAGCCATAAGACATCCAACTGAGAACTGGTTTTTAATACCATTCTCTCATGTTCTTACCTCTTTATCATTACATTCAGTACCATGGTCCTTATTGCTGTCTTAATTGATTTTGGTACTCTATATGTAAATGACAAATATCTTTCCCGATGCCATTAGTCTACCTTTCATTGTTAACATTACACTTTATCATCTGTTTGTACAGGGTTACTATTACTGCACTGAAATACTGGGACGAAAAACAAGTCTGTGAGGAGAGGACTTACTTGGCTTACACTTCCACATAACTGTTTATCATTGAAGGACGTTGAGACCGAAACTCAAACAGGGCAGGAACCTGGAGGCAGGAGCTGGTGCAGAGGCATGGAGGAGTGCTGCTTGCTAGCTTGCTTCTGATGGCTTGCACAGCCTGCTTCTTATAGTGCCCAGGACCACCAGCCCAGGAATGGCACCGCCTACAATGAGTTGAACCTCCCCTATCAATAATTAATTAGGAAAATGCCTAAATAGCCAGATCTAATGGAGGCTTTATCTCAATGAGGGTTCCCTTTCTTTTTTTTTTAAGAACAGCAACAGCAGTGTAGTGGACCCAGCTGGAGCCTAGTGTGTGCTGCAGAGGGCAGAGTGACTCGTGCTCTCCGGAGGAATCCACAAGATCATGAGTGAATCCCAGATGTTGGACACTGAGTCATTTATACTGTTGGGGTTTTGTTTTGCTTGGTTCAAATTGTGATTTTGCACTAGTTTTTTCCTCCTGAAAGAAAAATCTTAATTTAATTTTGATAATTGTAGGCGCCCACAATGGAAGGACTTTGAACTTTTAAAAAAGGCTTTGGATTTTTAAAGAGATTGGCTATTTTAAAGAGACTGGAATTTTAGTGTGTTTGAATTTGTAAAGACTGTGGGACTTTTAAAATTATTTATGTTTTCAACGTAAGATATTGGAGATAAATAAGAAAGGAAAGGTTTAGCTTAAGAGGGGTGTATTTGTGTGTTAAGCTGACAAGGGGTCAGTTGTTCTGGCTAGTCTTAAGACAACTTGATACACAAACTAAAAAAGGGAAACCTCAGTTGAGAAATTGCCTAGCCCATTGTGGGTGGAACTACCCTTGGGCTGGTGGTCCTGGATACTCTATGAAAGCAGGCTGAGCAAGCCACGAGGAGTAAGCTAGTAAGCATTATTCCTCCATGGCCTCTGCATCAGCTCCTGCCTCCTGCATCCTGCCCTGTTTGAGTTCCTGTCCTGACTTCCTTCAATGATGAACAGCTGTGTGGAAGGGTAAGCAAGATAAGGCCTTTCCACATCTACTTGCTTTGCTCATGGTGTTTCATCACAGCAATAGTAACCCTAAGGCATTATCTCTTAGGGAGGGCCATGTATGAGTTCTTTTGTTAAAGCAAACCCCACTCAGAATGCTCTGGAACATCTTTGTTTAGGCTAATTAATAAAAAGTCTTCTTTTAAATGTTGGAGGCATCTAGAAAATGAAATACTACAGAAAAGAACTTCATTTAGAGCCAGGCATAGTCCCAGGTTTTGGGGAGGCTGAGGCAAGAGGATTATTTGAACATAGGAGTTCAAGGACAGTCCAGGAAGTAGGAGATGTGGTTTTTTTTAATATGTAGATCTATTTTTAAGCAACACATGATGTTTAATATATGCTTATAAATATATACAGTAAGTTGCAGAGTTCTGTAAAAGTATGTTTACTCAGGTTGCGTAAACATTCTGGAAAGATAGATAAGAAATTATTAATGAATATTAGTTTGCAGAAAGGGAAATAAGAGGTACTTTACTTTCTAGTTTATATTGTTTTGTCTTGTTAAAATTGTTTCCCCAAAAGTATGTTTTATTTTATAATTTATTAAATGCACTATGTAGAACCTTCCAATTTTATGTGTTCATCGTCCTGTTTAGGGGAATTTTAGAAGAGAGAAAACAATCCCAGGTCACATTTCAGCACTCATAGAAAATAGCTACAGGATGGAAATGCATTGTGAGACAAGCCTCCTGCTTTTGGGAGGGAATGATACAATTATCATCTTTTACTATGTAGTAACCACTGTGCTCAAAGTTCAACTTGGGAAACTCGCAAGATCTGTCTCAATTATCCTCAACCACTTAGTTCAACAGTATTTTTGCTAACTATATTACACATTTTTTGCATTTATTAAATTTAAAAGATACTTTTAAAACCTATACATAAGTAGAAGTTAAATAATCAAGTATTTCTAAAATCTTTAGTATGGGAGGTGCATGTGTATGCACATGTATGTGTTAATATGTGCTCACATGTGCTTGTGTGTGTGCTAATTGGATTACCAAACTGACCTGTTCTAATTCTTACATTTAGTAATTGGAAATCTAAATATGTTTTTTCACAACAAAAAATGTTTTCCATAAAGAAATCAGAGTTTCAGCTCTCGAATATAATATCAACTTTCTACCACAGAACAAATATGATTGCTTTGAATTTAAGCATTGTTTTCCTTTGTTCCTATAACCTTTAACTATAACTCTAGGCATCTTTTGTGTTAGCAGCATCAGAAATGTGCTAAGAATAGATAAAAGTCCATGCTGTTAAAGAACATTTTGAAACTGAGAAAATAAATGCAGCAGAAAGCTACTTTTAAGTTTCTGAATACCTCCTATTCATAAAAAAAAATAGAGAATTTCAAAGTTGGGGTTTTTATATTGTAGCCAAATGTCTACAAAATCTCCTTTTTCCCCCCAAATTCTAACCTGGGGCACTTCACCCCCAATCATCACTTGTGCCTTCCATTCAACTAGCATCTTGTCAAATCTGGCTGCAAGATTAAGTTTCCCAATTCAGAATTCAATATTGTAACCCTAAGGATATAAAATCCAAGCTGGAACATTCTGTTTTTATAAAACTGGATGAAATTGTTTCAGCCCAGAGACCAGGGTTGGCCCAGACCATGATGATGAATCTTCAAGACTGACAGTAAGTGAAACGGGTGTGATGGTCTTGGCTTGACTCGTGTGCATTAAGCAGCATTTTACATTTGTCCCAACTCTCGACCTTTGGGAGAACAGGTTGAGGGAGTCTCATGTTCTCATATTATGTAAGGCTTACAAAATTAACTAGCTCTGTCAGAGCAGTGTGGCCTGCCATGGGCTGGCTTTTTGTGTCTTTCCCCACTCCTGCCCATGTTGGCCTCCAATCTTAGAGAAGTAGTACTGAAGATCTAAGGATTTCTTTTCCCATACATCTTCAGAATCATTGAGGCTCCTGGTACCCATGCTTCTGTTTCTATATAATAGTTGCTTCTCTCTCTCAGAAATAACGAACTTTATTTTAAAAAAAAACAGAAAGAAAAAAGAAAAAGAAAAGAAAATAGATATGAATTCTGTACCAAACCCCTTTATGCTTAAAAGGGAACTTAAGCAGTCTATATATTATGCACTTCATTCTCTTTAGGGGCATTTGCCTGAGTCCCGATGAATGCTACAAAATCTCAACTTTTTAAAGTGCACCTTTTTATCCAAGACTCTGATTGCTAGAGAAACATTTTCTTCTTACAATAATTTCTAAATATTCATGTAAAATCAAAATTGACACAAAATTAAGTCCTAGAAACACCTCCTGGGGTAAGTAGCTACTACATAGCTTCAGGGTACCAGTAAAACTCTTGAAAAATGCTCCAAGGATGTCTAAAAAGGAGTTCTTTACTTCTGAAATTCTTGTATGATTTCAACACAAAAGAAACTTTTTTCCTTTAGAGATTTTATTTGTCTTAGATTGTTTTCACTATGTAATCTCAATGACAAAGTCAGCTCAAGTAGTTGTGAGATAAATATATTTATAATAAATACAATATATATATATATATATATATATATATATATATATACACACATACATACACATACACACACACACACACACACACACACGGCAAAGAGGCCAATGTGTTGATGGGCTTCTTTCCCATGCTTGAGCACTCTTCTCTCCTCCCAGGGTCTTTCCTGGAAGCCAGCCCACCAAGAGTCACTGTTCACTTCTTACTCATTACCCTACTCTGGATCACAGTGAAAAAGAACAGAATGGCTGACAGGCATATGACAATGAGTGAAGAGAGTTCAATGTCAGAGCAATGCACTGGAGTGAGTTATCCTTCTCATTAAAGGTCTTTGCTCATTTATTTGCATCTTTGACTCGAGGAATGGAAAGCTGGTAATTACATGGGTACTCCTTCACCCAGGAGCAACCTACCTCTCAAAATTGGTGACATTTAGATTATTCTGTTGATAGTCTATCCACCCCATCCCTACCCAGGGTTTCTTTAATTAGAAAATCACTTCCAAAGACAATGGTGCTGCAGTTGATTGCAGTCGGAACCCAGGATCACCTGCAAGGTGTTTGGTGAAGAAAAAGTCCCTTCCTATGAAGGGGAGTTTAAAGCTAGTGATAAAACAAAAGCTATTTCCAAATACCAGCTGCATAGAAGAAAAGGGTATCTTACTATTTAAAGAAAATCTAGAAAAAATTAATATAAATAACCAAAGATGCTCTCAATTGTTATTTATATATGGTTCTTAATCTATAAAATGTTGGCTCTGAAATAATAATAATCATTTATCCATAAAATTAACATGAGCTTAGGTTAACCAGGAAATGAGGTTATCAGGTGAAAACCAAGCAGTTCTCATCCTCATTGGCTCACACTGCTGGGCTAGAAGATTAAGAAAATGTGGGCTGAGGAATGAAGCCTTCCGGAGACTGTGCCTTCCTTGAGATCCTTCCTCAAAGTGAGACTCAGAAGAGACATGTAAAGAGAGAGGCTGGCACAAATCTCTTCTCTAGTCTCAGAAGAGCTCAAGATAGTGTGGCTCAATAGAGCCGTTTCCCTGTGCTTGGGAAACAAGACCTGAGTCAGCCATTGATTTCACGGGAACACATTAAAGCCATAAACAGGAGGAAGGAAAGTAAAGGGAAAAGAGGGGATGGGAAGGAAACAGAGAGACAGAGGGAAGAGGACAGGAATGCTGGCTTGAGTTTCCATTTAGAACAGCTATACAGTTGTTTAGCATAAATGCAAATTAATTTTAAAGTAGTATAATTTATATCTTCTAGTCATGTCCATTTTATGGTCAACAGTTACCTTTGCCCAAATTGTTTCTGTAGATCTGTTTATTTTATCTTTGCATTTTATTTCCAACTTTACTTTCTGTTTGATCTGATGTTATGAAAAAGCAAGAGCTTAAGAAGTATGATGCAGTTGAAAAGAGTGGATTTTCCACATTTACAGATACGTGCAAAGATAATTTTGATAAAACCAAAGAGAGAAAGATGCCTTAAACTGCCTGGTAACATGCAACATCCACAGCAAGGCGAGTCGGGGAAAGTGTCTTTCTTCCCTGACCTCCAGCCAGTGCTCAGGATTTCATAGTCAGCGCAACACAGGCAAACTTCTTTTCACATGCTTCTTTCACATATTATCAATGCACTGATAAAATGTCTTCATAATTTACATGCCCACTTTGATTTTAGAATATTCAAAAGACAACAAAAATTGAGAATACCAGACAAGAATCACCTAAGCAATGTTAGACTGGCCTCTAAATTTCTATCTATTGAAGCCTTTGACATCAGTAAGAAGGACATAGCACAAGCTCAATATTAGTGAATCTAGCACCGTCCTGTAAAGAAGACCACTCTTTCATTAAGTTGTATTTTACTAATATACTAACCATCTATACAGCTCCATGGGAAGTGTTTTTTCAATTAAATCTGAGCAATAATAATTTTACATCCCTGAAATGTGTACATTTACTGGGGCAATATATCAGTTTCAAAAAAATGTCACTCAGATTCATGTGACTTTTCCTAAACTATATTGGAGTCATATTTGGCACATGTAAGACAGAGTTAGGTAAGCTTTGGTGTGTAGTTTTTATATTTTTGGCATGTATATGTCTAGTCTGAGCAGACTGATGATAATGTGTGTGCCATTTACTTGCTCCTTAGGCAAATCCTACTATACATCAGCTTGAATGTGTTTCAGGTAAGCGCACTATACTTAGAAAACCTGGATGGTTTTCTGGAACAAGAGAAGGTGTGAGTACATCTATATTTTAGTTGTTTTGATACTAAAACATGACTTTTAAACATCTTGTAACACCAGAATGTAAGTGTGAAAGAACACCCACTTTAAGATGCTGCCACAACTCCAGTGCAGGACACACAGTCAGAGCAGCACCTCAGAGCCGTTCACACGAGCTTCTAATGGACAACTGAAAAACACTGTAAACTTCATAAACCTACATGAAAAAAATATCTGTTTTCCTGAGAAGGAAAACTGCAAATGCCTTTAAATACCCTTTCAATATTGTGAGAATTTCAAACTGTTCATGTGTTAATTCCTTTATATTCTAGAAATGTCCTCTGGAGTTGTACCCATGACCCAGTCATTTCTCTATTACTGGCAAACTCTTAAATACACATAATAAACACTTAAAAAAAAGGGAAGTCACTTTGCTGTATCTATTTTTAATGCATAATTTAACATCATCTATTGATAAGCATCATACAGACTTGTACTGCCCAGACCCTCAGGGCTGCACATCAGCATGGTAGATCTACCAGTTTCTCTGGGGACCAAAGTGTCAGAAGAAGAATTGGACATAGTGACCAGTTTCCGTGAGGTGAGCAAAAACAAAACAATAAAAACAGCTGCAATTCTGATCGGCTAATCTGTCACTCAAAATCACAGGTCTACAAACGAGAAAAAAAGGAAGTAAGCATGTAATGACCTTAAGAGGTGGAAATTTAAGCCTTTACTTATAAATAGTAATTCAAGCCCATGAATCAAAGTCTCTTTAACTGCCAAGCTTGAGTTTATTTGAAATCATCTGAAAGATAACAATCTAGCTTTGGGAACAAGGGAGCTTGCTACAGGTAATTACTATCAAAAATCTGATTTGATTTCTAAAAATTGTATGAATGAATCAAGTTTCTTGGTCTTGATATCCTAGGCAGAGAGCTTGTTCTTCCAAGTCTAGACTGCTTAATTGCTTGCTTGAGGGAGGGAAAATCCTGGGGGAGAGGCACATATGAGCAATATCTGCTGTGTGAAGCCAGAACTCTCCCAAGCTAGATCATGGCCAGTAACGCAGGCAGTCCTGCCCTGCCCTTCCCTCTAGTGCAAGTGACCATAGATATTTGATCCTAGAGCTGAATGAAAAAAGAGAAGCAAAGCTGGCCACAATCATGAGGACCAGTCAGTATTTTGAGCAGAAAACATAGCTCATAGCTGCTTATTTGTTTTTCCCACCCAAAGCCATTTAGAAACAAATATCAGAACAGAAGGGAGGCAAAAAATAAATACATCCCTGTGTATTCCAAACAGAAGAAGCAAACATTTGCATTATCAGGCAGGACTGTCCACCCCTGCTGAATAAGTATCAGAAGATGTTTAGTCAAGGGCTTGAAAACAAAGCATGCCTTACTGCCTTTGGGGGACTGCAAAGTAGTATATATTTTTTTCACTTTCTTTTCCTTATTGTTACAAGTAATCATTTAAAGAAATGTTCTTATTTGTACTATAATAGTTAAAATGAATCCATTTCAAGTGTCGGTCACTTCTATTTTTGTGTAAACATAGATCTAATTTAAACTTTCATGGTATACATCAAAAACTGTATGGTATTTCCCCCTTTCTTTAGATATTTTTTGCTTCAATTTCAAATGAAAAAAAAAATGAATATTCCAGTGTGTGCCTTTGAGCACTGCAATTCTTAAAATCTTAAGAATAATCACTTCTGCAATTTTTATCTTGACAGTAAGGATAAGTTTTTGAAAACAAATAATTTATGAAGAATAATGCCAGAAAATGCAGCTATTTGGATGCAACTATTTACAAAGTATCCATAACAAGTCCTTTAGATTTGCAGTTTCTGGACATAGACCTTGGGAAATTCCTGGGTACACACAAGATCCCAAGCTAGGGAATAAAGACAAGTACCTAAATCTTGGCAAATCAGAAGTCTTGTATTTGTAAAATACGGACTGATTCATTTTTATCAGTACAAAATGGAGTCTTTTAAAAGTGTACATATTTATAATTAATTCCCAATAAAAAATTAAGTAAACTAAAAGTACTCCTTCTGATTTTTTTTCACCACAAACATATACAAAAGGAAATCAGAGTAATTTTTCCCGGTACTAATTGCCATAACTGCTTCATGGCGAAATAGAACATGCAACTGAAGAAAAGTTTTTATTAAAGCAGGACAAGTCAGGCAGCAGGGGTTAAAATTTTAATCATATACAGCAACTTACTTAAACAGATATTTACTTAATTCGCCACTACAAAATTATCTGGGCTCCAATTGTTATACTTCTGTCAGCAAACACTGGCAATACAGCAGGCATGGGCAGTATATAAAATTAGTTGCATATTTTCTCCTGACAAATATATGCACACAGCCTTTACTTTATAATATGCCAACAGAACAAAAAACAACTTAAAAGTTTAAAAGAATGTTTTTGTTTCTGTTGAAAGAAACATACATTTCTTTAAAAACAGTGTGAGCATGTGGAAATATGGGATTATATATCTGGCATTTTCATCTAGAAACGTGTTACGAGCCACTCTGGTATTAGTAAGTCATGTGCCTTCAGCCCCCTGAAGTGCTCTGCTCTAATTGTGTTGAAAACAGAGTAAGAAGGCATTTGACTGCAATGCAATTAACATACAGCAAACACATTCCATGTCCTCATCCTGCCAGCTCGAGGGCTGAAGAGTGTGCAAAATCCCCAAAACTTTTTAGAGTTCATAAATATTCGTAACCACATTCTGATTTACAAGTTATCAATTCTTAAGCAAGCATAGAGAACTTAGAGAAAATTTTAGCAAAAAGCACATTTAAAAGAAAAACCTGTATATATTCCTCTATTTTTATTTTTATTTTTATTATTTTTTGCACACCCCACCCCCATCACAGAAGAGACCAGGCTCCCTCCAGCAGGGCACTCCTTTCAGCACTTCAGTTATCAGAAGGCAAATGAAAAGACAATGACCTTTCCTCCTCTCATTTAGCTTACAACACGAACACTTAAGCACAAACATAAAGTACCGATTTAACAGACAACACCAGACAGAGAGAGCAGGACTCACTGACCCATTTGGAAGACAAAGACGACAGAACAGCAAAGCTCTAAAAATCAGCTTGTGAGGCCTCTGAGAGATATTCTTCTGGCATTTCATCACAGCAGCCCCAGACCAGTTCACCTCCCTGGATACAGAGAGGAGGAACTAAATAGAGCTGTTTATTAAAGCTGGTGTGCTGGATTGCATTAGGAAGCGCGGGCAGGCCACCTGGACCTTTCAGATTGTGGCGGTGTTTAATTTGCAGCCTGCCCCTCTGCAGCAGAGGAGGCGATGGCTACTACTACATTTACCAGGCTCAGTCACACACCACCGAGGCTAGGAGTAAAGAAAGGCACTTGTATTTGTGTACTTATATTTTCCATATAGAGAGAGGAAGATAGAAGAATACAATCCAAATGAAAATATTGAATAGCACAATAAAAAATTGTAACTACTGCCTGGGAAGCATGGCACTTTATTTTCTTCTCGTACTTTATTTCTTTCAGAGATCACAATCTAAGCAGAAAAAAAAAATGCTTAAAATGAAAGTTTTTCATATTCAGCCCAAGTCATAAATTTGATATGCTCTTTGAATTTCTTGGTGGTGGTTTTGTTTTGGTTTCTGTTTAAGAGCATCACACTGAAGTTTCCAGCTGAGCTTCCCTAGCCAGATTTAATGGGTGCCTTTTGCCTTTCGCACTTTCAGCGCTGTGCTGGCAGGTAGCTGAAGACACAGATAGAAAGATGGTACAGTAAATATGAATTATGTGAATCATATGGTGAGACCCTTGTGGAAAAGGGGGAGTTGAGAAATGGCTGACTCCATACCTGACCAATTACAGCTTGCATGGTCCCCGTGTCCTGCTGCGCTGGGAGATCGCAATCCATCATATGATGTCTTTGAAAAGGAGAATGGGGGTTTCTGGCATGCATCTGTCAATCAACTTCTGCACTCACAACCATCACCAAAAGCAAGGGGGAAAAAAAGTCAAGCTGCTCCACCAAATAGGATGAGACTGTCATGTGACCTCCGGCAGACACGCACACACATTCACTACCTCCATAGAGCGTAAGAATTTTCTGTAGATATGAAATGACATTGACAAATATCCAATACCAAGTAAATAAAGTGAGACAAACAGCTATTCACGAAAGACAAAACGTTAGCTGTAATCTTCTGCTAAATGTATATAAAAAATAAAAACGTGAGGATTTTTTAATGCTCTAGAAATATATTTTAAAACAATGATTTCATGTGACAATTGAGTCTTTTTATGGCATAAACTTTTACAATTTTTAAATCACTGCTGGACTTCTCTTAAGCTATCCCTTGTGATTTTATTTTCAAAACTTCTAAATGACCTTTTGATGATATGCAGTAACCTCTGTAGTTTTATATAAAGTCACCATTATAGAAAAGCTTAAACTATTAACCATTATATACCAGCAATGGCCTGATATTTGTTGATTGGCAATGGATATACAATCATTCGTGTAAACTGAGGAATACTCAAATATAAAATATTCAAAGTGTGTGTAAATAGTACTCACTAAACTTTTCATCTTCTAAAAGATTAGAGAAGGATCTACTTGCAGCTCATCCAAACTTAGGCCCCATAATGGCAAATACTTCCAGTTTTCCCCCATTTAAATAAGATTATTTGACCCTACACACTGTAGGAGAGATTACTGGTGTATTGTGGGTCATCTACTATAAGCCATGAAAATAACCAAGTAGCTTTTTAACTCTCAGGATTAAGAACTTGACTTTGAAGACAATCCTGCACATAGTGCAGACTTGCTTTTAGAAAAGCCAAACCACAAATGGCACCGCTCATTTAGTGATTTGTGAGCTAATGGTTCTATTTGCCTGCTTTTTCAACTGGAGCTCATTAATTAACGTATTTTACTTAACAAACAAACAAACAAAAACCCCAAGATTTTGTGTTATAAAATGAGAGCTATTTTTAAGACTCAAAACTAATGTTAAACTTGATCAGTGGTAAGAAAAGAAATGGTTAATACACAATACACACACACACACACACACACACACACACACACACACAAACACACCAGCATCCCCAAGCAGAAAGAACCATGCCACGAGTCTTGAGAACTGAAGATTGGAAGTTGTCACTAAACACCATTAGAATTCTCTTGGTCTGTGCTGAGGCCTCTGTCCTGAGACTTGAGACAAGGACATCGACATGGCAGGATGCTTCTGCAGTCACCCACAAATGAGGCCTTGCCTGGAATTGTGTAGGGGAGGTTGAGGCTGTCGGGAGCATCTGCTAAGCCTTGGTGGAAACCTACAAGGACTGAGCCAAACGTATTCTGTCAAAAACCTGTGGGCTGCAGAAGAGTGGGGAGGGGCGGAAGGGGGAAGGGGAAGGGGGCGGGAGGCGGTAGTGGGCTCTGAGGACCTCACTGTACACTCCAGGCAGACAGGCGGAGTGATGGGCGGGCCCAGTTGCAGGGCAGGCTGACTGAGCATCTGTCCAGACCCTGGAATTCTGAGGACCGGAGGCCTGGAGTGACCCTGCAAACGTTTGGGCTCCTCTTAGCACAAGGTTTTCTGGTCTGCTTGGAGCCAGCCCTGAGCCAGCTTGATGAGGACGCCTGTGAACTCGCTAGCAGCTGGCTCCCTCTGGCTATCTCTCTGGGTGTTCAGTATCCTCCTAGGACTTTAGCTTCCTGATTCTCCACAGGGTCAGGAGTGGGAGGATGGGAGTCAGGCTGTAGTATGAGGTAGACACCTTTGAAGCTCCTTTCCCACATTTTAGTGTTTACGGCTGGCTTCAGAACACCACTGCTTGCTCATAACCTGTCTGATATCAGCTGTACTTACTGTGGGTTAGCTTCCAAGAGGGCCTGAGACAGGCACTAGGTGACCCTGGCTTAATTCCTTATCTTCTATTGAAATCCAGGGAGCCATAACTGTTATTTCCATGTCACAGATACGGCTCAAAAAAAAGCAAATAAAAGGGCAGTGATTTAATGTTCATTTGAATCCAAAGATGGAACTTCTATGAAACCAGAGTCAGCTAACATTTAAAATAATGGCTACCTTATATGAGGCACTGACTTTTTCAACATATATTTAAGACAAATACTGTATTCAGTGCTGGAGACACAATAAACAGTGCAGGTTACTTTTGAAACAATAAAAAACAAGCTGAGAGCTTAAAGATTCATTTGCGGAAATTGTCTGATTCTGACTGTTGAACAACATTTATAATTCTAGAATGTCTCATATAAAGGCACTCATCCATCTACTTACTACCTGTGCTAAGTGGGTGTGGCCTTGGGCAGATTCTCTGAGTCACAACTTTCTCATTTTATACCAAAGATAATAATCCATTAAGGACTCTGGGAAATGTTTCGTGGAAATATGGTAGAAAGATAAATTCTGCCTGAGATTTTGGAAGATCACATGTAGATGGTAGAAAGGTTTGGGTTGTGATATAGAGAGGGCACTTCATACTCCATACAGGAAACAGCACAGTCTGTTTCCCACCCCATCCCCCAGCTCCCAATGTGAGTGGCAGGCATTTCTAAGCCTCGAGGAGTGGGAGACAAATGGGAGAGAGTAGGAATGGAGGCATTTACTTCCAGCCCTACAGTAGAATTTAGGAAAGGAAATACATTAAGTGAAAAACTTAGCATGTCTACCTTCTCTTTCTCCTCTTCTAATCCAGTTTCCATAAAAGCATGCATTGTTGACTCATTAAGACTACCTCCTTCATCGCGGTGCAAGGAGACACGGAGCTCCTAACATAGACCATCTTATAAACCACATAGTATGAGCCAGACCAAAAGAGACTTCACCATTGCCCTTAATTCTGATGCTCAGTTTTTTGGATTAGGGATTACCTTGATTTCTTAACATGAAAAAACAAAGGATGCAAAAACAAAGGCAGAACTGAGACCAAGGTACAATCTTAGTATTGGGTAGAATGTCTTTGCATGCAACTGATGGTTTGCACTCTTCAGAGATAAGAGATGGCATACATAGACACTTTTCAGTCCAAGAACCAATAACAGAAAACACGGTGGGTGCATGTTTCAACAAAATCCACCCACAAGCATCTCCTCCTGCTAGATGGAGCACATTTCCCTTTGTAAGTGCATTCTATTAGCACCCAGGAGCCTTTCGGCCTGTGGAGATCTGCTTTGTGTCCCTGCTGTTATTTGCTTCTCCCTTTGGCTGCAGAGATATCATGCTTGCCCCTTCATCTCCTATTCTTGGATTGCTCATACTTAATGTTCACACTTAATTTTTGGATCCCTGAGAGATTGGCCTTACCATTTCCTTGAATTTTTTTCTAGATCTTCTCCCTCCAGCTAATATTCCCTCAGTCTTTCCCCCAGA
Source organism: Mastomys coucha (assembly GCF_008632895.1). NCBI lineage: Eukaryota > Metazoa > Chordata > Mammalia > Rodentia > Muridae > Mastomys > Mastomys coucha. The sequence continues at coordinate 22,861,966 of NW_022196913.1, forward strand.
TTACACATTACAGTACAGAGCTCTGTATAATGTGTTTTCTTCAAAACCATTTATGGTTTTCAAAACTCTCATGGTCATAACACCATGTAGTTGGAGTAAATAGGTGTGGTCGGGACTCCCTTTCCACAGTCTTTAGCTTGCTCTGCTTCATTCTGTCTTCTTTTCAAGGACTGTTCTGCACCATCACCCGGGGAATGATCTATTGCTTTGTCTATTTCCTCTACTTCTCCCCAACATCACATTTCTGTCTAGACATTCATAGTTTTCAGAGACTTCTCTGGGATGGTCTTTTCAATCATGATCTGTTCCTTAAGCAATATTGCATAGCTTTGACTTCCACAGGGAGCTGACCAGCATACATAATCTGTACCCTGGGATCCTTGGTTGTTCTTATTTTCATATTTCTAGAAAATTGAACACAGGGAAAGTATCACAAGCAGAATGATGACAGAAGAAAGAGGAGAGGAGGGAACAGCCATCATCCCAAGACCCAGGAAATACAGAATTGAGAGGGCTTTGATCATGCACAACTCAAACACCAAGAGTTAGGAGAACTTGTAATTTAAAGTTTTCTTCTAAACTATAATTTGGGAGCATTTTTTTCCTTCACCTCTTGAGAAGAAGTGACAGGATATTGTTTTAGAATGGATAGCTGAGAAGTGGCTCAGGAGCCTGTTGATTCCAGACAGGAAGCTCTAGAAACATACTACATATTCTCTAATTATCCGACCTCTGGCTTTGATAACTTTTCTAACTGGGAACTAGGTAGACTGTAAAAGAATGCATCACGAAGAACTAATACCATTTTTCAACTCTTATGATTGAATGCATCACGAAGAACTAATACCACTTTTCAACTCTTATGATTGCCTTTTATTACAGCTTGAAGTTTTTGAATACATTTCCTCATCTAGAATATACTAGAAGGAGGCACTGAAGCAAATGTTGCTGGACTTCACAATTCTGTGAGTAGTTTTGATATCTAAACCTAAATGCTAATACTTTTTCTCATGAAAGTCCTTCCTGGACAGATGTAGGACAGATGTACAACTTATTTCCTTGACACTCTGGTTCACCAGGGGACTTTATTATCCTTATTTCATATGTAAAGAGGCAAATTCCTAAGTAAAAGCTAACCAAGGTATAGATTAACATGTTATTCTTCATACTGGTAGATTTAAAGCATTGAGAACTGTACACTGTTTTAAAGACAACCAGTTTTAAATGGGTGTCTGAATTTCTGGAAACAAACTAAGTAAGAGAATATCACCATTCCTAGGCCTTCCTTTGGAAAATTTGCTCTTTTCTAGACTTTTCTATAGTTATGACAAGTACCAATTCACTACAACCATAGGCCAAGTTCCTAGGACCCAAGACCAAAGACCAAGGATTCCAGAGGTCCTTTCATGAAATGCAGACGATAAAATTGTTTTTCCAAATGGCACTAAATGACTTGCCTCTGTCATGCTCCCCTTCTGAAGAATGCACAGTGGAGATTTCCTGGGGCTCTGTACTGTATAATTTGCCACTAACCTGAATGAAGAAGCAGGAATGAGACTTCCAAGGGCTTTCTGGAAACATATTCCTCAAGGATTGATAAAAATTTAACACAGTGTCATGCTTCTCACTGTTCCTTTTAGTAGAAATAGTTATTTCTCAAAGAACATTATTTATAAAGCATAATTAAATATATTATTAGATATACTTTTTCAAGCATAACCAATATTAATCAATATAGACTATAAGAATAAACTTGTGAGGATTTCTAACTTGTCTTATACTGGTGTAAAGGCATCTGAAGAACAACACTGAAGTGAATCACAGCAGGGCTTTCCGTTCCCACACAGGGATGCAGGGATGGTTCAATATACAGAAACCCATCAATGTAATCCACTACATAAACTTAAACTTAAAGAAAAACACCACATGATTATTTCATTAGATGCTGAAAAAGCATTTGACAAAATTTAGCATCCCTTCATGTTAAAGATGGAAAAGAAAACTCCTTGAAATATCAGGAATTCAAGGCCCATACCTAAACAGAGTAAAAGCAATATGTAGCAAACCAATATGTAGCCAACTTCAAACTGAATGAAGAGAAACTTGAAGCAATCCCACTAAAATCAGGGACTAGACAAGATTGGCCACTCTCTCCCTATCTTTGCAACGTAGTACTTGAAGTTCTACCTAGGGCAATTAGACAACAAAAGGAGGTCAAAAGGATACAAATTGGAAAGGAAAAAGTCAAAATATCACTATTTGCGATGATATGAGAGTAGGCTTAAGTGACTCCAAAAATTCTACCAGAGAACTCCGAAACCTGATAACTTCAACAAAGTGGCTGGATATAAAACCAACTCAAACAAATAAGTATCCTTCCTCTACTCAAAGGGTAAACAGGCTGAGAAAGAAATTAGGGAAACAACACCTTTCACAATAGTCACAAATAATATTACATACCTAACCAAGCTAGTAAAAGATCTGTATGACAAAAACTTCAAGTCTCTGAAGAAGGAAATTGAAGATCTCAGAAGATGGAAAGATCTCCTATGCTTGTAGATTGGCAGGATTAATACAGAAAAATGGCCATCTTACCGAAAGCAATCTACAGATTCAATGGGATCCCCATCAAAATTCCAAATCAATTCTTCATAGAGATAGAAAGAGTAATTTGGAAAATTCATTTGGGATAACAAAAAACCCAGGATAACCAAAATTATTCTCAATAATAAAAGAACTTCTGGTGGAATCACCATCCCTGACTTCTGGTGGAATCACCATCCCTGATTTCAACTGTATTAGAGTAATAGTGATAAAAATGGCATGCTATTGGTACAGACACAGGCAGGTAGATCAATAGAATAGAATTGAAGACCCAGAAATGAATCACACACATATGGTCACTTGATCTTTGACAAAGGAGCTAAAACCACCCAGTGGGGAAAAAAAAGACAACATTTTCAACAAATGGTGCTGGTTCAACTGGCAGTCAGCATGTAGAAGAATGCAAATTGACCCATTCCTATCTCCTTGTACAAAGCTCAAGTCCAAGTGAATCAAGGTCTTCCACATAAAACCAGATACACTGAAACTTATAAAGGAGAAAGTAGTGAAGAGCCTCAAACACATGGACACAGGGGAAAAATTCCTGAACAGAACAACAATGGATTATATTTTAAGATCAAGAATCGACAAATGAGACCTCATAAAATTGCAAAGCTTCTGTAAGGCAAAGGACACTTTCAATAGGACAAAATGGCAACCAACAAATTGGGAAAAGATCTTTACCAACCCTACATTTGATAGAGGGCTAATGTCCAATATATACAAAGAACTTGAGAAGTTAGGCTCCAGAGAACCAAATAACCCTATTAAAAAAAATAGGGCACAGAGCTAAACAAAGAATTTTCAACTGAGGAGTACCAAATGGCCAAGAAACACCTAAACAAAATATTCAAAATCCTTAGTCATCAGGGAAATGCAAATCAAAACAACCCTGAGATTCAATCTTACACCAGTCAGAATGGCTAAAATCTAAAACTCAGGTGACAGCAGATGCTGGCGAGGATGTGGAGAAAGAGGAATACTCCTCCATTGCTGGTGGGATTGCAAGCTGGTACAACCACTCTGGAAATCAGTCTGGGGGTTCCTCAGAAAATAGGACATAGTACTACCTGAGGACCCAGCTATACCACTCCTGGGCATATACCTAGAAGGTGGTCCAACATGTAATAAGGACACATGCTCCAATATGTTCATAGCAGCCTTATTTATAATAGCTAGAAGCTAGAAAGAACCCAGATGTCCTTCAACAGAGGAATAGATTCAGAAAATGTGGTACATTTACACAATGGAGTACTACTCAGCTATTAAAAATAATGAATTCACGAAATTCTTAGACAAATGGATAGAACTAGAAAATATCATCCTGACTGAGGTAACACAATCACAAAAGAAGACACATGGTATGCACTTATCAAGTGGATATTAGCCCCAAAGATCCAAATAACCAAGATAAAATTCATAGACCACATGAAGCTCAATAAGAAGGAAGACGAGTTTCCCCTCCAA
>NW_022196913.1:22866214-22872203 GCF_008632895.1 Mastomys coucha
AAAAAACAACAAGAACAAACTTGACATGTAAATAAAGACAATATCAAAAAAAAAACAAAAAAGAAAAGAAGAAGAAAGACCAAAGTGTGGGTGTTTCTGTCCTTCTTAAAACAAAATACTCACAGGAGCAAATATGGAGATAAAGTGTTGAGCAGAGACTGAAGGAAAGGCTACCCAGAGATTGTCCTACCTGAGGATTCATCCCATAAACAGTTACCAAACCCAGACACTATTGTGGATGCCAAGAAGTGAATGTTGAAAGGAGCCTGATATGGCTGTCACCTTAGAGGCCCTGCTAGAGCCTTAGAAACACAGAGGCAGATGTTCAAAGCCAACCATTGGACTGAGTGCAGGGTTCCCAATAGAGGAGGTAGAAAGAACTGAAGGAGTTGAAGGGGTTTGCAACCCCATAAGAACAACAATATCAACCAACCAGACACACCAGAACTCCAAGGGACTAAGCCATCAACAAAGGAGTACACATAGTTCCACCTGTATATGTAGCAGAGGATGGCCTTGTCATGCATCAATGGAAGGAGAGGTCCTTGGTCCTATGAAGGCTCTGTGGCTCTATAGATGCTCCAGTGTAGGAGAATTGAGGGTGGAAAGGTGGGAGTGGGTGAGTTTGTGGAGGAGCACCCTCATAGAAGCAGGGGGCTCTGTGATAGGGTATTTCCAGGAAGGAGGGAAACTGGGAAAGGGGATAACATTTGAAATGCAAATAAAGAAACTATCCAATTAAAAAATACTATCCATAAAAAAATAGATGTTTTGTTTTGTTTTTTAAGACTGTGTGCTCATGAGCAGCATCAAACCTATATCTCAGTGTTCAAGAGGGCCTCTAGAGGAAGTGACGTGCCTTTAGTAGGATCCAAAGTGTCCACATATGTCTTCTTCCACTCTAGTTTCTACTGCTGACTCCTTTGTGAAACTAGGCCTAAATGAAGACATTGGAATTTTAATGTATTTCTCTGTTACAGTTTGCAGCATTAAAACCTCTATGCCAGTTGGTACAGAGAACATGAAAAGTGAAAATATATCATTTTAAACATGTATTTAATTGTAAAACCATAGTTAAAGCACCAAATAAATAAGGGAAAGATGGAAAGATTCAAAGGTAAATGTCTTATGAATTATTTGGTCCTGTTGTTGAGGCATATGCAAAGGGGGAAGTAAAAAACTGCCAACAGGACAAATGGGACCATGAAGCTGAGAGCTTCATAGCCAGTGAGAAATCACCTATTGTGTTCCATCAGGGTAATGGTATTAGAAGCCTTTGGGAGTAAATTTTAGCAACATGAAAATCCAAATGGCTCCAGATTAAACATCTTATCCTGTGTCAATCTATATATTGTAATAACCCAAAGATGAACCTCCCAATATTTGTGTTCGATATGTTCATTTTTGGAGTTCTTTGGTCCACTTTTTCTCAGACCCCTTCTACCAATGACATACCTAGATACCAGCAACAGTTCTACCATCTCCACAATTTAAATCCCAAGCCTGTCAATCTCCTCTCTGTTTACACACTTATAGAATTGTCTCAAATTCATCATTTCTTTGATTTCCTTATTATCCAAGTCCTTTGACACTTACCTCCTTGGTGTTCATTATGTGCCCAGAGGGGAACACTTGTAGGTGCAGATTCTAACTTCCTTACTTTAGGCTACTTCTAGCCTCAAGTCTTTAACAGTCATTCCTTGCCTGTGTTAGGGCTAACATCCCATGACTAATAGACAAAACCCTTTTGAAATCTATTAACTTAGCAGACTACTAGCTTCTACAAACTCCAAAACTAAGAATGTTATCAAATAGCATTTGATGTCCTATTTTCTGCAAAGCTTTCTCTCATCTTGATGTGTCACCCCTCATCTGTGTCCTCCAATGTATTTAAACCTTCTTTAATTCATTACTTTCTTTGTTTTATAAACTATAAAACTTCATGAAACTGCCTCTACATTGAAACGTTGTATTTGAGGAGACAACCTAAGGTATGTGTTCACTCATGGCCCATGGTCACTCATATATAGCTCCAGAAATAATCATTTCCTTAACCCTTTTAAGGTGTTCCTTTCAATGAAATAGTCATCTCTTTTCAAAAGCAAAGGACTAACAAGGACCTCTCTGAACTTCTAGTCAAGGGGCACCTAAGCATTACACTAGTAGTTTAGGCCCCTTGCAACTTTAACATGGAGAATTGTTAGTGTTTTATATAATACCAGATTGGTGAAGGAGAATCTCATAGGGGGTATCAGACAAAGCATGTGTATGAGGTGAGAACTTGCTCTTGGCCTGTCATGTATAAAGTTATAGAGACCCTGAGTTATGGCTATCCAGAGCTGGCACTGTATGTCATTATACACATCTCATGGGCAGAATGACTGGAGAGTTAGAAACTGCCTTAGAATTCACAGACCTTTGTAGTACCCATCACTCTTCAGACTATTGCTTGCTGTTTGGTCCTTCTTAACCCTAAGTAAACTTAAGGATGTGAAATCCATAGTGTCTTAAGCATTGTCTCAGAAATTATCTGCTTTTGTGTATGCTTTTGTGTATCTTTGCTTCATATATCAAAATCTGTCACATGCTAAACTCAATGCTTAACCTTTTACCTGTACCCAAAAGATAATATTTAGAGAAAGAAAGATGAAAATCATGATTACTGTCTTGCTTTAATAACATTAATATCAAATAAGCCTACCATGCTGCCCTGCATTCCAAATTCATCTCCTTGCTCAGTAGCCTTCACTATGAAATATGGGATGCTTTCTCTACCTTCCCCAGATCTTACAATAATCCCTCAACATTCCTCTTGCTCAATGATAATTTTGTTTCTGCATTCCTGAAAGACAAAGAAGCAGAGATGGAATGAGGAGAGACACTTCTACCTCTCCCTTTGTTTGTCAAACTATAAAAACAGTGGTAAACAAGAAATTGTAATTTCCCTAGAAATCTCATTTGCTGGAGCCAGGTAATAGCCAAAGGAAGAACTTGTCTCAAAGGGAGAGATTTCACAGAGTTCTGACAACTTGTCAGATTCTTTCTGTAAAGACTAGAGCTGAGAAAATGATGGTTGGTGATGGGCTGGACCACACCTTGACCAGGACTGTTTAGTTCTGCAACACATTTTGCCTTCCATTTAAAGCTAAATTTCATGCCATGACCCAAAGAAATGGATTTGGTAGATGTGGTCTCTGAACATGTTGCTCTTGTCTTCCAAAATTGTGGCCACATCCTTTACTTCTCTGCTTCTCACCATTATATATCTCTTTCACAAGCCTATTGAAGACAAATGGCTGAGAATAACTCATTAAGGCTTTTGGGACTGCAGCTTTTACCCTAATGACTCCAGCAACATTCCTGCCTGCAAATCTGTCAGCCTTTTTTATTTTGACCAGATGTTCTGTCTTCCTCCTGATAAAATGAATAAAATGCACTTGCTTCTACATCAGAGACCTGTTCACAAGATCTTGCTCCCTCTTGATTACATTATAATTTTGTTCCTGCAATCCTTCCTTTTCTTCTACATTAGCAAAATTTCCATCTTTCCTAGACTCTTCCAATCAGTGCTAAGAACATTCTACATTATCTTTAGTAGTTCCTGTCCCCAGAAAGTCATCTATCAATTCTATTTACCTCATGCATCCCAAGAAAGGTCCTCCAAATAATTGACTTTATTTGACATCTCCCAATTCCCATGAAAAACAAGAGAAACTTGCATTATTACACTGCTTTCCTATAAATTCTACCCCATTTAAGCTTTATATAGAAAGTCTATTAGGATCTATAAAACATAAGAGGCTCAACAGGTTGCCAGATTTAGTAACAATCTACAATCAGCTTTACTTTAAAATGCATTGTTAATCTTCTCAAATTAATCAATAGTCAATGCAATATCATCAAAACTCACAAAGATTTGTGTTAGAAAGCAGCAAGCTAATTTTAGAATTCATATGAGATGGCAAAGAACAAAACAGCTTTAAAAAAAGAAGAAAAAAGTAGATGGCATTAAAATGTAGGATAAAACAACAGTCATAATAATAGTTAATGGTGTATCTGCATAAGATAGATCAATGTAACAGAATAGAAGCTATAATGCCTAATTCAATAAAGATTAAAGTGATAATATGGATTTTGTAAAAACACACAAATGTCTTTTCAAAAGATAATGAAGATATTGTAAAATGGGGTGGCTAGATATGATCATATATATATATGTAAAATCTCTGTAATAGAAAAAAATGAAAAATAAGATATGAAAAGAAATTTTTAAAAGACAAATCACAGAATGAAAGAGAATATTTATAAATTACATATCTAATAAAGGGTTTCTTTTCATAATATATGAACCACTATCAAAAGTAAATAATAATAATAATAATAATAATAATAATAATGAGGATAAAAGATTTGAAGAGACTCTCTACTAAAGAAAATCTACAATCAGTAAATAAATGCATGGAAAATTGTCTATTATGCATTAGGAAAGCACTAATTGGCACAAAAAAATACAAGTAAAGTTGTATCTTGACTTAGTAATTGTTCTTCTTGAAATTTTCAAATTGATGGTGCTAACAAGTGATCTACATTTAGGACACCTACACATCAAATTAAACACTGGTCTTTTCTTGGCCTAGTAAAATGCAGTACCTCCCACTTCCATGACACTGGACAGCATCACAGAACCACAACTCCTAGCCAACACAATCCACAGTGTGTCATGCTGCTGAGCTCCGGTGTTCCGTGGTTAGGTGGGTTAAATGTTCTTGGAACTTAAAAGTTTTTCAATTTATAATATATTTGGGGGTATTCGCTCAATGTACATCCAAAAGTATCTGTATACTGTATGTTCATGGTGAAAACTGAAAAACATGCAGTTTCTGGCAATAATGTAGAAAAATTAAACTCTCCTCCTTCACTGACAAGAGTGGAAGAAGAAGATACACCTACTTTGTAAAAACCAGATGGGAAGTTTCAAAAAGTCAACTATAAACTTACCATCTAAGGAATGCTTTCTACTCCTAAGTACTTGCTCACTGTACCATATGAAGATATTTTCACAGACTTGCTTTCAAATGTCTTTAACTCTCTTACTTTTAGTAGGTCAAACTCAATGCAACCCAAATGGTCATCAATAAGCAAAGGCATAAATCTATCACCTCGCACTTAAGTAGTATTCCATATTACTCAGTAACAAAAAAGAAATAAACAAAACTATTATAACATGCTATATTATAAGGGAATCAAAACGCTTATCCTAATATAACCTACTCTACAACTCCATTCATATTAAACCCTAGATGATGGAAACTAATAGCAACAGAAAACAGATCAACATATAATAATTACCACACAGGGAGCTTTCACATTGGAAACACACTGTGTGGCATATTCTGATATAGAAATATTAGATATAGATATGATATGGATTGATCAGAAAAAGTCAAAGAGATAAATCAGAAGAAATGAAGAGTCACTGACAAGCCTCAGCTGTGACAGAAGTTTCAATATCTTGACTGTGATGACTGAGCCATGAAAACGATGTCAAATAATGTACCTAAAATATGACAGTCTATTGTATTTCAATTACACCTTTGGAAAGGTATAATTTCTGTGAAATTCTTTTGTAAAATTGAGGATAGAGGAGCACTATCTATGATGCCTTCTGGACATGATATGGCCATTTTATTCATGAGAATGCAACAACTGTGACTACCTACATAAATATACACACATGCAAATTCATAGAAGGAGGAGGAGGAGGAGGAGGACTTTGCAAGAGGAAAAGGATCAGTAGAAGTGGTAAAGGGACAAGAGAAGGTAAGAGGAAACATCACAATATAGTACATAAATCATAAACTGTCAAAAAATTTTAAAATATTTTAAAGAAGATATAATATTACAATCATAATTATTATGGCATCTTTTTTAAAAAAACTTTTATTGCATTATGATGAGAAAAGTTACATGATTTCAATTTATCTGAATT
>NW_022196913.1:22873207-22878270 GCF_008632895.1 Mastomys coucha
CATTCATCTCAGAGAAAGAGTAACTTATAAAGTCCTCTTCTTCAAACTTGAGACAAGAGTTACAAATGACAAGCAAAGCATTCACTTTAACTTTGTTGTTACAAAGTTAACAACCACCTTACAAGCCACCTCCCTAGGTAATCTTCTATGATTCTTTTGGGTATATAAATACTTTTGAAATATATAAGCTGTTCTGAAAACCATAGTATAGTGTAAAAACATGAAATAAACAATACTACTAATAGAGAGGCTGAGATAGGAGAAGCAAGATTTCAAGACCATTATGTGGTACACAGCCAGACACTGTCACAAACATACAAGCTGACAGTATATAGATTGTACAATGTTGGACATATTTCTCCAATTACCAAATTAGAGTGACCATTGGATGACAATCAACAAATTTCCAATTCCTCATATTATTGGATTTCAATCGATTAGGATATGTTGGTAATATTAATTTTCAAATTAATATATTAAGAAAAAGTAATTGTCACTTCCGGTTGTTTTGTTGTAAAAGGTGGAATTAGGTTTGTGTGGATTTATTGAATGATTACCTTCTTGCTTCTTCTGGGGTGTAGTTTTGCTCCTTATGTTGATGTTTTCCATCTATTATCCTTTGTAGGGCTAGATTTGTGGAAAGATATTGTGTAAAGTTGGTTTTGTCATGGAATAACTTGTTTTCTCCATCTATGGTAATTGAGAGTTTTGCTGGGTATAGTAGCCTGGACTGGCATTTGTGTTCTTGTAGAGTCTGTATGACATCTGCCCAGGATCTTCTAGCTTTCATAGTCTATGGTGAGAAGTCTGCCGTAATTCTGATAGGCCTGCCTTTATATGTTACTTGCCTTTTTTCCCTTACTGCTTTTAAAATTCTTTCTTTGTTTAGTGTATTTGGTGTTTTGATTATTATGTGATAGGAGGAATTTCTTTTATGGTCCAGTCTCTTTGGAGTTCTGTAGGCTACTTGTATGTTCATGGACATCTCTTTCTTTAGGTTAGGGAAGTTTTCGTCTATAATTTTGTTGAAGATTTTTACTGGCCCACTACATTGGGAGTTTTCACTCTCTTCTATACCTATTATCCTTAGGTTTAGTCTTCTCATTGCGTCCTGGATTTCCTGGATGTTTTGGGTAAGGAGACTTTTGGTTTTTGCATTTTCTTTGACTGTTGTGTCAATGTTTTCTATGGTGTCTTCTGCCCCTGAGATTCTCTCTTCTATCTCTTGCATTCTGTTGGTGATGCTTGCATCTATGACTCCTGATTTCTTTCCTAGGTTTTGTATCTCCAGGGTTGTCTCTCTTTCTGATTTCTTTATTGTTTCTATTTCCATTTTTAGATTGTGGATGGTTTTGCTCATTTCCTTCATCTGTTTAGTTGTGTTTTCCTGTAGTTCTTTAAGGGATTTTTGTATTTCCTCTTTCAGAGCTTCTAGCTCTTTACCTGTGTTCTCCTGTATTTCTTTGAAGGTGCTATTTATGTTTTCCTTAAGATCCTGCATCATCACCATGATAAGTGATGTTAGATCTGAATCTTGCTTTTCCAGTGTGTTGGTGTGTCCAGGACTTGCTATGGTGGGAGAATTGGGTTCTGATGATGGCAAGTGACCTTGGTTTGTGTTGTTTATTTTCTTATGCTTACCCCCTGCCATCTGGTTAACTCTAGTGCTACCTGCCCTTGCTAAATCTGACTGGAGCCTGTCCTTCCTGTGATCCTGGTTATGTCAGAACTCCTCAGAGTCAAGCTGTCTCTATGATCCTGTGATTCTGGGATCCTGTGATCCTGGGCTCGTTAGATCACTTGGGAGTGGGGCTTTCTCTGAGTGTTGTGGGACTGGCTGCAGAGCTTGTGCCCAAGGTCTGCTCAGAACACTAACCCAGACAGACTGGAAGGAACCAGAGTCACTCAGCTGGCAGAGTTTGTGTGCCTGGTCCCTCTAGTCCCAGTTACTCCCAGTGTTGGCACAGATGTTAGTTCTTGCTCACCTCTGATCCTGGGTGTGTCAGAATAGCTGGGAGTGGAGCTTCCTCTGGGTGTTGTGGGACTGGCTGCAGAGCTTGCGCCCAAGGTCTGCTCTGGACTCCAGCCCAGACAGACTGGAAGGAACCCAAGTCACTGGGCTGGCGGAGTTCCCTATTATGGCATCTTTAAGAGACATATTTTAACAAATACTTTCAAATACTTTTTTATTATTAAAATATTTTTCATTCCTGTAACAGGCTAACTACTTGTATATGCATACTGTGGTGAAAATGAGGTACAGAAATACCCATGGATCTTGCTCTTAACTACCTTACAAACTCACAGGGAATCACATCTTAATCAAATAAGCCTTCAAATAAATGTGCAAGTTAACAGTTACAATAAATTTATGAACACAAATAGGAATATATGAGAGAATATTGTACAGTTCTGTAATTTACTTTAACAATTCCATCATGTTTTATAAAAAGCATATTACCACAAGTATTCAGTCTCACTCTAAGGTTAGGTAGATTCATGTTGTCCATGAGTTCTTAAGTTACACAGATTCTCCATTTATGCATTCCTAACTTGGATCAATCTTTAATTAAGTTAGACTTTTATTTTCACATAAAAGTTTCAGGTCATTACAATTTCACAGTTAATGTGTACTTAAAAGTATGTGTTTCTGTTGCCTCAAAAGTAAAACAACATTTCCTGACTGCATAAAGTATTTGGGGATTACTTAGGTTTTCTTCAACTTCGTTTCCATTTTTCCTATCTCTTCATATTTCAGAAGAAAAGCTCTCTGAAATATTAAACAAGTTATTTCTTTCAAAAGCTTTAGTTCTTAAGTTTTAGCCTTTATTCTTGATTTTTTTTTTTTACTTTGCAAAGAGACACGTTGTTCTCTTTTGTTACTATCAGGAAAAAAATCTTTAAAAATATATAGTAAAAGTAACATAAAGTGGGAAATGGAAAAAGTGGGATTGAGGGACGTTGGTTTAAATGAGATGATTGGGGGATGCTGGTTTAAATGAGATGATTGAGGGATGCTGGATTAAGTGAGATGCCACCCAGCGTTTGAGCATTGAATGCTTGGTCTCAAAGTGTAGGCTGTTTGGGGAAGTTTAGAAAGGGTGTACGTGTTGGAGTAAATACTGAGGAGTGGGTTTGAAGTTTCAAAAGACTCTTCTCATTTCAAGTTGGCTCTCTCCACTTTCTGTTTTCTGTTTCTGATGTGAACTCTCAAGTGTTGCTCCCCATCAAGCTGCCTACTACCTTGCCCCCCTCCCAAGACAATGAAGAGCTCTTTTTCCTCTGGAATGGTAAGGACAACATAAACATTTCCTTTCCATAAGTTGCTTTGGTCATGCTGTTTTTATCACAGCAGTAGAAATGTAACTAATACCAGGGGTTATTCTTGTGGGAGGAAGGAGATCAACACACAAAGAGAGGGTGGAAGAAGGGGGAAAGATCAATAAGGATGTCTGGAAAAGTCATAAGGATTCATACTATTCTCCATCTCAAAATATTCATAATAATTTGTCTATGATTATATATTTGTATATATATAATATATATATATATATATATATATCATATAAATACACATGAAAATTTCTCATTTGAGAAGACAATGATTGCCAAGAGCCACAGAGTAACAAAATCCACCTGACTACGGATGAAAAAGCTCTGTTTGAGTTGTCTGCTGTGGTTGTTCAAGAGACTTCTAAACATTAGAGGCTATTACCGTTGCCCTTGTTGCCTTCCAGAAGTTGAAGGTAAGTCTGTATTGCTGAAGATGCCATGTGTATACTAAAGATACAAGATCCAGAAGATCCAAGTTCAATCAAACATAAAATCTTCCTCCTTCAATGGGACCAGAAGGCCATGCAACCTTTCAAGGCAGGGAAGCATCCACTAGTCCCACTCAGCAATAATTCCTATGACCCACAATGACAACCACCATGGTATAGTAAACCTATGGGTGCAACAGAGACATGCATACTTCGGTGGTAACCAACAGCTCTCTAATCGTACAACTTGAGGTTTGTCAGGTCATAGATCTTGAAGGGATACCCACAACTACCAATTTCCTAAGACAGCATAATTCCTAAATGTACTCTATGTAACTTTAAACTAATAGATAAGATATGTCTTACCCCTCAACCAAGAATCTTTGCAATAAAAACAGCAATTGATCAAAATGCAGAGAACAAGTGACCGTCTGGTGCTCAGCCCAAACTGATAAATCTATAACACAACCTCTGCACCCAAGGCTCAGGCAACATTATGAAAGAGAGGGCATAAAAATTGTTAAGAGATGGAGCAACAGACATTCGCTGTGAGACTACAGCTCCTAGATATGTCAGGGAAGCTATACCCATGAACTCTCAACAATATGGCTGCTTAAACAAGGACAACACCAATAGATATGGCAACATGAAAATGGGAAAATTTTCAAATATGTTGTGAGTGTCTTATAAAAGTCTCAATGTAAAACATTCTCTCTTTATGGTTTTTATGCTAAAATATTGAAGAGACTAAGGCCATCTCATTTTTTACCTTCCTCATTTCTCCTGATATTTTTCCTTGTCACTTATTCCAGAATTATACTGTCACTTGCTGAAGTTCATGAGCAAATTTCATCCATGGAGATACAGCTTCACCCTGCTCATTTCTATACAGTACATACTGCCATCCAAAGGAGTCGCTGAACATTACCTAAAGTAGTTAGTTTCTAAGGGTTGTGATGGTGATGATTTTAAACTCCTTCTGGATATATTACTGAGTTTTATACAGAAAAAAAAACTCGTTCACTGGAGATATTGGTTCTCCTTAAGTAGTTAATGTGGCCAAGGTAATGATGTATGCTTAATCCTTTTCTTTTCATAATGGAAAGTTCTCTCAAAACTTGCTTTTGAGGTTGCAAGAGGTTGATAACAACTCTACAACCATGATTTGCATTTATTTTCTCATTAATATCACTAATCAGTCATAATTTTATAATGTCAGTGTCTGAACAATTGTACTCATTAACTTGATGATGCCTACTGCCATCTTTGCTAAGGGAGCCCATGGCCTGGCTGTGGGCCTTG
>NW_022196913.1:22878280-22908329 GCF_008632895.1 Mastomys coucha
TCCTATAATACACCTAAGTTCTTTTTCAAGTAGAATGGTATTTAGAACCACTGGGAATATGTCATTTCAAAGGTCAAAGCTAGAAAATATATGTGGTTTTTGAAGGGCGAAAAGAAATCATGATGTTTACACTGATATCCTGAATTCAAAATTTAATATAAGAGATTTGTCCTGATTTCTTTATTTGACACTTATAAGTCTTTCATTTATATTTCTTATTATTAATATTTATTTTATAATGACATTTAAGTCATCATTTGCTATTTTATTCCTAAATAAATTTTAAATAGCTCAGAAAATGATATGTAAAATTCCTATTCCTTCTACATCCATTTATTTACTGCTACTAGTTGAAATGAATTCCATCTATGGGAAACTTGCATTTTTTTCTCTGAATTGTATTGTTTCATTTTATAAGTGTGTTGTTTGAAGCACTTTCTCTGTGATCACATGTAACACTGAGTGACCTTTTAACACTGGATCCTTTACTCCACATGATTTTCTGTAATCTGGGCTCTGCTTGGCTGTGGGTCTGTGTTCAGGAGAATGTTTCTTCCCACTGCTGTGGTTAACATTTATGAAATCACAAGTGGTCTTGTGGGATTTGAGGATACCTCACTTTGATGACAAACACTTAAAATTTAAGTATAATAATTCAGAAAACATGGGAGCCCCCATTAAGACAAATGTTCGAGTGTGAGTGCATCTTCTTTGACTAAGAGAAGTGCTGTTTCAGAAAACCTGTGGCTCTTTCATTGTGTTCATGAGTCTGATAGCTGGATCTCTATAGAAAAGAAAAACCACAGAAACCATAGCATCACTTTACAGCATGTTTTAAATATAAACTTAGTATGACTGGAAAGAAAAGGAAATCTTTGCGAAACAGAGATTTTAAAAAAATGGAAAGTTAGTCTCCAGCTTCATGCAAAAATAGTGGATATGCTTTTTGATCTAAGAATGAAGAATGAAGACAGCCTGGGATTTGAAGTCCAGAAACCCAGGAACTCTCTAGGCAAAACTATGAATCAGGACCAGTGTCTGATACAACTCATGCCTCAGTTGGTTAAAATATGAAATCATTTTGTTTATACGTTATGATGAAAGTTGGCCCAGGATTCATGACCTGGTGCAAAATGATCATAATTCAGCTATTGAAAATTGCATAGGCTATTATTTAAAATGAGCTGTTAATTTAAAGCTAATTAAAAATGTATGAGGAAGAAAATCGACAACAGAAAAGTCACAAAAATTCATAAACAAGATTAACTCCTCATAGTCTTCAAAATCTTGTAAATGACTATGATAATTAAACAAATTGCTAAATTATAAAGAAGAAAATTGGTGAAATAGAAAACCATTTAAAAGAAATCAAGAAATAAGGCTGGTGTGACAGCACATGGTTTTACTCTCAGTGCTCGAGAGATAAGGGTAGATGGAACTCTATGAGTTCAAAGCCAGACTACTCTAACAAAGGGAGTTCCAAGCTAGCAAAGGCAATATAATGAAATACTGCTTCAATTACTTAGTTGATTAGTTATTTAAAATCAGATCTTCTAGGAATAAAAATTGGAACTGAAGCTAAAATTTGGTGGGCGGCTGAACTATAGCAGGGCTTAAGTAGAGAAAGTGGAAAGAGAATGGGAAAGTAGATAGGTAGATCTTTAATCAGAAGAAAACTCAGAGCGGGAGGGGCAGAAATTATTATATTTTGGAATTTAATTCCACTTTCTCTTAATCTGTGGTTTTCTGTTAGTGATAGTTTACCTTCTTCTGACTTTCTGTTTCTTTATATACCTCAATGTCAAATTCATTTCATTTTCGATATTCAGCTGAAAACCTGTAGGTAAAACCTTTTATTATCTGACACAAATACAGAAATATCAATAATATCTAGAAATTAAGAATAAATGTTAAATGTCTACAGATAACTGTTAATAAATATCCTATGAGTTATGAACCAGAATACAGAAAACAAGAATACATAAAAGATAACACAGTCATAGAAAGACAGAAAGACTGCAAAGGGTACACACCAACAATGACAGTGAAAGCAAACATACTAGGAATTTTCAAATGCTAATCAAATGATTTGTTAATCAAATTATATTAGAAATTATAAAATATTTGGAATTAGCAATGAGATTATTAGCCCTGAAGTTTAGGTGTAAATATAGGTGATGTAATGCTTTGAGGATTAACCTAGTAGCCATGAATACTATCCCACAATTCCCACCATTTGTTATTAGAGTCCTCATTTGATCATGTCTGCCTCAGTGTGTGAGATAGGACTCATAACATGTTTATCGCAAATAGAATATGTCAGGAGTTATGAAAAGGATATACATGGTGCTGGAATATTGTCTTTTCACTGTTTGGGGCTATGCTCTCTTGTGCCTTCAAAATCTGCCCAGTGATAAGAACAGGAAGGCAGACTTCACCCAGGAGTTGTCAGAGGACCACTAAGGTTGAGGCTGAACAATACTAGAACTGGAGTCTGTCTATAACCACAGGAATGAGCATGAAGGGGTGGATTCTTCTGGACAAGCCTTGCCATGTTTGCAGTCCTGCCTGGTAGGTTGACAGTCACTTTCTAAACTTTTCTAATATTGGTTGAGGAGCCAACCAAGTAGGGCCCGGACTCCTGACGGCAGAAACTGGAACATTATTGTCTAAATCCACTATGTTGTGTTTGCAATAATTCTAAGAAATTTAATTTTTTTTTATTTAAAAAGTATAAGCTAAGCATTAAGCTGAACAATTTAAAAGACTGAAAAGGAAAGAAGCAGCAGACCAAAAGAAAGTCAAAGGAAGAAACAGTAAAGGTTAGGGGACAAAACCCCAACCAAAACGAACAGGAAAATGAATTATAACAGACACCAAAGAAATCCAGAATATTATAAGGGAATGCTTGAAAAACGTATGCTCCATCACCTTAGAAAGCTTAAAAGAAATGGACAAATTTCTAGGTTGAGCTGAATCACCAATATCAAGCAAGAAGAGTTTTACTATATAAAAATTATCCTAACAAGGAAAGAGGTGGAAAGAGTTATGAAAACCCTAACTAAAACTATCCCAGGTCCATTTGGCTTCCCAGCAGAATTCTAACAGATTTGCAAAGAAATCCAAACAATAGTTCTCAAAGGATGAAACAGAGGGGGTTACTTCTAAACTCCTACTATGTATTTCTCTAATACACAAACCAAAGATACAGCAAACACAATGAGAAAACTATAGGCCAACATTCCAATGGACATGAATGAAAAAGTCCTCAATGAAAGAATACTGGCAATATACCATTCAGCCATATATTAAAAAAATATCAGATTAATTATTTGATTAAGTTGTTTTATTTGAGATTCAGGAATGGCTCAACATATTTAAGCTGATAAATGTAATAAGTCATCTAAGTGAACTTAAAAAGAAAATTTACATGATCATCTAAGAGATGCAGATAAAGCCTTTGACAAAATTCACTGTCTTTATTTTTATTTATTTATTTATTTATTTATTTATTTATTTATTTATTTATTTTGTTGGTTCCTGGGATCCTAACTCAGGACCTTCGGAAGAGCAGTCAATGCTCTTACCTGCTGAGCCATCTCACCAGCTCTATGTCTTTATTTTAAAATCCTAGAGAAAGTAGGACTGGGAGTAGATACCTCAGCACAATTAAGGCTAAATACATGAAAAACCTAACCTATAGCCAGCATCATCCTAAATGAAAAAAAACTCAAAAGAATACCATTAAAATCAAAAGCGAGACATGACTGTCCACCATTCTCCACTTCAATACAGCATTTGGTGAACTAAGTAAAACAACAAGACAAAAGAAGAAAATTAATAGTTATACAAATTGGAAAGAAAGAAGTCAAATTATCCCTATACGCAGATAGTATTATATTATACATACAAGACCCCAAAACTCTGTTCACCTGTAGAAATGATTGATATTTTCAGCAAAATGGCAGATTAAAAAATTAGCTTACAAAACTCTAGACTTTCTATATACTAGTAACATGCTGCGAACAAAGTTGTGGAAACACTTGCAATCATAATAACTTCAAAAATTGGATATCTATTAATAAATCTAACTGAGGAGATGAAAGAGTACTACACAGGAAGCTAAATGTCTGCAGAGGAGAATTGAGAAAGGTACTATATGATGGACATATCCCCATGCTAATGGTTTGGTAGAATTCATGTTGTTCAAGTGACCATCCTATAAAAAGAAATTTGAAAAGTCAGGGCAATACCAATCAAAATCCCCATGATATTCTCTACCAAAAAAAAATTCTAAAATTCCAATAGAACCACAAACTGTCCTGCATACTCAAAGTAAGATTAAGAAAAAGGGCAGCTAGAGGGATTACTATACCAGATTTCAAGAATATTGATGAGCTATAATATATATTAATTAAAAGTTATGTTATGTGTTATATGCTAAATGATTTGTTATATGTTATGTGATATGTTAGATGATGTGTTATATGTCATAAATCATTTATCATGTATCACGTTACAGATGTTAGATGTTAGACAAGATATATAGCATGGTGCTGCCACAAAAACAGACATGTAGACAAACGGGATGTACTGGAAACACTGGACATGAGTGCAAAAAACTACAGACATCTGATACTTGATGAAAATGTCAAAAGACAACATATTTAGGAAATGGTGTTGGGGAAACTGGATGCTCACATATAAAAGAATTAAAACAGATATAGCCATATTCATTATCCTGCCCAAAAAAATCAACTCAAAATAAAAGACTAAATTGTTTAAACTGCTGAAAGAAAACATGGACAGTAACCTGAAAGGCATAGGTGTAAGAAAGAGCTTTCTAAACAAAACTCCATTTGTTCAGGAATTAAGATCAACAATTGATAAGTAAAGTGATCCAATAAAAGCAACAAGCTTCTGCACAGCAATAGAAACAATCCAGAAGAGAGGCTATCTTCAGAGTGGGGGAGAGTTGTTGTCAGGTATATGCTCATTTAAGGGTTAATATCCAGAATATACAAGGAATTCAAAAAGCAAACAGTCAAGAAAACAAATGACCATATTTCAAAATAGAACCATGGGTCTGAGTGGACAGTTCCTCATTCATTGCTCATAGAACTGCAAACTGTGGCAGCCACACTGGAAATTACTGCAGAGAATTCTCAATACAATAAAATTTAATATACTGCATTACCCAGCTATATGATTCTTTGGAAAATACCCAATGGTCTTTATATCCTTCTAGGAAACATTGCTCAGCTGTGTTCATTGCTGTTACATTGAGAGTCACAATAGCTAGGAAATGGGAACAACTTAAAAGTCTTCTAAACGTTAGTGACTAATAAAAATGTGGTAAATGGTGTTATGCTACACCAGATGATAATGCTCCTCCTAAGATCTATAGACTCTCTAACAAAAACACCAATTCTAGGCATGTGTTTTGGGTATCTGAGATTCTACCAAACAATGGTATAGATTACTACCATTGCTCTTAGTTTCTTCCCTGGATTTGAAGGCAAGATTCTATTGCTGAATACACTGCATGCTTCCCACACAGGACTTGAGGGATTCAAGTTGCAACAGACTTGAAAGCCTCCTAGGCTCTAGGGCCCATAGTATTTGAAGATGCTATGCAAGCTGACAAGGGTAAAAATTAATTAAATATTATGCAGCTGTCACAGCTACAAACCATAGATAGCATGACCAGACTGGCAAGATATTCCTAGTGGTGCAATAGAGACATTACTATCTAGGAGGTAACCAACAGCTATTTAATTGGACTTAAAGTTCATTCAATAGAAAATAATTCATACCTGGTACTGTAAACATAGCTGACTATCCATAGCTGGAGAGGTCATAGACCCTAGTAAAAACCAACTACTGCAACCTTCTCTAACTGCATTCTTCTTTCTAAAGATTTATTTAGCTTAAATATATGGATGCAATGTAACTCTTTTCAGACACACCAGAAGAGGCCATTGGATCAGTCCTACAACAGATGGTTGTGAGCCACAATGTGGTTGCTAGAAAATGAACACAAGACCTCTAGGAAGAGCAGTTAGTGCTCTTAACTGCTGAGTCATCTCTCCAGCCCCGCTAACTGCATCCTTAATATTTAACCTTATACTCACAGATAAATGTAGTTCTCATCTCCTATTAGAGAAAGTTTTTGTCATAGTTAGAAGCTATACTTGACACTGACAACTTGCCAAAATGCAGAGGATAAGGGATCAACAAGCTCCAGTTGGTACATCTAAGAATATTGATGAGCTATAATATATATTAATTAAAAGTTATGTTATGTGTTATATGCTAAATGATTTGTTATGTGTTATGTGATATGTTAGATGATGTGTTATATGTCATAAATCATTTATCATGTATCATGTTACAGATGTTAGATGTTAGACAAGATATATAGCATGGTGCTGCCACAAAACCAGACATGTAGACAAACGGGCAACTCCTACAAACAAGGTTCAGGAAACTTCAAGAGAAAGGGATCAGAAATATGGTAAGAACCAGAAAACTAAATGCCTATAGGAGCTTGTCCTCAGGGAGGAAACTTCAAATTAGTTGCAGGTTAAGTCCTTCAAGTCCTCATTTGAAGTATACAGTGCCTTCAGCAATAGATGTTGGTCTTAGATGGCATATTCTAGAGGTAAAAGTGATCTGCACCCAAGAAAACCACTCAGCATTGTGGTTTTCATAAATAAGACCTGGATAAAGATGACATCTCTTAATATGCTAATGAGGATGGGGGAATTTCATAAGCCCACCCCTAGATGAAGAACTACAGGAAATTAATCGCTACCAAGAGAGGAAGAATCAACTTTTTCAGTGACAAGTCTACTGATAGGTTATTTTCTCACAAGTTCTCCATCCTAAATATATGTTCATATGAGCAACAGTACACAGATTCAATAAGTTTTATACACATATACACATATATGTGTATGTAACAATTATAATTAAAGAAGAAACAGTCATGTATTTGAGAGGGAATGGGGGACACGAGAGAGCTGGAGTGGGAACTGGGGTTAGAAAAATATATAAATATAGTACTCATGTAAAATTCCCCCAAACAAAAATTAAATTAAAAATTATGTTCAGGCCAGTTCTATTAGTAAATTAACAAAAATAAAAACATATTATTTAAAATGTAAATACCCAGAAATGAAACTAAAATCTCTGTTCATCTTCCTGATCTGCACATGCTTCATCGAGCATTTTTTTTTTTAGGAGAGAGTACCTAATTGGGATTAATTTTCTTTTTTTTTAAATTAGATATTTTCTTTATTTACATGTCATATGATATCTCCTTCCCCAGTTTATCCTCCAAAAAATAAAATACAGTAAAATAAAAACAAAAATGAAAACAAACAAAAGAAAAGCCCTGTTCCCTCCCCGCCTCTGCCTGCTCACCCACCCACCCTCTCCCACTTCCTGGCCCTGGCATTCCCTTACACTGGGGCATAGAGCCTTCACAGGTCATCAAGTGTTTTTGTTTGTTTGTGTTTGTCTTTTTGAGACAGGGTCCCACTATGTAGCTCTCACTGTCCTGAACTCACTACACAGATCAGGATGGCCTTAAACTCAGATATCTATAAGTCTGACTCTGCTTCTAGAGTGCTGGGAATGAAGGTGTGTACCACCAGGTCTGGCTTTTCAACAATTCCCATTTCTTCAGCAAAATGACTAAGGAAACTGCGTTTGTTGAATTACATGTAGTCCTATGAAAAGAAATGTAGGCAGTCTTAACTGAACTCTGGGTGATCAAGCACTGTGAACAGGAGTTACACTGTTACTATTTGAATGAGATATGAACTCAACTTGTAAGATAAATACAAAACTTTTGTCTCTTATTCCATATTTGTTGCAGTTTTAGATACTGTTACATGTTTTTCCTTTCCATATTTTGATATGTTTCAGACTATGTGTTTCTACTTTTTGCTTAGAATCATGTAACTGTATCTACATACAAAATTTGGAAGTTCTTCCAGTTTCTGCAGATGGAAACCTGTTGTTTTGACAAAGCAATCTGTGTCTGAAGCTGTCATAGTATCACTACCAGTTGGCTCAATGTTGGGCAGCTAAGCCTGGCTTTTCAGTACATCAGCATTCAAATCCCTTTAAGACAAGGAATTCTAAGTTCTGGCTCAGATTCGAATCAGGATGTACTGTTGTTTCCTCTTTTATGAAGTGTGAAGCTTTCAGATATGGACAGAATTCTAAAAGAATCCTTTTTTTGTTTTGGTTTTTTTTGGGGGGGGGTGTGAGACAGGATTTTTCTGTGTATCCCCGGCTGTCCTGGAACTCACTCTGTATACCAGGCTGGCCTCGAACTCAGAAATCCACCTGCCTCTGCCTCCAAAGTGCTGGGATTAAAGATGTGTGCCACCACTGCCCAGCAAATATCCTGTTCTTATATCCACTATACAAATTGGAGATGTAACTTTGCAAGTAAGGTATTAATTACTCACTTAAAATAAGTTCTTTTGGTTTTTCTTTCTTAAGAAAAATGAGACTTTCTTTGGAACTAGAGGAACATAAATAACAAAAGTCTCTCAGTATATGATAAAAACCCATATAACAACATAAGTTGTTCACTACACAACTCCAGAGTGCTATTCACATGGGCTCAACTATCAAAGAAGTGTAATACAATTGAATTGCCATCTAAAGCAGAGTGGATCCACAAATTCATGACTGTATATTTCCACTCTCATACAAAGCAACTGTCAGTCACTAACATAGACAGTAAAATTTTATGTGTGTTTTAAGCCACTACCATGCTGTTTTTACTACTGTAGCTCTCTAGTATGATTTGAGGTATGGGTGGCAGTTCTTTATTATTCAGGATTATTTCAGCCACCCCATATTTTTATTTCAAAATCAAGCTGAAGTTTGCCCTCTCAAGACCCATGAAGAATTGTGTTGGAATTTTAATGTGAATTGCATTGAATCTATAGATCGCTTTTGCGAGAATGGCCATTTTAACTATATTAGTCCTATTAATTCACGAGTATGGGAGAACTTTCCATCTTCTGGTATCTTCTTCAATTTCCTTCTTCAGTGTCTTAAAGATTTTAGCATACAAGTCTTTTGCTTGCTTGGTTAGAGTTACCTCAAGATTACGTATTATCTGATGTTGGCTATGGATTTGCTGTAAAATGCCATTATTATGTTGAGATGTATCCCTTGTATCCCTGGTTACTCCAGGACTTTATTATAAAGTGCTGTTGGATTGGCCTTTTCTGCATCTAATAAGATGATAATTTAGATTTTGTCTTTCAGTTTGTTTATACAGTAGACTATATTTTACCTATTTATATATGCTGAACCATCCCTGAATATCTGGGGGAAAACCTACTTAATCATAGTTGTAAAGGAATTTTAATCCAGCAACATGACTGCTTTGACAAGGTATCACATCCTTAGACTTTCAAGGCTTGTATGATATGGCTGGGATGCAGATGAGCCAAATACCTTCAATTTATCTCCCTGAAATACAGACACAACTTTAGTATACATCTTTAATCCCAAAGAATGAAGGTAATGTTGATTTGTAAAAGGAAGCACCATGTTTGAAAGTGACATCTAATTGAGCTGCAGACAAAGTGATGAATCAAAGAAAAAATTGATAGAGTGAGTCAGAGATAGGATATGCCCAACTCTTACAAGAGCAGCACAGGAAGGAGAGACTACTTAAGAAAGCAAAGTGGGGTGTTGGGGGAGGAGGCAGTTTTACTGGGACAGTTTTACAGAGACAAGTTGCAGGTCAAGGCAGAATGAATCAGAGAAGGAGAAGCCAGAAGATTAGAACAGACTGCCAGAGTTAGTTTGAGGCCAAGCAGAAAAATTCAATCAGAACACAAAAGAAGCCTGTATGAATCCGCTTGGAGAGGAGTGTGGGCCAGACAGCTTAGTTGAACCAGATAGCCTGAATTCAGACAGAACTGGAAAGGGCGAGATTATTCAGCAGTAACCCTCTAAGATGACAACATCAGGTGAATAAAAGTTAAACTTACATATTGTGGATGATTTTTTTCTGGTGGGGTGTGTATTCTTATATTTTGTTCACAACTATTTTATTGAGAACTTTTGCATGTATTTTCATAAAGGAAATTGGTCTGCAATTCTCTTTCATTGTTGAATCATTATGTGGTTTGGGTGTCAAGGTAATGGTGACCTCATAAAATGAATTGGGTAATATTGCTTCCATTTCTATTATGTAGAATAATTTGAGAAGTATTGATATCAACTCTTCTTTCCAAGTCTGGTAAAATTCTGAGTTAAAAACACCTGGCCTTGGGATTTTTTGTTAGGAGACTTTTAATGACTGTTTCTATCTCACTAGGAGTTATAAGCTTGTTTAAATTGCACATCTGGTCTTTGTTTATCTTTGGTAAGTTGTACCTACTGAGAAAATTATCCACCCTTTTAGATTTTCCAATTTGGTAGAGTTTTAAAGTATCTCCTATGATTCTCTGGATTTATTAATTTGGATATTCTCTCTCTACCTATTAGGTAATTTGAATAAGGGTTTATCAATCATTGATTTTCTAAAGGAATCAATTCTTTGTTTCTTGATAACTTGCATTGTTTTGTCATTGTTATTGTTTCTATTTTACTGAGTTCGTCCCTCAGTTTGATTATTTTTTGCTGACTACCCCATTTGGGTGTGATTTTTTTTATTTTTGTTATCGAGTTTTCATACACTCTGTTAAGTTACTAGTATGAGACCTCAGTTCTGTATGTTAGCACTTAGTGATATGAGCCTATTAGAACCGCCTCCATTCTGTCCTGTAAGTTTGAGTTTGTTATGTGTTCATTTTCATTCAATTCTAGAAAGCCTTTAATTTCTCTCTTTACTTCTGTCTTGACATTTTTTTCCATCTAGTAGTAAGCTGTTCATTTTTCATGAGTTTGTAAGCTTTCCATTGTTTTGGTTGTTGTTAATATCCACCTTTAATCTACGGTGATCAAAGAGGATGCATGGAATTATTTTTATTTTCTTGTACCTATTGAGACTTCCTTTGTGACCAAGTATATATATAGTCTATTTTGGACAAAGTCCCACAAGGTGCTCAGAAACTATATCCTTTTTTTGTTTGACTGAAATGCTCTCTAAATATGTTAGTTCCATTTGGATTATAAGATCAATTAGCTCCAATATTTATGTTTAGATTTTTTGTCTAGATTGTTTCTCTTTTGGCAAGAGTCGGGCATTGAAGTCTCCCACTACCAGTGTGTAAGGATCCGTATGTAAGTTAAGCTGTTTCTTCTATGCACTTGGGTGCCCTTGTGTTTGGTGCATAGATGTTAAGAATTGCGATGTTCTCTTCATAGATTCTATAGTATCCTTCCCTATCTCTTCTGATTAGTTTTGTGTTATGACTTATTTTGTCAGATATGAAAATGAATACCCCAGCTTGATTTTTAGGTCTATTTGCTTGGAATATCTTTTTTCATTCTTTTATTCTAAGGTGGTATCTCTCCTTGGTGTTAAGGTTTGCTTCTAGGATGAAGCTGAAGAATGAACCCTGTTTTTGAATTGTCTGAATCATTTTATTGGTGGAATTGCAGCCAGTGACATTGAGAGATATAAAGAACAGTGTTGATTCCTGCTGTTTGTTACTGTTATTGCTGGTGGTGGTGATTGTAGTGGTCGTAGTGTTTTGCATGTGTTTCTTTGTCCACTTTTGATTTGCTGGTCTGACATTTTTTATTTCTTGTATTTGGGGTATGGTTAACCTCTTCAGGTTGAAGTTATCGGTCTGATGCCTTCTGTAAGGCTGAATTTGGCAAACAATGACTAAATTTGATTTTATCGTGGAATATAATTTTCCTCATCTAAATTGTGATTGAAAGTTTTGCTGGCTATAGCAATCTTGGCTAGTATCTGTTGTCCCTAGAGTTTATAGAACATTTGTCCAGGCTCTCAGGACATTTAGTCTCTATTGAGAAATCTAGTGTTATTATTATAACACTACCTTTGAAAGTTACTTGTAGATTTTAATATGCTCTTTTTTTCTGTATACTTAGTGATTTTTTTTTATTATATAACAAGAGGAATTTCTTTTCTGATCTGGTCTATTAGCTGCTCTGTACACCTCTTTTACCTTGACAGGAATATGCCACAGGCCGGCCAGTCTAGGCCTCCCTCAACCCGTAGGGGGAACAGGATCCTAGTCAGGAAAACAAGGTGTTGGCGAAGAAATGACAAACAGAAACAGACACAAGGGAGTGCTAAAACTGAATGCAATTTGTACAAAGTAGAAATCAGGCTTATATAGTATACAAAGAACAGGGCAAACTACAGAAATCCTTTAGGCAGGAGATGGTCACATCAAGGTCAGTACAATCAATCAGCCAGGTGCAAGGCGGAGGAGCAGTGGTGTCATTCTTCGGACTAGGTTGTCCTGGCAGCCCCAAGATAAACTCTCAGGGTCTGTCTTGAGGTAAGCATCTGAGGGTCAAAGGGTCGGATTTTAGATTTCCTGGGCTGTAAGGTAAATAATTAGGGAGAGAAGCCCTAAAACTTTTCTCTAGTCAGTAAAATAATTCTGCTTTGTGTGGGACTGCTCTTAATAATTAGTGCCTAACTGCTATCTCTAACTTTGTGGGACTGCTCTGATGATTTGTGCCTAACTGCTATCTCTAACTTTATGGGACTGCTCTGGCAATTAGTGCCTAACTGCTATCTCTAACTTTAGATACACTCTGTCTGATAAGACAGCTCCTTTGTAGAAATTCCAAGCTAACTACAGCTAGGAGATCAATTAGGATTATTGAAACATTGTGGAGGCCAGGGAATAATGTTGAATCTCAGTGTTAGCTATAACAAAATATTTCTTAGGGCACCTTTATGCCTGAATAAAGAAAGCATGCAGATCTCTCCACAGACTTATCAGAGATCAATCTGGAAGACATCTAAGTTAGGAGATTCCAGCAACTGACTGAAATACCCAGGAGACAAACTCCCTTTGGAGTCATAATGCCTCTTGTCCATGATCAAGTTTTAACCCTGATACTGTAGACCTACTGGGTAAACGAGTGAGTGCAGCAGGAATATTCTTCTTTGAATTAGGGAATTTTTCTTCTATGATTTTGTTGAAAATGCTTTCTGTGTCTTTGACCTTGGTTTCTTCTCTGTCCTCTACTCATATTCTTATATTTCAAAATTCTTTTTAATGAAACCATATTGTTCTGATACCACAACCACACAAGCACTCAAAAAAAACCCAAAAATTATATACCAATATCTTCTGGCTCTTGAAATATTTCTGCTTTCTCTTCTGCATAAATCCCTGAGACTTAAGAGGAATGGTTTGATAAATACATTTCACTTAGGGCCAAGTGTTCTAAAAGTATCTTACTTTTTCTATATTATCTATTTTTCCATATCTGTGTTAATTACCATCTCCTGAAAGAAGCTTTCTGATGAATGATGAATGAGCTATGGATATAGAAACATATTATTAGGAGTCATTTTAGTACTATTATCATTTAGTAGACTATTAGTAGTATTTTTTCCTAAGGCCCATGACCTATACTGTCACAGGTTTCAGACTCCTTTAGCAGTTTCAAATATGGATTCTATCTCATCAAGTCAGTCTTAAACTCAATTTTTAATAAGTAGTTCATTACTCCTATAACATTTGTGACACTATTAAACCAGTATATCTTGCAGGTAGATCACTGTTGTGGGTTATAGGTTCAAGTGTGGGTGATAATAATGACATTGATATTTTCTCCCTGGGTAGCATACATAGTACCTTCCAGTGTCATAGATGTAGTTAACAAGGCATTAGTTCAATTTCTCCACATCACATGACACAAGTGGTGTTTTCAGCAAAATGGCCTGCTGTGTTTTGGAGGAAAACTAGGTGGATCAATCATGTTTTATGGGTTATTTGGTACCCCTTTGACCAACAACTCATCAAAATGTAATCCATTATTTGTACTGAAGGGCTTTACTTGGTAGCATAAGATATCTAGTTGGAGTCTTGTCTTTCTCCATATATAACAACTCAATTTATATTCTATTCACTTATGCATATATTTTAGGAAGCTGCTGCCCTAGGAGATTTCCATATAACTTCCTAGAAAGTTTTAGGGTTAATTCTTCCTTCCTGTAATCTTTCATTTACCCTGCCCTCTCATGTTCCACCCATTTGATCCTGATACTCTAGATCCCTCTTTAACCATCTTAACACTATATACTATTTCTCCTTCTTTGAAAGCTCTCTCCTTCTTCTCAGGTACCTTACTAACTACCTAACTACTTTGGTGATTTTTAAATGAAATACACATATCTAAATCTAGAAAGTGAATACCCACATATAATAGAAAGAAAACATACAATGTTGTCTTTTTGGTTGAGGTTATCTCACTGGGGATGCTTGTTTTACAGCGTCATCAAGTACATGAAAATTTCATAGTTTCATTTTCCTTATCAGCTGAATAATGCTCCAGTGTATAAATGTGCCACATTTTAACTGTAGGTTCTTCAGTTGATAGACATCTAGGCTGTTATGAAGAGGTCAGTTATGAGTGCACATAAGTGAACATCTCTAGTAAGATATAGAATCCTTTGGGTATAAGATCAAAAGTGCTATAACTGAATCTTGTGGTCAAACTGCTTTCAACTTCTGAGGATCATTCACACTGATTTCTATAGTGGTTGTACCAGTTTTCACTCTCAAAAGTAGTAAATACTTCCTTTCCCCACAACTTTGCCATCATCTGCTCTTCTTTGTTCTATTAATCTTGGCCATCTGAAAGAGTAAGAGGAAATCTCAGGATAGTTTTAAAACTTGTATTTCCCTGACTGCTAAAGATGTTGAATATACTTCAAGCATTTCCCAAACACATGTGTTCCATCTTTATGAACTTTGTTTTATTCTACATCCTATTTTAAAATTGACTTTCTCACCATTAAGGATGATGTTGACTGTGGGTGGGCCTGTTGTAATTTGTCTTTTACCTTGAGATATGAGATATGTATCTCTACTCTCTCCAGGACTTTTATCTTGAAGGGGTGATGGATTTTGCCAAAGGTCTTTTCTATATATAATGAGGTAATCATACTGCCTTTGTCTTTCAGTCTGCTTATCCTGTGAATTATGTTTATTAATTCACACAGTATTTTCATTATTGAGAAGAAGCCAGTTGAATCATGGTGGATCATCATTTATATATATTGATAAATATGGTTTCCAAGAATTTTATGGAGAACTTTTACTTCTATGTTTATTAGGGATATTGGTCTATAATTTTCTTTTAGGTTGAGCTTTTGTATAGTTTTGATATCAAAATAATAGTGATTTCATTAAAAAGAATTATTGAAATATTCTTTCAGTTTCTATTTTATAAAATAATTGAGGCATATTAATATTAGTCCTCCTTTAAGTATCTGAAAGAAATCTTCACTGAATCTATTAGGCTCCAAACATCTTTGGTTGGAAGATTTGGCTTCTATTTTACTAGAGATTGTGGGTCTGTTTAAATTGTTTACTTCAGAAGGTTGTATATATGAAGAAATATACCCATTTATTCTAGATTTCACAGCTTGGTGTAATACAGATTTTTAAAAGAATATTCTTACGGTTCTCTGAATTTCCTTGATGTTTGTTGTAATGCTTCTCTTTTCATCTCTAATATTATTAATTTGAATTATTTTATCATTCATTTGGTTAATTTGGCTAAAGCTTTGTCAGTCTCTGTTGCATTAATTATTTTTATTGTTTTTGTTATTTACACTCCCTATTTTATTCCCCCATCCATCCTCTGATGGTTCCATATCCCATATCTCCTCCCCACCCCCACCCCGTTTCCACCTGGATGTCCCTACCTTCCAACCCACCTGATCTCTAAATTCCCTGGGGCCTCCAGTCTCTTGAGGGTTAAGTGCATCATTTCTGAATGAGCACAGACCCAGAATTCCTTTACTGTATGTGTGTTAGGGTCTTCATATCAGCTGATGTATGCTGCCTGGTGGTCCAATGATTGAGAGATCTTGGGGGTCCAGATTAATTGAGACTGCTGGTCCTCCTACAGGGTCACTCTTCTCCTCAGCTTCTTTCAGACTTCCCTAACATCTAGGGTCAGCTGCCTCTGTCCATTGGTTGGGTACAAATATCTGCATCTGACTCTTTCAGCTGCTTGTTAGGTCTTTCAGAGAACAGTCATGATAGGTACCTTTTTGTGAGCGCTCCATAGCCTCAGTAACAGTGTCAGACCATGGGACCTCCCCTTGAGCTGGATCCCACTTTGGACCTTTTGCTGGACCTTCTTTTCCTTAGGCTCCTCTCCATTTCTATCCCTGTAATTCTTTCAGGCAGGAACAATTATGAGTCAGAGATGTGATTGTGGGATGGCAATCCCACCCCTTACTTGATGCCCTGTCTTCCTGCTAGATGTGGGCTCTATAAGTTTCCTCTCCTTACTGTTGGGCATTTCATCTAAGATCCCTCCCTTTGAGTCCTGAGAGTCTCTCACCTCCCATTTGGGGTATCTTATATTTTCATTTTTCTCATTTAAAAATTTAATTCCCTCTATCCTTTCTGTCTTGACCCAGTTTTTATTGAGTAGTGAATTGTTCCGCTTCTGTGAATTTGTATACTTTTTTCTCTCTGTGTTGATATCCTGCTTTAGATCTTAGCAGTGAGATAGGAGGTGTCTTGATTTGTATCTAATATACAGTTGATTTGGAAAAGCTCCATGGGCTGCTGAGAAGAACATATATTCTTTAGTGTTTTTTGTGGCACACTCTAGATGTATATTAGATTCATTTGATTTATGGCATTATTTCAATCCAGTGTTTCTCATTTTGTTTCTGTTTGTTTGTTTGTTTGTTCCTTGCCTGAATGACCTGTCCACTGGTGAGAGTGTGTGTCATCGAGTGTACCCAGTTTCCCTGTGTTATGGTCAACATGTGTTTCTGTTATGAAACTGAGCATTCTTGTACTTAGTGCATAAATGCTTAGAAACCTTATATCTTCTTGGTGGATTTCTCTTTAATGATTGTATGATATCTTTCCACATTTCTTCTCTTAGTTTTTATATGGAGTCTACTTTGTCAAATATTAAAATAGCTGAACCTCTTTCCTTCTTGGTCCCATCTGTTCAGAACATCTTTCTCTATCTATCTTTTTACATCTGACCTTGATGGCGAGATGTGTTTCTTGGATTCAGAAAAAAAAAATGTGTCCTGTTTTTTAATCCAATCTGTTAATCTGTGACTTTTCATAGGAGAATTGAAACCATTAATATTGAAAGTTATTACTGACTAGTCTTATTATTTCTTGTTATTTTACTATGATGCTGGGTTTTTTTTCCTTCTTCCTAAATCTGAAATCAAAGATTTAAATCTGAAGTCATAGATTGCAATGTGGCAGGGCTGATTTCTTCTCAGATCCCCTTTCTTGACCTACAGGTGGACATTTTCTAGGTCCTTTCATTGCTTGTACTTATTTCCTCTGTACTTATGTGTATCCTCATGCCTTCTGCAATATGAATAGCAATCAGATAGGATTAAGGCCCTACCTTAATACTATTTTACCTTAATTATCTCATGGACTCCTGTGTCTTAATACAGGTACAACCTATAATAATCAGATATTTGAAAAGAAGAATATAATTCATCACAGCAGTTTCCTGTTCAAAATTTTATCTGCCCAGATTTAAACTCTTCCCCGCACTCACTCATCTATGTCCCACTAGCCTCTTTTGTTTGCCAGAGGCACTAATATCTTTTCTGCCCTCCTTCGGTCTTCACACATTGTCTTTCCTCCAGAGGTGCTCTGCCTTCTGCTTTGCCTGGCTGCTTATCAGTATTTAATCTCAGGTGAAGTATTTCTTCCTGAAAAGCCTGGGATCTAAAGTTATCCTCTCTTCTTTCACTGTATTTCAAAGTTTCATTTTATAGTGCATAGGTATACTTGTCTATGAGATCACTTAATAATACCTAGAAAATATTTATGAAGGATAATTAACTTAACTCATAGAGACCAAGACTGTAAAAACAATATTCTTTTTTTTTTATTTTGATCACATATTTTCCATTTTGAGTTAGTAAATCCAAATTTTACTCAGTCCTGTTTCTTTCTGCCTGAAGAAGTACATATCACATTTTTGTTATGGTAAAAAGAATGATTCTATTAAACTTCTTGTATCCATAGAGGCACCAGTCATATTAGATTAAAGCAGGCAATTTCTGAATGCATAATTTTATGTTTCTGCTTTTTGTTTATACTGGCTAATTTTAGCATCAGTGGGATCTATATTTTTCTTTCATCACTGATCGTGGCAATTTGTACTTTTTCTTTATCCTTACAAGAAAGACATGCCAGGCATAGATCCTTACAGGGATCCAACTTTTGATATCAACTTATTTTATTTATTCATTTTCAAGTTATTCGGGAGTGTAATTTTCTCCATTCTTTCAAACTTTTTAAAATTGAAACTTATATCATGGATTTAATCATCATTCTGTTAATATAAATACTTAGAAATATAAAATTTCCTCCATAAACACTGTTCTGTATGTATTTTGAAACTTTTTATGTTTTAAATTTCATGAAAATGTTTTTTTCTGACTTACAGAACATGGCTTGTATGGTTTAGTCCCTCAATATGGCCCAAGAGACAATCTTTCAGATGAGATGAATATTGTGTGCATTGAAATCAGCCGGAGAATATGGAGCATAGTCTTGAAATGGCACGTAGTTTAAGTTGGTTCACAGTGCTGTCCAAATCTGACCTATCCTTTATTCACCAGCCACGTAGTTTACGTTGGTTAATAGTGCTATCCAAATCTGACCTATCCTTTATTCACCAGCCACGTAGTTTAAGTTGGTTCACAGTGCTGTCCAAATCTGACCTATCTTTTATTCACCAGCTTTTGACTGCTTACACTTTAATCAGAAGATGATTAAAATCACCATCTGTAACTGTGGATGTATCTGTTCCATCAGTTTCTACTTTATGTATTTTAAATATAAGGCTGGTGTAGCAATAGAATTATTTTCTGATGTTGTCCCAGTCCCTTACTTACTCATCAAGGAGAGACCATTTTTAAAACTAATAATAGCTCCTCAATATGAATAAATGGGAAAATATGGAGCAAAATGTCATAGCCTCTCTGTCTTCAACCTCTTTATTCCTTCCACTTACGCTGCACATATTTAACTGCATCAACCTTTTGATTAAAGAGTAAAACAAGCTTCTTTAAAAAGCATTCTATAGCTAACCCCACCTTCCATTCATAATCTAATCCAGTGTCAGTTTCACATAGAGCTGTATGTCTTTGTTAAATAATGAAAGCTGTCATTGCTTTAAAACTATTTTATCCAGGAGAGGGTGGGTTGGTGAGCAGGGGGAGGGGGGAAGAACAGAGTTTTTATTATTTTTTTGGTTTATTGTATTTTATTTTATTTCTTTTTTTTTTCAGAGGGGAAACTGGGATAGGAGATACCATATGACATGTAAATAAAGAAAATTTCTAATAAAAAAAGAAAGAAAAAACTATTTTATCAATTTCTTGATGATTTTAAATACTATATTTTAATATTTTTGTCTCCTTCCCCCATATCCTTCCTACCCCTATTCTATACCTACATTACTTTGTTCCTCATTTTTTTTAAAAAAATTCGAGTCCCATTCATCCTATCTATGTACTCAGGTATGTGGGCATTCACTGGAGTATGTTAGATCTATCAGTGGCCACATTCTTAAATAAAACTACCCCTCCTTCTCCTAGCAATAGCAGGCAGTAATCCAGAGTGCCTCAGATGTGCTGGAATTTCAAGCACATCTCCTCCTTCCATGCTGTGATCTTGTCTGGCTTGAGCTTGTGCTGGTCATATATAGGCCATAGCTACTGTGGGTTCTTATGTATGACTACTCTATTGTCTCCAGAAAAGTTTCCTCATAGCTATTGACCACTACCAAGGGATTCTGGCTCTTACCAGCTTTCTGTCCATCTGTCCATTCTTTCCCAATGATCTTTGAGCCTTGGGGATGGAGGTTGTGATATAGATGTCCCATTTAGGCCTGAGTACTCTATGGTCACTTATTTTCTGCACATTAATCTCTGTGTTAAAGTCTGTCTACTACAAAAAAAAAAACCTACCTTATCTAGTGAAGTTTGAAAGATGCAACAATTTATGGGTACAACAAGAAGTCCTTAGGTGTCAGTTTAATACTATGTACCATTAACAGAATAACAATAACAACTCCTCTCCTAGGGTCACAAATTCTTGTCCACAATAACTGTATAATATATTGGTTCCATTTTATAAAGCAAGATTAAACCCAATCAAAAATTGGATTCTCCTAAGACATTTGTGCCATTATTGCACCTGTGGGCATATTTTGCGAAGGAGGTTGGTATTGTATATAGCTCATGAAGTTCATAGCAGAGTAAGAATGATAATTATTTTTCTTCTCTGATAGCATTCATAGCACCTACAAACACTATGCAAGCTCCTCAGTGGGGATGAAGTGTCAATGTCAATAATAGCTTTATCCACATTCTAGTATGCATAGTAACTAATTAGTAGGAATGAAGCTTCCAGATAAATACCAGCTTTATTTATTCATGTTCTTTGACTCAAGTATGTGATGTGATGCCTTCAGCAGTAATACTACATTCTTGTAGAGAAGCCAAGATAATTGCAATAACCTGTAGTATTGGGGTTCTATGGAACCTCAATGGCCAACAGCTTCAATAGAAATAACCCATTCCTGGCACGGTATTTTTTTAATCCACCATCATCAAATTGGTTTCATTCTGTAGTTGTAGGAATGGCTCAACATACACAAATAAATAAATAAATAAATAAATAAATAAAATCTGTCACATATAGACTAGAGGAGAGAAACCATACAGTCATCTCATTAGACACAGAAGAGGAATTTGACAAAATTCAACATACCTTCATGATAAAAGACCTTGAGACCTTAAAGGTACAGAGAACATAGTCTAGTATAGTGGCACAAGTCCACAGCCAACCTTATCCTAAATGGAGAAAAACTCAAAGAATTTCCACTAAAATCAGTTAATAAGACAAGAATGTATATGTACTGTTTATTCTTGTATATTACTTGAAGTATTAACTAATGAACTAAGACAAGTGAATGAGATCAAGGGGATCAAACAAGGAGGGAACAAGTCAAATGGTCCTTATTTGAAGGTGATATGATTGTAGAATAGGAGCCTAGACAAGTTATTAAAAATCTCCTACAGCTGAAACACACATTTAAGGACAATGGCAGAATACAAAATTAACACAAAACTCAGTAGCCATCCTATATACAAATAACAAGCACATTGAGAAAGAAATCAGATAAACAATACTATTCACAATTACCTCAGAAAATTAAAATATCTTAGATAAATCTAGTCAGGGAACTGAAAGACTTTTACAATGAACCAGGTCCTTTTTTTATCAACTAGGATATGAGTAGGGGCTTGGAAAGGATTCAACATAAAGAACATTGAATCCCTCAGTCTGATATGACTAAATTTGAATAATACTTTTCAAACATTGGGTGATATGTACATCTAGAAAAATATTCTAACTGATATATATATGAAAATTAAATGGCAAACACACACACACACAAACACACACACACATACACACACACACACACACACACATATATATATATACATATATATATATATATGTGTATATATATATATATATATAAAACCAGTTTTTGTACTGTTAAAAACAGGCCTCTTGGGTTGGTCCAAGCTCATCTGTCCCTCATAGTCCCTGTTTTTGTTGCTACATCTGTTTACCTTTTCTTTATTAAAGTCAAAGCACAGCAGATATCCTACTAGAAACTGTGACAATATCTCTTAGTCATGAAAAATAACTTGGACTTTCCCTTTGCTCCCTGCAAGGACTGAGTGTTATTTTGTTGATTTTACCATTTATTCCAAGTTCAACCTTGTGTGTGGAGTCTGGCCACATTCTTCCTCTTGAGACAACTGTAATAGGGTGGCATGACCTTTTCTATGCCACACCTTAAACATTTATGTTTTAAAGAATTTGATAAAATTAATTATTTTTGCACATTAATCAGATTTGTGTTACTATAAATTTTTACATGTAAATAATAGCAAATAATACTGGTAAAATGTTCTAAAACTCTGTAACCTTGAACAATTCATTTTTTGTGTCCAATCGACCTTCCATTTTAGCATCTGTAAAACTGGGATGCTTCTCATAATTGAAGTTGTCATAGTTTAATGGGGGAGGATTTTATCTTTCCTCAGTGTATCATGAAATCAGTCATAGATTATATTCTAAGAAACAATAACTCTGAGTATAATCACTTTTTCTATTATTATATAGAGGAACTGAAAGAAACAAGATGTTTATCATGAACATGAGGAAAGTAATAATGGATTTAGTATTTAGTGCTAGGGCATCAAATTCAACCCTTAAACATATTTACTGCAGTAGTACCAGTAAGCACAATCAGATGGTATGAAGGGGAAAAGTTCATTAATGGATTGTCCAAATGTTGATGAGCCTAAATGTACATATCTATAGTATATAACATTTTCACATTCAGGTGCCTTCATTATCCCCACTTGAACTTTGACCCCAACAGACTTCCTCATACATCTACCTATAAACATCCTGATTCTTTATCATTCACAATCACCCACAGCTATCTTAAACACAACTCTAAATACTCAGGTTTAGTATATAAAATTGTCCTGTGCCATGTGACACTTCCCTATCATTGAATCTAAACACCACAAAATTCCTCTCGTGGCATTCCTTGGAGAAGATCATTCAAACCTTACAACCAAACTGAACTTGCAATTTCTTCCTTCTTAATGATATCTTCTTGGTGAATGTATTAAAAACAAACATTGTGTGTACTTAAGGGGAATATCAAGCACTTATTTTTTGGCATTTTCAAATATGTTCTTATCAAACACTTTATTGGTATTGGAGAATGAACTCATACAACATAAGCACAGGCTCAATCATCAAACTCTACTCTCTAGTTCAGTCATGTGTGTTTAGGTATACATAAACTCAAATAAAATTAATACTGGACCCTACAGAATTTAGTGTTATGTAGGCTATTGTACTATGCAAAAAAAGAAAGTATATCTTAGGAGGAATCCTTCCTTTCTCCTAGTTCTCCCAGGTTAAACTGAAAAGAAAATGAAAGAAAAGATGGAAATAGGGAAGGTAAGGAAGAGGGAGAGGAAGAAGAAGAAAAGAAAGGGAAGAAAATGGAGAGAAGACAGGCCAAGGAGAAGGAGAAAGAGGAAAATATAATGATATCATCTTAACAGAGTTATCAGTAAAGAAGGTTTTTTTCAGTATTTTTATTAGATATTTGCTTTATTTACATTTCAAATGTTATCCCCTTTTCCAGTTTCCCACCCCCAATTCCCCCATCACATCCCCCTCCCCCTGCTTCTATAAGGGTGTTCCTCCACCCACCCACCCACCCACTCCCACCTTCCCACCCTCAAATTCTCCTATACTGGGGCCTCCAGCCTTCACAGGACCAAGAGCCTCTCCTCCTATTGATGACCAACAAGGCCATCCTCTGCTATATATGCAGCTGAAGCCATGTGTCCCTCCATGTGTATTCCTTGGTTGGTGGTTTAGTCTCTGGGATCTCTGGGGTGGGGTGGGGGGAGTCTGGTTGGTTGGTATTGTTGTTATTCCTGTGAGGTTGCAAACCCCTTCAGCTTCTTCAGTTCTTTCTCTAAGTCCTCTATTGGGGTCCCTGCACTCAATATGATGTTTGGCTGTCTGCATCTGCCTCTGTATTTGTCAGGCTCTGGCAGAGCCTCTGAGGAGACAGCTATATCAAGCTCCTGTCAGCAAGTACTTCTTAACATCCACAATAGTGCCTGGGTTTGGTAACTGTATATGGGATGGATCCCTAGGTGGGGCAGTCTCTGGATGGCCTTTCCTTCAGTCTCTGCTCTATACTTTGTCTCTGTACTTGTTTCCATGAGTATTTTGTTCCCCTTTTTAAGAAGGACTGAAGCACTCACACTTTGGTCTTCCTTTTTCTTGAGCTTAATGTGGTCTGTAAATTGTATCTTGGGTATTCTGAGCTTTTGAGCTAATATTCACTTAACAGTGAGTATATACCATGTGTGTTCTTTTGTGAATGGGTTACCTCACTCAGGATATTTTCTAGTTCCATTCATTTGCCTAAGCATTTCATGAAGTCATTGTTCTTAATAGCTGAGTAGTACTCCATTGTGTAAATGTGCCACATTTTCTGTATCCATTCCTCTGTTGAAGGACACCTGGGTTCTTTCCAGCTTCTGGCTATTATAAATAAGGCTGCTATGAACATAGAATTTATGAACATAGAACATAGAATTTTCAACTAAGGAATACCGAATGGCTGAGAAGCATCTAAAGAAATGTTCAACATCCTTAGTAATCATGGAAATGAAAATCAAAACAACCCTGAGATTCCACCTCACACCAGTCAGGATGGCTAGGATCAAAACCTCATGTAACAGCAGATGCTGGCAAGGATGTGGAGAAAGAGGAATACTCCTCCATTGTTGGTGGGATTGCAAGCTACTACAACCACTCTGGAAATAAGTCTGGCAGTTCCTCAGAAAATTGTACATAGTATTACCTAAGGACCAAGCTATACCACTCATGGGCATATACCCAAAAGATGCTCCAACATATAACAAGGACACATGCTCCACTATGTTCATAGTAAAGAAACTTTTAACATGGATCATCGTGGAGAAAAAGTACATAATCTGAAATTCTTTGTAGAACTGAACAGCACTCAGAAGAGATGAAGAATTTTCCCAAACAATATAATCTTCTATCTCAGTATTGTGACCTTAATAATTTGCTTTGAAATGCAGAAGCACAGAAAACAAAATGAAAATGAATGTGTGTGCTAATTTTAATCAACTCCACAGTGTGTCACTTACCCCAGCCAGAAATTTACTCTCAACATAAGATCAACTGGTATTACATTGGAAAGTACACATCATGAGGCTATGAATACTTTTTTAAAAATCTTCAAGTAATTATGTTACTAGTTTAGATGCTGAGTGTTGGAGTGAATTTATGTGGAAGAGATTGTTGGCTTTGTCGTTAGTATGGAGAACACCAGAAATGGTAAAAGTAAGGTAACTGAGCCACAAGAATGGTAAGTGAAGTACAGAAATTCACATGTTAGTAACTCTCATGATCATCAACAAACTCTCAAGCAAACACAGTTAGTTTTGGAATAAGGAAACCACAATGGTAGAGTGCCCACTGAACATGCCCAAGCATATGCCATTAAAAGGGGAAGAAGGCTAACAGATGTCATCTGCCAGTTACCAGGTAAATTATCACTTCATCTTTGGCCCATTGCTAAAGTTGGCTGTGTGTTGGGGGGGGGGGTAGATTCTTTCTTTTTTCTTTTTTATTATTTATTTAATTTATATCCAAATCACAGGTTCCCTTCATACCTTTCCTCCCAGGTTCTCCCTCTCCCTGCTAATCTAACCTTACTCCCCTCTTTTTAGAAAAGGGGAGGCCTTCCATGGATATCAACCAGTGTTAGCATGTCACATTGCAGTAAGACTAGAAACATCTTCTTC
Organism: Mastomys coucha; assembly: GCF_008632895.1. Classification (NCBI taxonomy): domain Eukaryota; kingdom Metazoa; phylum Chordata; class Mammalia; order Rodentia; family Muridae; genus Mastomys; species Mastomys coucha. The sequence continues at coordinate 22,903,923 of NW_022196913.1, forward strand.
TTTTGAGGTCATACAGAGACAGCCCCTGCTCATGCTTTAGGAATCTCACATGAAGACACATCTGCACAAATGTTACATATCTGAAGAGAGCTTAGATCCATTCCATGCATGTTCTCTGGTTGGCAGTTTAGTCTCTGAGCCTCTTATAGGCCCAAGTTAGTTCATTCTTTGGGTTTTCTTGCGGTGTCCTTAAACTCTCTGGTTCCTTCAATACTTCTTTCCTGTCTTCCACAAAATTCCCTCAAGCTCCATTTAATGTTTAGCTGTGGGTCTCTGCATCTGTTTCCATCAGTTGCTGGGTGTAGCTTCTCTAATAACAGTTATGCTAGGCTCCTGTCTGCAAGAATAGCAGAATATTATTAATAGTGTCAGGGGAGATCTTTGCATGGCACAGGTCTCAAGCTCGATCAGTCATTGGTTGGGCCTTCCCTCAAATTCTGTTCCATCTTTTACCCCTGCACATCTTGAAGGTAGGACAAATTATGTGTCTAAGCTTTTATGGTAGGGTTTTTAGTCCCAATCCCTCCTTTGGATGTCTTGCCTGGTTACAACAGTTCGCTGGTCCTGGCTCCATATCCCCCATTGCTATGAGTTATAGTGAGGGTCACTCTTAGATTCCTGAGAGCTTCCATTTTCCAAGGTTCCTGGTCAGATACAGTAAATCTGGCAGAAAAAAAGAGTTGGGAATAGCCTTGAAGACATTAGCACAGGAGACAACTTCCTGAACAGACCACCAACAGCTCAGGCACCAATAGCTAAGATCAACAGTTAATAAATGGGGCTTCATGAAACTGAAACGTTTCTGTAAGGAAAAGGACCCTGTCAATAAGACAAAATGGCAGCCTACAGAATGGGAAAAGATTTTTCACTAAGTAAACATCTGGCAGGGCTGACATCCAAAATATATAAAGAACTCAAGAAACTAGACATGAACAAACCAAATAATCCAATTTTAAAATGGCGTGTAGAGTTAAACAGAGAATTCTCAACAGAAGAATCTCTAATGGCTTGGAAGCACTTAAAGAAATGTTGAATATCCTTAGTCATCAGAGAAGTACAAATCAGAATGACTCTGAGTTTCCATCTTTCACCCATCAGAGTGGCTAAGATCAAAAAGTTAAGCAACAGCTCATGCTGGCCAGGATGTAGAGCAAGAGCACTCCTCCATTGCTGGTGGAACTGCAAACTTGTACAGCCACATTGGAAATTAATTTGGTGGTTTCTCAGAAAATGTAGACTATATCTATCTCAAGACCCAACTATACCATTCCTGGTCATATACCTCGCAAAAAAACCTCCACCATACCCCAGGGACAATTTCTCCACTATGTTCATAGCAGCTTTATTTATAATAGCTAGAAACTGGAAACAATCTAGATGTCCCTTAACTGAAGAATAGATAAAGAAAATCTGGGATGTTTGTAGAGTCTTTCAAAGAGGCAGAAGCTGAACCTTCTTGGAACTCAAAGAGTGAGTTTTGTGATGGTTTCTGTGTTTGCTGTTTGTCCTTAGGCTATTCATGGACAGCTTTCTTTAAAATGGTCCATAGAAGAGTAGCTGTGAGCTTTGATTTTACTGACTGTTAATATCTACCACAAAGAAAGTAATAAGTGCATATGTGTCAACAGATTCAGATGGATACCCATGTCATAATTATGACAGTGGTAGCATCTGCTCCCATCAGATGTTGCATGGGGGGACTGGACACATGACAGAAACATAACTATTTAATAAATGAGTAACTAGGGCCCACTGTAAATCTAACTTAGATATCCGGAAGATAGGAATGAAGAAGAAAATGGATTGTATTTGTTCATTTTGTCACTTTGTTGTGTCAGATACAAGCCTGGATATGAACACAATAGATGTGAAATTACACAAGATCCAGGCCAGGCTTTGCCAAGGAACACCTGATTTAGATGCTTTGTTCAATAGGCAGGGACATACAGCATGCAGTTTTATAAAATTGAAAGTCTGAAAAACAAGGTAGGTGCCTGATTTTTCCCTTTATAATAGGAAATAAAAATTATATGAGCCAAATTTTTGACTTCTGCATGACCAAGGAAAACACTAGAAAAAACTTAAAAGACAAGTTAAAATAAAACATCGTTTGAAAAACAAAGAGAAGGCAATAAATATGTCAATGTTCAACAAGCATTCTATAAATAAACTAATATCCTTTCATCTTATCCATTACTAGGGATCCTACTGTGAAAGAGGCCCCACTTGACTGTTAATACTTTTAGTTATGAAGTGTCTCTGTGAGTCTGGAGAGGCAGGTCAGAGTTTAAGAACTCCTCTTCCAGAGATCACAAGTTCATTTCCTAGCACCCACATAGTGGAATGGTATGCAAACATTTATAATTCCAGTTCCAGGAAACCCAATGTGCTCTTGTGGCCTCTGCAGACACCAGGCATGCAAATGGTCCACAGACATATATCCAGGCAAACACTTATACACATAATAAAGTATTTTGCTGAAGACTCATGTGGGACTGGGCATGGAGGCACATGGCTATGGTCCTAGCATTTGATCGGCACTTCATGGTCATACTTAACAGTATAGCAAGTTTGCAGCAAGACTGGGTTTCATGAGACCCTGTCTCAAAGTTAAGTAACTAAATAGCTAAGTAACAAAAGGCTCATTTTTTTAAGGCTTGATCCCAACTATAAAGAACACTCAGAGATAAGCTTTTGAAGGGACAATGGATTATGAAGGCTTGCCTTCCTCAGTCAGTTAATAAGTTGATGTATCTTCATTATAAATTCTGTATTGAGAGGTAGAACTGTAAATGGAGGAATTAGGCCATTAAAGCATGTGATTCCCTTGTCTTCCTTTCTGTCCTTCTTTGCTTCCTGGAAGTCATGAGGTAAGTCAATCCACCGGACCACATGTTCCTCCCATGATATTCTATCTTACCATGGGCCCAGAAACCAAGAGAACAAGTGGTCATGGGAAGGATCTAGAACAAACCTTTCATTATTTCAAATTGTTTTCTCTGATGTTTGTTACAATGATGAGAAAAATAATGACACAATGTTCAAAGATCCTCTTTACTTCCAGTTCATGCAGACATGTCTCTCTCTAGAAAAGGTGCAACCTGAGCTTTGTTACAAGTGAATGTTGCAAGATAAATGCCAGTTTAATTTGTTACTGCTTTTACATTTCGTTTACAATATTGCATGTGTGTGTGTGTGTGTGTGTGTGTGTGTGTGTGTGTGCGTGCATTTGCATTCACATGCATGCACACATAGAAAAGTATAAAGGTCATGACAAGATGAAACAAAGCAAGAGACATCTTGCTGAAAGAGATCTGAAGAATACCTTGCATGCTAGTTAGAGTGAGGAAGGGTGCTGAAAATATCATCCTTTCTAGGCATATAAGAGAAGATGAAAATTAGTACAGTGAATCAAAACTGAGAAAACATGAAACTGTAGGGGGCACAGCTAGGGACTAACATCCCTAACACAACAGCATTTGTAAGCATTCCAGGCTGTGGGTTACTATCATTTGAAGCTTCACAAAAAGATATGGATCTCTATATTAATATACATATTAATTTATTTATAATTAATATATAGTTTTACTAAGGAGACTAAGTGCACACACAAGCTCTTTAACAGTGGGAAGTAGTGGAAAAATCTCTAGGAGGAAACTGACTGCACCCCACAAACAGTGAAGCAGACTGCCCTGTCATTTGTGACACAAGACCCCTTGTCATTAAGCAGAGGTCATACACTGGAGAGCCACCAGCCACATGTTTTATCAACATCCTCTCTTTGAGTTTAATGATTTTTATTTCCTTTTACTTTTGCATTTCTCCACATCAAAGTGAAACAAAGGAGTCTCCCCTCTTCTGTGTGTGCACATGCATATAAAAGTCAGAAGGCATTCTTGGATATTATTCTTCAGGCAGTGTGCATGTATTTTTTGAAACTACATTGCTGTACATCTCACTAGTCTGCAATTTACCAAGGCTGGCCGATCAGCAATCCTCAAGGATCCCCCATCTCTGTCTCTCCAGTCCTGAAATTACAAGCACAATGCCCAGGGTTTTAAAATATAGATTCTGGAATGAAACTCGGGTCATGAACTTTACCAACTGAACTATCTCTCAGGGCCAGGGCATTTCTAACAGGAGCACCTATTGCACAGTCACACTACATCTGTATTCCACTGAACACCATAGCCCCAAACAGGAGCCATGTCCAGAAAGGCAAGGCCTCACTACTTATTGCTTTAGCTAAGTTACACCCTCAATTTTGCCAACTACCTAAATTTGGGGTATTTGAGTCTTTAAAACATTAAAATAACACTTTAAGATAAAAAAGAATATAGATATAAATATAGTTATCCATATATCCATATATATGAATATATATGTATATGTATATATATATATATA
>NW_022196913.1:22908339-22914696 GCF_008632895.1 Mastomys coucha
TATATATATATATATATGGAAGTTTTCTCTGTGTTTCTCCAAAGCGCTGTCATTTGAAATTTCCTTTCACTGCTCAAAATTGTCTCTGCATAAATCATCCCTAGTATAAAATTACTGTATTTCATCTCCTAGGCCAATGGGGTCCCTTTTTTGCAAATTTACCTGAAATATCTACCAAGCTAAGAGTGATAGCTTACTTCAGTAGAATATGCAGGAGGACCAAAAGTTCAAGGCCATCCTTTTAGAGCTATACATTTTGGGCTAGAGATATAGCTCTATCACTAGCAGCACTCACTATTTTTACTGAAAACCCAAGTTTAATTCACAGAACCCACATGTACCTCGTAGCAATCTATAACTTCACTTCCAGAGATCCAATACCTTGTTCAAACTTCTGCAGATACCAGGAAAGCGTGAAGTATGCAAACATATGCACAGGCAAAGCATCCATATACATAAAATGAAAATAAATCAATATTTTTTAAAAAAAAATGTTACAGGTCTGAAGAGATGACTCATTCATTAGCAGCACCTGCTGCCTAATCATGAGGACCAGAGACTGGATCCTAGTACCCCCATGACAAGCCAGGCATCATGCATGCATGCACCTAGTGGCAAGGAAGGTAGGAATGGGAGAGTCACTAAGACTTGCTGGATTTCAGCCTAGCTAAGAAAACACAAGCTCCAAGATCAGGGACTGGCTCTAGTTTCAAAAGGAAAAGAGAAAGAACACTTGAGAGGAGCTGATGCATCTTCTGGCACCCAGTACATGTACAAACATGGAAACCTGCTGACATATCTGCATATGCATTCACACACACACACACACACACACACACACACACATTGCATAAATAGGAAGTAAATTTTTTAAAATTATCAGTCACATAACTGCAACTCACCGGCTTGTGGTACCTGAGATTGCCTGAACAAGAGCCACAGAACAAGCCAATCAACATTCTATTATGGATAAGGGAGGGGCTCAAGAGCCTCCACCCATATCTGAGGAACTGTGGATAGTGATGCATCCTGGAGGAGGGACAGTTTCCTTTAAGGGTAGCCACTGGTAGACTGACCATTCTCCATTGGATGGCCACAAAGCTAGGAATGTATGGACACCATGTAAGTGTTTCTACTTGGATGAAAGAGTATCCTGGAACTCAGAAACCCAGGAACCGTACAGCTCGAAGGGAAGAGGTGTACCATTGGAAGGGCATCCTGAGACATGGGAGCTCAGGAACCACAGAACTCTAAGACAAAGCTTTCTCAGCAGAGGAGTTACAGCTTCCAGGGGAGGGTATCCCCAGCTGAGCTTGGGAGCCTCAGCCCTGTTCATTCTTCACTTCTCCTCTCCATTGCTTCTTTTCTTCTCATCTTCTTCCAACAAGAGAGTCACACCAGGCAGAAAATCTCATGAAAGAGATTGAAGGGTCTATGCTGTGGAGGGATGAATCCAGGGATGGCTGCCCCCTGTTCCTGGGAGGAGGCAAATTGGACAAAGAGCAGGGCTTGCATATGATTTCTTAGAGGGCATAACTTTTCGGGTTAGAAATTTCTAGATTGAGGACTGGTGAGATTTCAAGTACTGGTGCTCAGGGATGGGTAGGGTTTGCGGGAAGTTCAAGGGGTTGGTTGGTTTTCCTCCTCAGAGATTGGTGGCTTATTTATTAACCCCTATTTCCCTGCATCAGGTTCATGGGTTAGGGTGAGAAGTCCTTCCTTGCCACAGTTGATTTCTACTGAGGCACCTCCTCTGTGAGGATGCTCTGGGAAGCTGGAGAGGAGGTGTTGCCACTGAGGACAGCGCCTGAGGTACAGCTCCTACAGTAGTGTTTAATCAAGGCCATAGGCTGAGGCAAGAAAGGAGGTGTCACCACCATGGACAGCTCCTCACGGTGGGCATATGCCGAAGCAGTAAAGGTGTGGCCATTTTGACAGAATCTGTCATTTTTGACAGCTCCTGTTTGGGCATCTCACCATGGGTGACAGTAGTCTGTGGCAGGAAGGAGGGGCTGGCTGCAGCTTTGAAGGATCGATTTTGCAGTGTGCAGTTTAGGGGCTACACACCATAAGTTAGATGAGGTAGATTATCTTTAAAAAAATAAGAGAAGATGAGAAGAAGGTGGAAAAGGAGGAAAGTGGAGGAGGAGAATAGAGGAGAAGGAAGAGGGGAGGAGGAGGAAGAAGAAGAGGAGGAGGAAGAAGAGGAGGAGGAGGAAGAGAAAGAGAAGTGAAGAAAGAGATGATAGTTATAATGGTACCAGGAGATGTGGTGGCACACTCTTTTAATCCCAGCATATGAGAGGCAGATGCAGGTGTATATCTGTGAATTAGAAGCCACCCCGATCTACTTGAGGAGTTCCAAGATAGCCAGAGCTATGTAGCGAGACGATATATAATGGATTTTTTCCATTTTTTTTTTTTTTAAGGTACAAACCTTGGATTGGATAGGGAGACTATTGGATCTGGGATGAATAAGGAGTGAATATGATGAAAATACTTATATGAGATTATCAAGTAATTAATTCTACCATCCCATGTTTTTAAAATCATCTGTCCTAGAAATGGAGGTTGACCAAATAGTCTTCTGTAATGATGAAGTGATAGGCAAACAGGAGGTGCAGGCATTCTTCAACAGTCTAGAAAGCCAACCTCACAAACATACCTATACAGGGAGGCAGGGAGGTACTGATGTCAAGGATTACATGCAAAACAACTGGACAGGAATCACAGTTGTGTCATGGAAACAGGAAAATAAGTGCTACCAGCCTGACATGTGTTTGATCCTCCTGATGTTTTAATGCCATTTTCAGCCTCTGAACAGAATAGATGCTGATTTTTATTGTGAGATGATATAAAATTGTTCCACAGAGCTTTAAAGTGACTTCAAAAGATATGGGATGTTGCATTTTTTTCCCAGAAACAGCCGGTATAAAATGCAGAAATTGTCATATAGGACGATTTTCTAAAAGCTTTGAGCACATGTTCTAGTCAAAAAGACGTTTTGAAAGTAGAATCACTAATTTTCTCTTCCTCACTAAAAAGCATGTTTAGCATCTAATTAAATCTGATGCCATGCAGTGCCTTTTGCAAAGAGAAATTCTGGTATTGGGAAGGTAATAGGCAAGAACACGGCTGTAGCCTCAGACCATGAGGATAAAACCACGACATTTAGTCCATTGCCAGCAATCAATCACAATTATAATCCAAGTTTATCAAATAGCTAGATGTGTTGAAGATAAAAGAAGTTAGTCAGTGAATGTGCCATATGTAAAGGTTCTTCTTTTTCTGCTTTGAGGCCCTGGCTACTCATGTAGGTCCAGCTGGCCAAGATGGCCTCAGCTTGCTCCTTGCAGCTTTTCTGACCCATTCTGCTAATATGGTACTTCCACAATTGCACATGCTCATCTGCCTTCTGCTTCATCACCCAAACTGATCTGCCTAAGGCTGGCAGGTGGTAACATACACTTTTAATCCCAGGACATGGGAGACAGAGGCAGGTGGATCTCTGTGAGTTTGAGGCCAGCCTCATCCACAGAGCAAGTTCCAGGACAACCAGGACTACACAGAGAAACCCTATCTCAATGGCCACAAAAAAAAATAAATAAATAAAACAAAGTTCTTCTTGCACCAGTTGTTACTACTGTGATTGTAATAAGCAGCTTGTATTCATACAGTGTCGTCATTCCAAAGATAACTCCTAAGTTTTCGCCAATGTTGGGTGATTAATATTTCAAAATCAGCTTTCAATTAAGAAAGTTAAACTGTTTCGTTAATTTTTTAATTATATATTTGAACAGAAAAACAGTGCACTTAACTTATATGCTTTGAAGGGATTTGGCCTCGACAGAATTGTACCCATCTTCATCTGTCTACCACAATGACACTTGAGTATTCAAATCCAAGTTTGTTTTCGATTATTTCCCTGAAAGCTGCACTGAAGTAACACTCTAAGAATCATGCAGAAACACTGTCAGCGTCATTTGCAGGGCTGAACAGCCAGCTGTTGACTCTGAGGATGTGCCAAGTCATGGATAATATCAGATTAACTTCCTATATGCATGGGTGATGTCACTTTCACCCTAACTCATAGATGCTCTCCTTTTTCTTTTCTTAACCTAAATTGTAAGGAGCTATCCGGACTTGGTATCAGTCAGTAACCATGCTTCCGTTACAGCGAGACATCCTCTGTCCCCCAATAAACTACAGGTCTGTCTGCCTCTGACTTTATGGGACAGTGAGGCCTGATACTTAGACACTCACATCAGAGGCTTCTGAGTCATGTTCACTGATGAGTTAAAACTGTCTTGTGTAATTATCTTTTCTCACTTTCTATTAGAATTGCTTCTTAACTTATATTTGTTTTTCAAAAATTGGCATACTCTGATAAATTTGATTTTCTTATGCACACATTTTCTTTTTTTTTTACTAAATCTATCATTTTATAATTAGAAAGTTTCAATACTGAGTTAATGCACTCAACCGCCTAATTTTTGTATTTTATGTTAAAATTCATTTAATTAGATTTATAAATAACATCTATGTATTAGATACATGTTCACAGTTCTGCTGGTTTTACTATCGAATAACACCCCAAGCATTATTGACTGGATAATTTCTCTTTCATGTCTATGTTGTGCTTTCCATTAGTGAAAACATTTACACTATCACTTTTCCATTTTAATTCTTTGATAGTTTCCTAACTATAGATGATGAACTTCAGCCTGTTCACACCACCCTATTCCCTCTCCTCACCCTTCCTCGCCTGCTGGAGAGTTTCTGCTCCCCAGGAAGACCTATCTTCATGCCTTTGTATAGCCTGCCTTGGTGCTGAGTGCTTGTGAACTCTTGGAGTTTCCAGATGGTGTCTTGAGAAGCTCCAGTGATGTAAACATCATGTGTAAGCAGAGATATGTCAATGTCTTCCTTTCTTGTTTGTACCCCTGCTTTCCTTCTCTTACTGCTCTTTGCTATGACTTCCAGATCTGGAATTTCACTTTTTGTTGGGAAATTTAGATTACTGCTACATGTTATTTCTTGTTGTATACTCCTATTCAAGCACTATGTTGAATAGGAGTGTGGAGAATGGACACCCTTGTGTCCACATGATTCAGGTTTTTCTCCAGTTAACATGATGTCAGCCCTAGTTTGTCATACGTAACCTTTATGAGGTTGACATTTATTCTATCCATCCCTAGTTTCTTTAAAGCTTCTGTTGTGAAGTGATTTTAAATTTTGTTTATTTTGAATTTGGCTCTATTGATATGGCCATGTGGTTTCTATCTTTTAATATGTTTATATGGTGATTTATACTTATTGACTTATGGATGTTGAACTATCCCTGAATTTCTGAAATGAGGCTGTCTTGATCATACTGAACAGTGTTTTAAAAATATTCTTGAATTCAGTTGTAGTATTTTGTTAAGAATTTTTGTATCTTTATTAATCAGGGAGCTTGGTCTACAATTTTCTTTTTCTGTTGTTGTGTCTTTTTCATTTTATCAAGAAAATACTCGACAACTCCCAGAGGAAGCTCCACTCCCAGGCGCACTGACACACTCAGGATAAGAGGTAAGCAGGAACTAACATCTGTCCCAACACTGGGAGTAACTGGGACCAGCTGGACCAGGCACACAGGAACTCTGCCAGCCCAGTGACTTGGGTGCCTTCCAGTCTGTCTGGGCTGGGGTCCAGAGCAGACCTTGTGTGCAAGCTCTGCAGCCAGTCCCACAACACCCAGAGGAAGCTCCACTCCCAGGCGCACTGACACACCTGGGACCAGAAGTGAGCAGGAACCAACATCTGTCCCAACACTGGGAGTAACTGAGACCAGCGGGACCAGGCACTTAGGAACTCTACCAGCCTAATGACTCCGGTTCCTTCCGGGTCTGTCTGGGTTAGTGTTCTGAGCAGACCTTGGGCACAAGCTCTGCAGCCAGTACCACAACACACAGAGAAAGCCACACTCCCAGGTGATCTAACAAGTCCAGGATCCCAGGATCCCAGAACCACAGGATCATAGAGACAGCTTGACTCTGAGGAGATCTGACACAACCAGGATCACAGGAAGAACAGGCTCCAGTCACATTTAGCAAGGGCAGGTAGCACTAGAGTTAACCAGATGGCGGGGGGCAAGCTTAAGAAAATAAACAACACAAGCCAAGGTCACTTGCCATCATCAGAACCCAATTCTCCCACCATAGCAAGTTCTGGACACACCATCACACCGGAAACACAAGATTCAGATCTAAAATCACTTGTCATGATGATGATACAGGACGTTAAGAACGACATAAATAGCACCCTCAAAGAAATACAGGAGAACACGGGTAAAGAGCTAGAAGCTCTTAAAGAGGA
>NW_022196913.1:22916056-22934908 GCF_008632895.1 Mastomys coucha
TGTCTGTGCCACCCTCCAAGCAGAACCATTGTTCATTAAAACAGTTGGCAAATGACTTTATGGATAGATCATCTTAATACCTATACCAATTCTTAAATGAATGTAACCTGTTCTCTGTGGGCTGACAATGAAGTCACTCATTCAAGTCAAATAGCTGTGACAATAGCAGGAAGTCTGTATCCAAAAATCGTACCTAAGATTCATTTCTTGGTGCTCTCAGCTTAGCTACGATGGAGGTAAAATCCATTGCTGATGTTGGGGTCATTGAAATTCAGCCTTATTACAATGAAACCCAATGTCTAAAAATTGTTCTTATTTTGGGCTTGTACCACAGTAAGAGCCAAGATTTTAAACTCTACTAAATACAAAACAAACAAAAAGACTTTATATATTTATGTTCATTTAAGAAAATACTAGTAGTGATGTATTATTTCTAAGTATACAGCTAATATGTTTGGAGTTATTTAAAATTTATATTGAGAGAAATGTATTTTCACTATTGCTGTAGATGAGCATCTACAATAAGACTGTTAAACTGATTGTTGTTTTATATCAAACAACTTTTATAATACTTATTTTTATTGTTATAATATTTTATAAATTTTAAGGAATATGACAAAAAAGATATTGTAGGTATTGAAGGGGGTCTATAGGAGGAGCAGTGGTACAAAGGGGAAACAAGAATGTGATTCAATTCTATTTAATTAAAATATGTTTTTTAAATGTTAACAAATTCAGGTAAATTGAAATCATGTAACTTTTCTCATCATGCAATAAAAGTTTAAAAAAACAAAACAAAAACAAAAAAAGAGAAAATACTCATTTCATAGCATTCTTTCATTTTCTTACTTTATGCAACATTATGATAAATATTAGTATCAGTTCTTCATAGAAAGTCTTATAAAGTTGAACTGAACCCTTCCAGATCTGGAAGTTCACTTTTTGTTGGGAAATTTAGATTACTGCTGCATATTATTTCTTGTTGTATACCTCTAAAAAACTTATTTTGGGGCTGCTCTTACAAGGACTGCAGTTCAGGTCCCAGCACCCATGGTGAGAAGCTCATAATCTCCTGGAACTCAGCCCTGGGTATCTGATGTCCTGTTCTGGCTGCCTCAAACACATGCACACATGTGCATGTATAAACATGCATTAACATACAGATGAATTAAAAGTAAATATTTTAAGTTATTTATTTTACTTTGGTTTAACTGAAATAGGTCATATATATGTATATATATATGTACATATATAATTTTTTCCATTTCTTCTAGATTTTTAAATCTTAAATAAGTCCTCATAGCTTTCTATATTTCATTGGTATTTGGTCTAATGTCTCCCTTTCCATTTTGTTTTTCATTCTGAAGTGTTCCTTCTAGTCATATCCTGTGTTGTACTTGTTTGGTGGTCATAAATACTTTTAACCTGCATTTGCCATGGAAAATTTAGAAAATTTTCCTTTCTCCTTCATTTTTATAGATAGTTTTGACTAATAGGATTGTCAGTTGTGTTCTGTCAAAATGTGAAATAAATGTTTCCAAGCCTTCTAGCTTTTTCAAGTTTCCATTGAAAAGCCAAAAAGTGATTCTGTTGAGTTTGCTTTATATATAAGTTTTTTTCTTGTAGCTTTCAATATTCTTTCTTTCTCCTGTATATTTCACATTTTAAAGTAATATAAGGAATTTCTTTTGTAGTTCTGTCTATTTGGTTTGCTGTGTGCCTCTTGCATGTGGATGAGTTTCTCTTTTCCTAAAATGCTAAGCCAGAGCTAGGGTCACAGGTGTGGACATTCTCCCTATCTCCAAATGGTGAACCTACATGGTGTAGGGAATGGTTCTGATGCTAAGGTCCTGTACCCCAGTTGGTTCGTGATTGATCAATAAAGATGCCAGGGGCCAATTACTGAGCAGAAGGAAAGAGGACAGATTTCTGGGTTGCAGGCGGGCTAAGAGATACAGGAAGAGGAAGGGGAATTTTGCTATGCTTCAGGGGGAGAAAAGGTGACCAGCCATGTGAGATCTTAGGTGGAACATCTGTAGGTCATTTCTCCAGGAGGGAGATTAGAAACACAACTAAGATGAGGGTAGTTTTGGGTTGTTGAGCAAGAAAAAGGTAACTGAGCAACTAAAGTTGAGGGCAGATTTAGGGTTCTGAGCTAAGATTATTGAGAAGGGAATGCTATCCACTGGAGATTAGAAGTGCTCAGCAATTGAGCCAATAATGCAGGTTAAAAAATAAGTTAGTAAGTGTGTGTATCTTTCATCTGTGGGTTTGAGAGAATCTGGGTAGGGCTGGTAGTATAAAGAGGGGTAGCAAAAACTACACGCTACAACATAGTACCTTGACAAGCATATCGTATTTGCTACAGGAGAAACTCCAGCTTATTTTTCTATTCAATTCTGCTTTGTTCCCATTGCTGTCGTATTTCCCCAAAATAACTAGAAATATTTTTTTTCAGGTTTCTTTCTATTGTACTCTGATTGTCAGAAACTTAGAAAATTTGTAATGAGTTCATTTGGTCAAAATCACTATTTTTAAACATTGAGAACACAGCATGTGTGATTCAGTGACATATTTAGCTGGGTGAATATATTGTAAAGACAAACATAGCTATCATTTATTGAATGCTTGTTATGTGTTAGAACTCTGAAGATGCTGTATATATCATCTGGCAATGGTAGCACACAGGAAGATGGGGCAAAACTAATGTCAGTTCAGAGCCAGCCCAGCAAGGCAGAAAAGCCCAGTCTCAAAATAAAATAAAATAAAATTATATATATATATATATATATATGTATATATACATATATATATATATGTATATATATGCATTGTCTCTGTGGTCCTGACAACTCTAGTGTAGGAAGTAGCATCATTTCATATTTATCCACTGATACCATTTTTACAAGTTCTTTGTTGATGTGCAGTTGCATGGTTATACTACAGAGGCACACACATTTCTTTGCTAAAGATTGCTATGAGGCCCTAGGAGTGTTGTCTCTGCTAGGCATTTGAGAACATAGGGGATGAGTGGCTTTCTTTTAAATCATTTTGGTTCTTTCTTAGCCTTGAGAAGCATGGTTTTTGACTGGACACATGTGCTGGCAGATTCTTTGATTATTCCCCAATGATGGTTGCCTTCTTTTACTCACACTCAGAAATTCCTTTCCTTTGCATGTGCAAGAGATTCAATGACTTTTTTGTATAAACCATAGAGTGTGTAGGAAGATATTGAGTGCTACTTACAGGATTAGGCTACAAAACCTCACTCACATATTGAATGTTCACTTGTCAAACCACTAAGGAAATGCCTCATAGGAGAGTGTCCTTCAGAGAGTCTGAGGCGAGGAACTGAGGGACCTTCTAGCCAATAGTCACCAAAACTGAACCCCCAATCCAAGCCCAGAAGGAACTGAATCCTGAGTCACTCTCCAGAGTGAGTCTAGACCTCCTTCCTTCTCTATCAAGTCCTCTTAAGACCACATACCAGGCAAACCTGCCCACACAGGAAAGCTTCCAAGAGACTTTAGACTAGAGGATCTTGAAGAGCTGGTGATCAAATTCCACACCCAAAAATAAGCATTACTTGTTATAAGCCACGAAGTTATGGAGTAATTTGTCATGTAGCAGTAGAAGACTTGTAAAGAGCCCTTTGACAGACACATAGAATCTTAAACAAACTTGACTCCTTCATTTTTAATGCCCATTTCCTCAAAGGACAAAGCAAATCCTCTCTTTCTAAGTGAGCTCGACCCCTTCATTATGTTCAAGAGACTAGTATCTTAGCCACACAGATGAGGGAACACTCTTCTCAAATTAAAAAAAACATAATACATTTTTCAAAAAGTGAAATACATATTAACCAATGGTTCTGGGAAAACTGCATTATCTACATGCAAAAATGAAGTTGGAGCTTCAGCCTATGCCATTACAGATATTAATACCATGGGGACCAAAGGCCTAACAAAACAAGACAACGACTTGGTGAAAACGAGTGTTCCAGGACCTTTCCGTTGATTATAAAGGAGTGATGTATGTCTCTCCTATAACTATTTCTGAATGAAATTCGGGAGGGGTTGCAGAATGGGTTGGGGGGGGAGAGTGGTGCTCAGGAAGGATGGTTGGGGGACGTCTGTCTCTCTGTGCTGTCCAGGGATCACCTGAAACTAGTGATTTGCAGGTGGCTTGGGAGTAGGCTTAGGCTGATCAGAAATTCCATCAGAAATATCCAGGGCTGGCATGTCTGGAGCAGTTTGCAGTCGTCAGTTAATTGGAAATCTGCTGAGACAGATATAGACCAAGGACAAAAGGTAAAGCTGTGGAGTTTAGGGAAATTTTTTTATCTTGGTTATCTACTTGAAATTTCCAGGACTACAGTCCTGGTAGTTAGGAGAAAAGAGTTCCAAGGCCAGGGGAAAGAGAAAAATCTCACCCCCAGCAATAGGCAGGTAGGGAACCTTAAGCTTTTAATTGACAGGAGTACTTGTGTGTAGTCCATTTGACCTGTAAAAGGTGCAGCCATCTCTCACGACTCCCTAAAGCTTACATAAATCTTTTTTGTTTTTGTTTTTTTTTTTCGAGACAGGGTTTCTCTGTGTAGCCCTGGTTGTTCTGAAACTCACTCTGTAGACCAGGCTGGCCTTGAACTCAGAAATCTGCCTGCCTCTGCCTCCCAAGTGCTGGGATTAAAGGCGTACGCCACCACTGCCTGGCAACATAAATCTTTTAAGTTTACAAAATGAGATAAAAAGTTTTAGCCAGCAGCAGTGGTGGCCATGTATTTTATTCCCAGCACTCAGGAAGATCTCTTTGAGTTCAAGGCCAGCCTAGTCTCCAAAGTGTGAGTTCCAAGACAGCCAAGGAGAAACCCTGACATTAAAAACCAAAGCCAAAACCTAAAACCAAAACAAACCAAAACAAAAACAACAAAAGAGTTTTAGATATACTAGCATTACCTCTGTAATCTGTACTGAACTCCACCTCCCGAGTGAAGGAAAAGCAGCAGAGTCATGCCTTTGAGTCAAAGTAAAACCTTGTGGACCTAGAAATGACACTGGGTTTAAATCATAAACACTCTTTTCTCTATCCAGAGGGCTGGATTTATAGATGGAACAGAGATTTCTAACATGATGGAAGAACATTTTTTTGTTTAGAAGGCAACTAAAGGAAATTGCAAATTTTGAGCTTTTGACTATGATAATAGTGGCTAAATTAAAAGCTTATCCGAACTCCATCGATTACTGTTAACATTGTGAACTTCAGCAGTTTTAACCTAACAAGAGCAGAGAGGGAAAGATTTTTGGAACAATAAAAAATTTTATATGGTTTAAATCACTTCTGGGCCTTTATAACATGCATTTACACACCTTGAATTACTTTCTTTAGACTCTCATAACTTACTTAAACTTTAAACCTGTTTCCCATCCAATCATTTACCAAGAAGAGGTTGATTATTTAGAGCAGTCATTGTAAACCAAGGCTTTGTTGTTGTTGTTGTTGGTTGGTTGGTTGGTTTTTATAAAGAAATAGTAAAAAGGACAAAAAGAAAGACCACATGGGTGTAGACGCCCAGACAACCATACCAGGTCAGAGAGACCCAAAGACTAGATGAGAGGCAAGTGGTTAGAAAGCACAAAGGGAAAAAGTAGCTGAAGAGGCGGACTCTACAGTCTGGAGTAAAATTGGGCAGCAGAAGCCAGCAGAAACAAATACATACCTTAGGAGGGTCAAGCCAACAGTTTGGTTCGGAGAGGGAAAAATGAGGACATGACTGCTTCCAGGTATGGTTGAGGAGACGGGTTTATTGTAGTTTACTGGGAAAGCCGCCAGGGGCAACTGGAGGGGTCCAGACCGAACCCAGAAGTGAGCAGAGGTGATGGATACAGGGATCAGAGGCTGGGGGAAGGAAAGCACAGACCAGTCCCTGTGTTGGAGGGTTCCCGGGTAGGAGGTGGGATAAGCACCCCGGAAAACTCTGTAACAGGTAGGAAGAGAGGAATGCTGGTGGCAAGAGTCCACTTTGATATGTTAAATAGGCAGCTCTGTTAGACAACTGTCCCGGGTTTCTTTGAGACCTAACAGCCAGGCAGAGCACTTTGGAAAAATGAAGTCAGGGCATGCAGGCAGCAAGCTTTTGGGCATGAAAGAGTGAGGGGCTTGTTTTTAACTCATGAAAAGACTTGATTGGCTTTTTGGAATAGTTTTTGGATTGGTAGGAAATTGAAGCCTAGTCCTTGGAAATGGCCACTGTCCTATCCTTTGGTAGATCATTTCCGAGGGTCCTTATTTGTGAAAGCAGAGTGAGGAAGGTTGTGTTGCAATTGCTTCCAGGCTCCACCCAACAGTTACCTGGCAACAGACAGATAGGCGTGACTTGCTATAAAAGGGCCTGTTTGGCCTGTTTGGCCTCCCTCTCTCTGACTCTCTTCTCTCCCTGACATCTTTCTCCTGCTCTCCCATTCCTCCTCCCCGCCTCCTCCACATGTTCCTGACCGACCTGCCCTCCCCCCTTCTCTCTCTGTCTTTCTCTACTTCCTTCCCAACTTCCCTTCCCATGCCTCTCCAAAATAAACCCTTTTCTATACTATACACTTTGCATGGCTGGTACCTCAGGGGGAAGGGATGCTTTCAGCATGGACACATCGAGGCACCCCTCCCACCTCATCATATTGTGCGCTATAAAACATATCCTTGGCTTTTTATAAAATACAACAGGGTGGTTTTGTTTGTTTGTTTTGTTGTTGTTTGGTTAGGCAAGCCATTTAAGTCACTCGCAATTTCAAGGTATCGCATCATACAACTTAGAGCCTCCATTTTAGGAGTCGTATCACTGTATGGATGTGTAGAGATGTTCAGCCAAGGAGTGTTTCAAGTAGAGGACTCTGGTATGGAGGAAGTCAACACAGTGAAAGGTAGAATATCACACATGTTTCCATTTCTTCCCTATTCGTGACCACAACTGCTTAAACTTTCTCCCATGTTGGTCCACATGTTTATCATGTTTGCAGTGAGTTAAGTTCAGAAATACAGAGTAGGTCTTCAGATACTGTTGTAGTTGTTGAACACTTATATAATGGCAGTGGGCACATGTGTGAAGCAAGCACATTCAATATGGTGTCCCACCAAGGAATATTCACCGTTAGCCAACCAATGTGGAAATGTGGATATTGGTCAACAGGAGGCTTATTTCAGGAATGGTTAATTCTGCTCCTGTGCTCCTATCCCCACTCCAATTAAGTATAAAACACACATTGCAAAATTTGATGCCAGATTATAAAAGCTAGAGACAAGCCCTGCCACCCAGCAGTAAATATTAAGGGAAAGATTTAATGTAAACGGTGGTGTATGGCAGTGCTGATGGTTTCTTATAAGCTACATGGACTAATTTAGAAAGGGGGAAAAAGGCAGAGAAGCCTTCAAGGAAGTAATAACCCAGAGGTAAAAAATATTGATTAGGGAAAAATATTATCTTAATCAAAATATGTCTTTTAGCCAGAAGTTGTTTAGACTCCAGAAAGAGAAAACAAAATGTTTCTAAGATACACTTTTCCTTGTGTTATGTGTTGAATAATGACCATGGCTATCCCTCTTTCTCGGGTCTTTGCTGTATAAATCAAAATACAGGCTTTAAAAATTCTGTGAGAAACTTTATTTATTACTGTGATAAACACTAAGCAGTAGTAACTATTTTCTAAATATCTCCACATACACCTGTGGCTTGTGGTGTTTTAAATTATATGTCCTAGTACATTTTGCAAGTGTGGTCCCATGCAGAATTTTCTTCTAATGAGAGCTTGTTACTTCTGCTCTTTGTCACTTATTTTCAGAAGCAGATAATTTGAAACAGCTTTGCTTTTCAAGTGTCTGTGTCTTGGGTGAACAACTCCTGTAGAGTCTACTTCCAGGGGTAAGCCTGCTTTCTTAAACATCATGACTAGATATTTCATTGTGCCACATATTCTTAAATTTTTATGTAGCAAAATGCTGTATGCTTTTTGTTTGCCATCTGGACATCAACTTTACTCAGAGGAGAAACTCATTGGGATGCATTACCCTTTTCTTGCACTTCAGAGATGGAAAAAACTAAATCAGGTCATGCTAAGAGCACACACAAGTACAGTGGCGTTGGCCTGCCTTCTCTGTCTATTCATTCTGTGCCTGCATACACGAAATAAAAAACTCATTAACTCATACGATGAACTTAGCCTTTATAGCCCAGAAAATTTAGGTTCAATTGATGAACAGGGGTTCAGTTTATTAAGAGACCAAATTCCCTTGGAGCCTCTAATTCACATTTCCTGTACAAGTACCGGCACTCTCTCCAGCTCCCTTCAACTGGCCTATGCATTGTTTTGCTTTGCTCTGAACACATTTGCCAAAACCTTTCTGTGTTTTTGAAGAGATGCAGTCTTCACTTGTGCTTTGAAAATAAGAGAAAGATCTAAAAATCATTTCAAATCCATTTTCCCCTCATCAAAATATGCAGAGAGCACCCCCTGTTGGCTGCTTAGCAGTAGGCAACACATAAAGCAGTGCATCTAGAGAGCCCGGGTGATTTGGATCCTGTATCAAAAGGGGGAGGGGAAATCAATATTTACTTAATGGAAAAAAGCAACACTGATAGAGAAGGAAGTTTTATTCTCTAACTTTTAATAGGATCTTACAAGCACTGGGGAGGGAAACATTCTATTTTTTCATTCTTTGGGTTTTTTTTTTTAAGCTTAAAAGCAAGCTCATTTCCATTATTAGATAATTTTCTGAACAGCACATTGAGGAGGGGCCCCCTGACATATACATTTGTTTTGTCTGAGGCCACACTTGGCTCCTTAGGGTCTGTGTTTAGTCTGTTCCAGGTGAAGGCTAAGAAACTCATTGTAAGTCTTGTACTCGCCCCCATTTTCAGCTGGGCAATTAAGGAAAATGGGAGAAAGAGACGTAGGCACGTCCGTTTCTGTCTGCTGTCCTGCACATTGAGTTAACAGAGCAGAGAGTTAAGGTTTTCCTTGTGTATACTGCGCATGTACTATGATCTTAGCCCTTTAGTTCTCCTGCTAAAATCTGAGGTTACTCATCTATAATAGACCAGAGATCTTTACTTTAGAAAGCTGTTTTAAAAGTGTAATGTTATGATTTTTTAAAAGTGCATTCTTTACCAATCTTGCCAATGTGATGCTTTTCTCTAAGAAATCTCTTCTGTTTGAGAAATTTAAATGTCCATTTAAATTTCTATTTAGAATTCTAAATAGAAAATTCCAAAGCTAAAATTCATTTAGCTTCTATCTTTATTCTTTTATTCTGTTCATTCTAACATACTATTCATATGTCTTGATATATGAATATTAGGTTCCCAACAAAGGACCTGATTTCTTATCCCAAGACTGGCATTTTCTGTGTGTACAGGGTAAGTCATATAAACTTCCCATGTTTCAACTTGCTCATCTGAAAAAGTCACAGACGTGATTGTTGTCTTAAGATAATGGGATAATAGATGCACAGACAGGTACTTACCTCAGATAATGAGTGTGAGGGGACTGGTAAGAGTAAATGAATTTCCATGCCATCCCAATTGCTGGGAAGATCCGTGACTTGGGTCATGGTGATGTGTAAAAGTTCAGCAGTTGTGTCTGATGGGCTAGGCCTGATCCCACCGTGCCTATGGCCACCTGCAGACGGTTTTTACATGTTGTTGATACTCAGCTTTCTTCTATGGAAACACTGAGTTGATATTCTCAAGTGACACTGTGAAAAATGTAAGAGAGAGAGTAGGCCATACTCAATGGACAGCAGGAAGGAAAATGTAAATAAGGTTTTTAAAAGTATACCATTTGACTTTGTTTCTTCATTTTAATCTCTACACCTTGAACAGCCCTGGATGAACACTGAAGAATTTAGACTTTATCTTTGTTGTATGACTTTTTTCTGAATTCTATATTTCTACTCATCTTAGCTAGGGCAACAACAGACTAAAGAAACAATCCCCTTCACATTCAATTTGGTAAGCCAGAGAATCTTGGGGATCCTTATCGAGCATGGTGGGAATACTTACAAGAGGCATGGATGAGTCTCACATTGCTGCATCAACTGAGTCTCTTGCATAGGCATGTGTGACAATGAATAAAAACTACGTCACTCCAGTCCCCCAAACCGTAACAAGCCTACCTGCCCTGGAGGAGTATCTTCTTCCCACACTCACTGTTTATATCAGGGAAGCCCCCCTTGCTCCTAGTCATCAGCCTTTCTAATTTCATGAACTTAGGGGTAACTCCTTCCTCCCTCTGGAAGGGAAGATAGCAATGCAGAAAGCTTTACACAACAGTCTTACAAAGGAAAGTTAGTGGAATGTTTTAATCAGGGATAAAACATAGTCATAACTAAGTTATCAGGATGCTAGGAAAAGTTAAGGCTTTGGAGGGATAAATCACTGTATTAAGGGTTGTTGGATGAAATACTAAAAAACCCGCAATCTACGCTATTGCCTACTAGGCACCAGTGGGCCTTGTTCTGGTCATTGGCAGACTCTGACCTGGAGCTCCAAAATCGCACAACTTGACTCACTAAGTTCTCACTGGAGGCTCACTACCACGCCAGCTCCACGCTTCCAAATTCCCACTGCCTTTTGGGGTGCACTTCTTGCAAACCCATGCTTTTGCTGCCATATCTTTCTCTCTGGAACCCAGTTGAGTTGCGGTGTGAAGGAAAACACCACACAAACTTACTTCAGAGTCAACAGGTAACTCAATCCCTGAGCACAACAACTAACATCCTAATGTATTAGCCATTCTAAGTTAAATCTTCCAGTAGTGGATCCAAAAGGATCTGCCACCTGAAACAGAGGCCTCCACTACCTACATTTTCACCTCCTAGCTCCCAGCCCCCATCTCACCCTCTAACCAACACTAAAGTCCTGCCTACTCACCTAGTGTTTAGTTTCCTAGAAATCCTTATTCATTAGAAGGGTCACAGGAAGTCACCTGAGTACTTGATTCACTCCTGCTCCCAGGCAGCCCATCTTGGGGAAGTGGAATTAGCATAAAAAAACCAAACAGCTCCAGGGCTATGCACAACAAAGAGTTCTTGCTGCTGTTGGAGAGGACTAGGGTTATTTCCCAAGCATCCACATAGCTACTTACAACCATCCTTATCACTAGTTCCAGGGAATCTGACACCCTCTTCTGTCATACTCGGGCACCAGGTACACAATATGGCACACATACATAAACACAGGCAAGTACTCACAGCCATAAAAATAAAGCTAAATATTCTTTCTCAAAATGTAAAAAGCTACCATGTATGAACAATAATACATTTTTAAAAATTACTATGATTGTTTATCATAGGTGAACATGTAGAGAAAAGACATACATGGTATTTCTGACTCAGATGTTGGATACTTCTGATCTAATGTGATGTCCTTAGGACATAAGGCAAGGTTATTTTAAGAAAAGTAATAAATTAGAAATCAGAAACAGAAGCTTAATCCATGGCCACAGGTAAACCTTTCATGTTTCCAGGCATCTCCTCTTTTATCTCTTCTTCCTTAGAATTGGTAGAAAGGCCTAAAAACTGTATACAGTGATGTGGAAAAAGCCACTTGGAACAGGGTCAGCCACATATGGGCAACATGGCCTCAACCAACAGGGGAGCCAAGCTCTATAACAATAGAGTGTGGCTATGAAGCAATTATAAAT
Organism: Mastomys coucha; assembly: GCF_008632895.1. Classification (NCBI taxonomy): domain Eukaryota; kingdom Metazoa; phylum Chordata; class Mammalia; order Rodentia; family Muridae; genus Mastomys; species Mastomys coucha. Next base: position 22,927,744 of record NW_022196913.1, read on the forward strand.
CAATGATGACATTTTAAATTTACTATCTATCCTTTGAAAACTCAGTGGAAATACTTCCACTCAATGCGATGTTTAATTAATTTATTGTCAATATGTGGAAGGCTTATGTTAAACTTTGATTATAATTTCTAGTGTATTTAGTTTTTGTTACCTAACTTATCGTTTACGTTTTCTTTTTTGGGCTCAGAGCAAACTGGGAGAGAGAGAGCCCTGGCTATTGGGGAAAGTCAGTTGCCGTAATCACATTGCTCCTCATTCTGTGTCATGGGGCCATAAAGACTTACAAAATCTCTAAATCTATAGGATGAATTGTTCAAGGGAAAGATGCTGTTATTAAGGTACATTGTTTTATTTAGTAACTTAACCTGTATTGGAGTCAGCAACATATTTCTCTGTTTAAAAGTTTGAATTGTGGGTAGTAGAGAAATGACCCTGTGGTTACCAGTGCTTGCTGCTCTTGCAGGCCAGAGCTCAATTTCCAGCACTCATGTCAGGCAACTCCCAACTCCCTGTAACTCCAGTTCCAGGGAATCCAACAGCCTCTACTGGACTCACAAAGCACCTGCACTCATGTGGACTCAACATGTACACACACACACACACACACACAAATGTGCACACAAACATGTCATATATGCACACATGTTTGAGCATGAATGTGCATGTGCCCCCCCACACAAAAATAATCCTAAAAACTTCTTAATGTGTTAGGTGATCTTTAAAAACAAACTGTGTCCTTCCATGTTTGAAGAATTAGTTCTGGTCTCCAATTAAGAAGCTTAGACCCTTTCCTAGCCTGGGCAGACCCCTCCCCCAGAAGAGTGGGGCCCTATTTCAACCACCCTGGCAGGTGGTGGCCTGGTTTTTAATTTCTTGAAAACTACAAATATCCTCTCCACTTTGAAAGAGGCTCTTAGAGCTCAAAATGTATTTCTTTAGAAAGACTCGCTGAGAAGCATGAAGAAAAAAAAATCCTCCCACAAGCCATGTACTTAGGCAGTCTCTTTCAAGCACCACTTAATGGTGTTGAGCTGAACCATGGATCATGGTTTGAAGCCTGACGTGGCCACTCTCAGTTCTACAATCACAGCTGCCCCAAGAGAGTGAGGGTTTGTGGCTCTGGGTTAGCCTCCATTATTGAGGAGGTTTAGGGAGGCAGAGAGGAAATAGGAAGGAAGACTCTTTCAGCAAAGAGGAAGGAATTGGTATAGGAGCGAAAGTGAAACTGTAATAACGGATGCTATCCTCTGTTGGGTCAGGGAATGCTAGAGAACTGAGACCCTGCCCAAGGCCGTCTGTTGCCATGGGAAAACAGATGGCATCACAGGCCTTGAAATTTGTCAGTGAGTGAGAGGGGAAGAGGAAAAGAGTAAAATGTAAAATAAGCAAAATAAGCAAAAAGTCTCTCTGAATTTAGTCCAATATCCTCACACTGTACATTCAGCTTTCTGTTAGATCCTCTCACCCTAGCTCAGCAGAACTATCTTAATCTTTGGTTCATGTTTTATAATAACTAAGAAAGGAATGGTTACATTAACAACTACCATAGGTATGTATACAAATATGTGTTGTAGAAAATATGACTTTTGAACTATTGTCTACATGGATTATATAATGATGGTATAGTACTAATAATTTGGGAAGTCAGGATTTTAGACACATTTCACGCATGAAAGAGTTTGATATAGATCCCAGAACTAACCCATGGAAACTCTCTGGCAAGCACTGTGTTATACAATTCTTGGAATAAATCAGATGAAAGTCTACCCAGAAATCTCCCCACAGTAAATGGTGAGAGCAAGCATTTAAATACACTCAACTAGACACTACTGTATGTCACTTGCATTGGTGTACATGAGCTCACATTTGATGCAAAGTATAAGTGCTATTTTAGTATAGCTAGCATGAAGCAAGGAAATAAACAAAAATCATATGCTTTGCAAGAATATACATCCCATTTAACTGTGTAGCCTCCTGGAAATTTGTTGGTTGAAATGGATGGTGCCCTTCAGGTAACCCAAATCTTGCAGAAGCTCCAGTCTTTAGACTTTTGTGGAGGCCTCTTCTAAACAGAAAGGCACTATTACAGCATGAATTAACTCTATGTCTATAGACACATTAAAGGCATTGACCAGGCAGCAATTTGCAGTTCAGAGAGACTCAGAGATCAGCTTATGGCTCTAACTGGAGTTCCCTCCTAGAGATGACCTTTTGAAATTGCTCCAGATTTGTGAAGACCATAGCTACCAGAGTCTGTTTATTTTCTTCCATCCTGAGGCTAGCATCTAAGCGTCTCTGATAATATTTGCAAATTGTGAACCAAAGTGTAACCCTGGCAAGGTTTTCAGACCATTAGAAATATAAAAGGACTGTAATTTATTTCTGTTTGTTAGAGGAAATATTTCCAATTGGGTAAACAAAGGACTCTACTCTGAGAGTAAACTGTACATCTTTTGGGGAGCATTATTTTGCTATATCTAAGTCTTGGCTGTGTAGTGCTTTATGCCTATCTGTAACAGCAGTCGACTGGTCACTCAGCCTCATGCCACTGAAATGCATTACTTTTAATCCAAGAGGTCCCAAGGTTGTTTATTATGGAGAGCTGCTAGAGCCGCGCCCCAAGATGGCACCTGGTTCCACTTTCCAGCAAGTGGGCGCTCTCTTAAACAAGTCCTTATTTGGCTATGCTTGCTAGCTTGGCTCACTTTCGCTTTCTGGTGGCCTATCTGCACTCACTACGTGGTCCAATAGGATAGGCTCAGCATAGAGCATTTAAGGGCCTAGGGTGTCACCCCGGGGATCAGAAGAAGATTGTTCAAGGTTCCTGAGTAAACTGCTTAAAGAAGAGCTCTCGGGTTGCGTCGTTCTTGCTAGTCAAGGCGGTTGCGACAAGTGGTGGCCCACACGGGGAACTCACTCCTCCTTCACTCGAAGAGCTCAGAACGTTCTGCAGTCAGGGCAGCTGGCTGGTAAGTTCCCAGGTAAGGTGGAAAGGAAAGCCCTCAGAAGTAGAGGCCATAAGGACTCCGAGTCAGAGCAATAAAGTTTCGCAGTACAGCGGAACAGTGAAAAGTGAAAGTAACTATGGGCGCTTCTCATTCACACCCAATTTTTTTGGCTCTTCAGGAGCTGTTACAGTCAAAAGGACTTAAATTGAAGAAAAGCACATTAGAGGGGTTTCTTAATGAGTGTGATACCATAGCCCCTTGGTTTGCGGTATCAGGTGATCTCACGGTAAGCTGCTGGGATAAGCTAGGCAAGGATTTGGATTTCGCCTGGGATCAAGGCGTATTGAAAAGAGGAGTAAGACTTGTATGGAAGTTGATCCAGGGGTGCTTAGAGAATCAGAGATGTTGCAAGGCCATAGAGGAAGGGCAGGCAGCGTTAGAACAGATAAAAGGAGAGATCTGTCAAATCAGGAAAAGATAGCACAGATACAGACTGGTCAGACACAGATGAGGAACTAGAGGCTTTAGTAGCAAGATTGGAGAAGTCTACTATTAAAGAAAAGAGGAAGAAGAAGGGCTTAGTGCATGATCCAGGTCCTCCCATAGAGTCTTCAGCGTCTGCCCCTCCGCCTTATAATCCATCAGAGAGTGGACCCTTGGGGAGGTCTTTTTGCCCTGAGGTGTGGCGTATGGTACGCTCGGAACTGAACTTGGTATGTCCAGTGTTCCAGGACGCGCAAGGGCAGCAGTTTCATGAACCTCTAGATTTTAAAGTAGTTAAATCCCTGGCTGAGTCAGTCCGTACCTATGGCATTACTGCCTCTTTTACCTTAGCTCAAGTAGAGGCCTTAAATAGACATTGCATGACTCCAGGAGATTGGAGCAGCTTGGCCAAGGCTTGCTTGACTCCTGGCCAGTTTTGGACTGAAAGGCATTTCTGATTGAATTTGCCAATGATCAGGCTAATGCCAATCGAGCTGCTGGCAACCAAGCCTGGGATCATGATATGTTGTTGGGTCAGGGGAGGTTTGCCAATCAACAGACTGGATATCCACCCCAGGTTTTTGAGCAGGTGAATCAGATTGCCATCAAGGCCTGGAAATCATTGCCAAATAAAGGGGAAGTAAGCGGGAATCTTACAAAGATTTTGCAAGGCCCTATGGAACCATTTTCGGATTTTGTGGCACGCCTAGTAGAAGCTGCTGGAAGGATCTTTGGTGATCCTGATGCAGCTTTACCTTTGATTAAGCAATTAGTGTATGAACAGAGTACCAAAGAATGTCGTGCCACCATTACTCCCTATAAGAACAAGGGATTGGAGGATTGGATGAAAGTGTGCCGAGAACTTGGGGGTCCTTTGACCAATGCCGGGCTTGCGGCAGCCGTGATCCAATTGACTCAGAACAAAAGAGGAAACTCAGGGGCGTGTTTCAAATGTGGGAAATTTGGACACCTTAAAAGGCAATGCCCTGAAAGAAGGAGTGAGGAGAATGCAGGAAGTGGCCAACACCCCAAGCAGCCAGGACTCTGCCCTAGGTGTAAAAAGGGGAACCATTGGGCTAATGAGTGTAGATCCATTAAGGATATTAATGGAGAGCCCCTGACCCAGGGATATGGTGGTGCCCATTCAAAAGACGGGCAGAGGGGCCCACATCCCCAGGGCCCACAAATATATGGGGCAGTAGAGAATCAGGACAGAGAACAGAGAGAGGAGAGGTGGCCAACCCTCCGCCATCCGAGGAACCGAGGAGAGCCACTCCAGGTTCAGCAGGGTTGGACCTCCGCTCCACCACCAGACTAGTATTAACTCCTCAGATGGGGGTCCAGTTAATAGAGACTGACTTTAAAGGACCCCTTGAACCAGGAACAATGGGATTGCTACTCAGCAGATCATCTTCTGCCCTCAGAGGACTGATTGTCCATCCTGGTGTGATCGATCCTGATTACACCAGAGTGATTAAGATCATGGTGGCTTCCCCTAGAGGCATCACAGCTATCTCTCCAGGAGATAGGATAGCCCAGTTAGTTATTCTTCCTAGTTTACATGCAAAATATGCAGCTAAGCCACAAGAAAGGGGCGAAAAAGGGTTTGGCTCATCAGAAACTGATCTTACATTCCTGTCCCTGGATTTAGATCAAAGGACAGTGCTTGAATTAAAAGTGGAAGGAAAAAACATTTTAGGCCTATTGGACATGGGAGCAGATAGAAGTATCATTGCTAGGAAGGATTGGACATCAGGCTGGCCAGTACAAGCTTCCTCACAGACCTTACAAGGCCTGGGTTATGCAAAGGCGCCGGATATGAGTGCAAGACAGCTAAAATGTCAAGATCGAGGGGGGGGGGCATTCTGGAGTTATGCAACCCTATGTGCTAAAGTTGCCAATTTCCCTGTGGGGGAGGGATTTATTAAAAGACATGGGCTTTAAGTTGAGCAATGAGTTGCCTTACTCAGGAGCCGCCCAGAAAATGATGCATGACATGGGCTACTTTCCGGGGTTTGGATTAGGGAAACATCTACAAGGACATGGGAGTCCTGTCCAAGCCTCACTCAGAAAAGGACAACAAGGATTGGGTTTTCCCTAATGGCCACTGAGAAGGGGATCCTCATTACTTGGAAGACAGAGGAACCTGTGTGGGTTCCTCAGTGGCCTCTTTCCTCTGAAAAATTACAAGTGCTAAACAGCTGGTTTCTGAACAATTATCCTTGGATCATATCAAACCCTCGGTGTCTCCTTGGAATATTCCCACCTTTGTCATCAAGAAGAAGTCAGGGAAGTGGAGGCTTTTACATGATTTGAGAGCAATCAATCAGCAGATGCAAATTATGGGCCCAGTACAAAGGGGTCTGCCTTTGTTATCATCATTGCCAGCTCGCTGGCCCATAATTGCAATAGATATTAATGATTGTTTTTTCTCTATTCCCTTGTGTCAAAAAGATAGTGAGAGATTTGCCTTTACAGTTCCTTCTTGTAATCATGAGGAACCATATCAGAGATATGAATGGGTAGTTTTGCCCCAAGGAATGGCAAATAACCCTACTATGTGTCAGATGTTTGTGGGCAAGGCCCTTGCCCCTCTGAAACAACAATATTCAAGTGTCAAGTGTGTTCATTATATGGATGATATCCTGCTGGCTGCCAAATCTGAGGAGATGTTGAGTAGAGCCTATGTAGATTTAGTTAAATTATTAGAAAGGAGAGGACTATTTATAGCCCCAGAGAAGGTTCAAAAGAATGATATTGTCAATTATTTATGTGCAAAAATTCAAAGCAAGCATGTAGTTCCTCAGAAGATTGAGTTGAGAAAAGATAAATTAAAAATGTTCAATGATTTTCAAAAGTTGTTAGGAGGTATCAATTGGGTATGTTGTTATTTGAATCTTCCCAATTATGAATTAAAGCCACTATATAATATCTTAGTGGGAGATTCAGCATTAGATTCTCCTAGGAGTCTGAATTTGGCAGCACATGAAGCCTTGTGTAAAGTGTAAGAGGGCTTACAGAATGCCTTTTTAAAGAGGTGGGATGAAGGTAAAGAAATTGTGTTGTGTATATTGCCAACTTATGTCCAACCCACTGGATTGTTATGGCAGGATGGCCCACTTTTGTGGATATATCCTAAGATATCTCCTGTAAAATCTGTTGAGCATTATCCCACTGCTGTAGCAAGTTTGGCTAATACCGGTATTCAATAGTGTTTGCAATATTTCAGTATTTTTCCTGCCATGACTGTAGTCCCTTATTTTGCTCAGCAAGTAAGAGTTCAATGTGGAACTGTGGATGAATGGGCTATCCTGCAGTGTGGTTTTGCAGGTGTAATTGATAATCATTACCCAAAGCATCCTTTATTGTCATTTTTTTAAGGAACATCCAGTGATTTTTCCAAAAATTACTGTTCAAAGTCCTATTAATGGAGCCTCAAATATTTTTACAGATGGATCCAAGACTGGATGTGGAGCCTATGTAATTGGAGAAGTAGTGTGTCAGTTTAAGCCCGGGTCTCCCCAAATTGTTGAATTTCAAATAGTAATTGAAGTATTTAAAAATGGCAAATTTTCCTTTAATTTATTTTCTGATTTGGCCTATGTAGTTAATTTGGTGAGGATGCTTGAAGTTGTTGGTAAAGTAATAATGAGTAGTCCCATTCAACCATATGTGCTTCAGCTACAACATCTGATATGGCTTCAGAAGAATCCATTTTATATTCAACATGTAAG
>NW_022196913.1:22935184-22946792 GCF_008632895.1 Mastomys coucha
TCCATCAAAGATTCCATGTTAATGCTAGGACCTTACAGGCTAAATTTCATATCTCTAGAGCTGATGTTTGAGAGATTGTTTTAAAATGTTCCCAGTGTGTTACCCACCTGCATCCTCCCTCATTAGGAGGTTTGCATGCCTTATGGGTGTGGCAGATGGATGTTACTCATATTTCTGAATTTGGCACTTTAAAGTATGTCCACATGGCTATAGACACGTGTTCTGGGATTTTACATGCCACCCCTTTGAGTGGAGAAAAGGCACGTAATGTGACCTTGCATTGCCTAGAAGCCTGGGCTGCCTGGGGTAAGCCCCAGCAGCTCAAAACAGATAATGGACCAGCCTATATGGCTCAAACCTTTACATCTTTCTGTAAACAAATGGAAGTTCATGTTTCTCATGGATTGCCATATAATCCTCAAGGTCAAGGCATTGTGGAGCATGCTCATCTCACACTCAAAGAAATTTTACAAAAACAAAAGGGGGGAATTGGCCAGGGCTGTACCCCCAAAAGAAAGACTTGCTCTTGCTCTTTTCACCTTAAATTGTTTAAATTTGGATGTGGATGGCCTTTCTGCTGCTGACCGTTATCAGCGCAGCAGAGGATCCTTAAAAGGTTTTGTGAAATGGAAGGATGTGATCACGGGCATATGGCATGGCCCTGATCCAGTGTTGGCGTGGGCGAGAGGGTCCATTTGTGTTTTTCCCCAGGATCGTTTGGAGCCTCTGTGGGTTCCTGAACAGTTGACGTGGAAGTTCAGTCAAAATGTGGATCCTAGTCCTGCTGCCAATTCTGAGCTTGGGCTGGACGCCAGCCCTGATGGAACCCAGCTGGGGGATAATGTCTGTGTTTCCGAAGCCTCTTCCAGTTCGTCATGATGCGCAAATATTTCCCCACTCGTTTGCTAGTAATAAAAGCTTAGGTGTTCCCTATTTACCAGAGGATAAAGAGATAAGTCCTCTAGAAGAAAATATGAGTATTAGTTTAGAAGGTAGTTTTTGTATGCATGTAGTGCTTAATATTAGTGATAGAAGTAAATGTGTATTGATATAGAATCAAACTGCTGCTTGGTTAGATAATAGTGCAGCTCATGATGCTATAGTTAATAGTACTAATGGAACCTGGGTTACTGATTGGTGGCCTGCTTCTCGCAAGAAGGGGAATACCACCATCCCTAATCAGCCAAGATGGACACCATATTGTACAGGAATTAGAGAAGAGACCTTACCCCCCTAGATGGGATGTCAGGCTAGAAAGGCCTTTTGGGCAGTTAAAGGTTATTTTATACTTTGTAGCAGATTGCTCAATTGGGATGTGAATGGAAGATACGAGGCCTTTGTGTTACATCAGTTCAATATCATAATTATACCTTGGCTGCTAATCTATCTCAGAGGTTGTCTGAATATCTTATAGGAAATTGGCCCCAAGAATTTGAAAACACCATGAGGGATCTTCGCCTGGTTATCGTGCATGTGAATTCCACCCGAGTTGATCAGCACACAGCGTCAGTTGGAACCCCAATTTCAAAGCCTGAGTGAAGTGTCATCTGTGGATGGGACCCACTGTGCTTACATACTCAGAATGAGCTGTCCCAGGAATGCTCTAAATGTGTGACACTTCTCGACATCTGCTTCAGGAAGCAAGTGCCTGTCATTCCTGACTGTTCAGATTCATGCCAGTGCTTTCTGTAGCTGAAGTATTGTCATCTTGGATCACCTCCGCTATGAATCATCCCAAGGAATGGGTGGGCATGGGATCCATAATGGTTACTTTGCTCCTGGCTTGTTCCTTGGGCCTTTGGTGCTTGTATAAGATGTGGCTTACTCAGAAGCAGAATACAGCCATGATAGTGCAAGCCTTTACAGCCATTGAGACCGGACAGTCCCCCCAAGCATGGCTAGCAGTCATGCAGAAATGATTGTCACGCTCAGGATGCGAGGCTAAGCACTGCACTCCGGGTCAGCTTCTAGTGGCCCTGAGAAGAGCATGTCTGATTGCATACGGGTTGGTACCCCAGGCCCCATCTCTAAGGAAAAGGTATCGGACAGGTCTGGCACTCCACAAGTGAATCCGGGTGTGGGCTTATACAATGTCCCTGTTTCCAGCATCAGAGATCAGACCTCTACTCTTGCCTGTTGTGTTTTAAAACAAAAAGGGGGAACTGTGGAGAGCCGCTAGAGTCATGCCCCAAGATGGCACCTGGTTCTGCTTTCCAGCAAGCGGGCGCTTTCTTAAACAAGTCCTTATTTGGCTATGCTTACTAGCTTGGCTCACTTTCGCTTTCTGGTGGCCTATCTGCACTCCCTACGTGGTCCAATAGGATAGGCTCAGCATAGAGCATTTAAGGGCCTAGGGTGTCGCCCCGGGGGTCAGAAGAAGATTGTTCAAGGTTCCTGAATAAACTGCTTAAAGAAGAGCTCTCGAGATTCGTCGTTCTTGCTGGTCAAGGTGGTCGAGACAGTTTATGGCAAGGTGGCTAGGTTTTGGCATTAGCATTTGTCTGAAGGTGTTGTTCTTTAGATTTTTGACTCTAGATCAGCAAGGAATGGAAACTCAAGGCTAGACTTCTTTTGATTTAGTTCCTGAACCATTTAATATAGCCAATATCTTTGAAGCACAGTTTTTCATGAACTTGAAAGTGCTTCTAAAATGGCTCTGGCTATTGGTTTGGCTGACTGCTCATCTGAGACACAGAAAGAAATGTTTGGTAAAATCAGTTACTGGCTGAAAATTCAAGTAGCATCAGAAAGGGGAGTTCAGCCATGAATATTGTTAGACACAAGTGTGGGAACGTACCAGGAGAAAGTGGGATTGGGCAGTTAGCTATAACCAGCATCCAGAGAACACAGAACATAGCCTTTCTTTTTCTGAAAACAACTTTCCTTGATTCCTTGATGTTGGGGAATAAGGTAGTTCCTTCAAAAGCCTACTGGAGAGACAACATAAGGACTGACAAGAGGAAAGAGCGAACTTTGAATGTGTGTCGACATGTCAGGTAGGGTTCTTAGTATGCATTGGAAAATGCATTTGAATTTGTTTCAACAAAAAAAGTTTCCCACGACATCTGGCAGAAGATAAACATCAGAAAATAGTTTGGGCCCTAGAAATCTTAATTCCAACCATCTCAGGAAAAGAATAAAGATCATTAATGTTCATGGAGCTCGGGATGAGCTTGGAGGGGTATGCGTGGTTAGCCAGGGTTGATCTTGGTATAGCATTGATAGAGAGTCTGGGAATGGCTAATAAGGAGAGAAGCCCTCGGGAAAAAAAAGTGAAGGACAGATTTTTTTTTAAATAACTTATCTATTCTATGTATAATAAGTACTCAACATAGAATGTCACTGTCATGATGCTTGTGGGAGCAGAAAAGGCAAAACACTGTTGTTTGAAGCAGAGTCTGTAGAAACAGTGAGAGATGGGCACTAAGGAAATGCTTAGAGAGGGCCTTGAGAGCATTTGGGGAGGAGAGACTGCAGAAAGCGCCCTTGAAGCTCATGGTCTCCTGTTGGAGAGGCTATGGCCTTTGTTCTGGTTATGCCACAGAGCTGTTTCTCTCAAGTAATTGTCATCTGAGCCAAATAAAAAGGCAAGTACTACTCAGATCACCCACAGTGAATTACTTCCAGGAACCACAGAAATGCTCAGATCCTCATACTTAATTAAGTCCCTTATGGAAAACAGTATAGGCTTATGTAGAACCCACACATCCTCCTGTCAAATATAAATCATCTTTTGCTTACTTATAATTCATAATGCAATGTAAATGCCTTGAATATTATTTGAGATTGCTTGTATCTCCAGGTGTAGACCCTGAGCTTTACCATGAGGGAGTCTGATAAGGTTTACCTAAGGGCACTGGCGCAGCTTCACTTCCTGTGTAACCTCACACCATGTCCTCATTTTCTGAACTTTCTTCTATTTGTTGTTCTCCTTTAGCTGTATACAATTTGAAGGGCTACAACCTGAGTACTGGTGGTCAAATCAGGATTTTTGCAATTAAAGGTTCATTTTACTATGATAATAATGACACATGTGACAGCTGAGATTCCCTTTGGTCACTTTCCAGCCTTGCTAGAGCAATAAATGATGTAAATAAATGAATAAATGAATAAATAGATAAATAAATAAATAAATAAATGGAGAAAGACAAAACAAAAAACAAAGAAAACCAAAACCCTGTGGTGGTTAAATTTTATTTTTATTGTAAACTACTGTTTAATCAAAGTACAAAATATTTGAACTAACAAAATGGTGTGTATTTCTTTAATTCCTTTTACAGTGACAACAATATGCTCTGTGGTGGTCATATCATCTGTGGAGTTAGCTGTATTAAGATTAAAAATCAACCAAACTTGAATGTTTCACACTACAGTTTTTTAAAAATAAGAATATTTTATTTTTATTAATGAATTAATATTAATTCATGATTATTAATTTTCAATCACTGTTATACTGATTATGTTAAATTTTAGAGGATGTACATTGTTTTCAGTTTGTACAGTAAATCCTTGTACTTCCTCCCTCGTCCTCTTCTTTTAGAATTGAGTTATTTTGTCTTTATGTCTGAAGGGCTCAATATGTAAGAGAATCTGGACACATCTTCAAGCATATCTTGACCTAAAATCCTACTGAAAAGCAGACCCTGTTTTGTAAATAGTATTTGGATTTAGTGGCAGGATGTGTGGAGTATTTTGTTACAAAATTTTGATTGAAAATGAAGGATTTTTATTATATAATACATTTTCCTGGCACAGTCAAACACCTCGATTCAGGATAGATTGAATTCATGCTTTAAAAATTGTTTTGTGCTCTTCTGTCAAAAATACAAAAGCAGTTCAGTAAGTGGGTTGCAGACACACAGTCTATGTTGTGGTCCCTTCAAACAGATGGTCCCAAAAATATCTAATAGAAAGACACACAGTTGGAATCCCATGCTTACTTTACATTTTAGTCCTCCAAAGTTGTATTCCCTAAAACTTGTTATCTCGAGTGTTCAAAATGTTATTTTAACATGTAGCTTGAGAAGATCCCCTCAAGTATTCAGTACCAGTATATATCAGTATTTAATGGGTCTTTAAGAGGCATTTTGTGATCATTACAAAAAAAAAAAATTTATGATGTCTCAAAAGGCATCAATGACCAGGCTATCCCCTTTCAAAATATGTTCTTAAGGAAATATTTACCAACTGGACAAGAGCAATGGTAATTAGTTGTTTCTAGAAATATTAAAAAAGTCGTACCATCATGCTCCCGTGCTTGTGCCTCTGCCACAGCAGCCTGGCTGGCCATGCACTGTCAGGCAATGGCCGTCATGGAGACTCTGACTCAGATCTCCACAATCTCTTCACCCAGCCTGCTAGGTTGCCACTGATGAGTCGTTACTATGCCGAGCCCATGCTTCAAATCTCCCAAGGCCTTTGTGATGCACCTCAGGCAAACCCACCCTTTGACACCAATACCTTTCTCTCTTGAACCCAGACAAGCCTCTGCATGAAGGAAAATGCAACAAAAACTTAGTTTGGAAACAATGGTAACTCGATCTCTGGGCACAACAACTAAAACCTAATCTTGTAAGCCTTATTAAGATTTGATTCTTCCGGTGGAGAATTCTTGGGGATCCACCATGAGTTGAGGAAACTCTAGCAGCTACATCTTACCCACATGCTGTCCCCATCCAAAAAGGGCCTAACTTTATCTATCCTGCCTCCTCTTTTCCTCTGTCCAGCCCAGAAGTCTTGCCTACTCATCCAGTGATTGGCGCCTTTATTCATTAAGGGATTGGTTCACAAGAAGCCATCTGAGTATAACTCACTCCTGGTCCACAACCCCTCCCAAGAGAGCAGAATTAGCATACAGACAGCACCAGGCCATCCACAACTATTAGCTATATTTAAAACATAAGACAAAAAGAATGTTTATTAAGATTATTGTTTATCAGGATTTTTTTTTCATAGAACAAGTTATACTAAGCACCACTGAATGAATATGTTAGGACCTATATAGTATTAATTCAAAGTGAGTTTTAAATAGGACTCAGTGAAGAAAACAGATAACAAAATTTGATTACATGTTTTTATTAGAAAACAAATCTTTAAACACAGAGAAATAGCAGGATGGGGGATAGCTGAGGGAGAGGAGGAGCAGAATACAAAGATGTATTCAGCCATCGCAACCTGGATTGAGGAGTTACTAATAGCTCTTGAATTGCATGTCATGTACAGGTTTTATCTTTCCAATTACATGTATGAACATGTGTTATATTTATAATTAGAAAAAGATTATTTTAAAATTCTAATACGTTTACTCATTTCTATCACATGGGTAAGTGTCTCCTGAAAACCCGAGTGGGGAGGGCATGGCTGATCTCTAGCCTAGTGCCTTCAGATGTTCTGTATCCTTTAAGAATTAGGATCCAATGAGAGGCATTAGGAGGTTGGATATGGCCGTAGAGGAATCAGTGAAACCTTGGTCCTTTTTTATCCTTTTGCTTTTAGACCATAAAGTGTTTTTATTTTCACCCCCACTGTGACCTGCTGCCTCTTCACAAAGCAGGGAAAGCAGGGGGCAGAGGTTGGACATGGACACACTATGGATTAAATGCCCAAAATTGTAAACCAAAATAAATCTTTTCTCATTATAACTTGAGTATCTCAGGATTTAACAAAATCGTAAAAACTAGAGGTAGGAGTCAACACTTGACACTTCTGGTCAGTTGTACGTTTAAATAACGTTTCTAGTCATCGAAGACAAAGGTGTCAGTGGGTTCCATTTTGGAAAACTGAAATGTGAAAGAAATCAAGGTTTATTGTTGTCACTAAAGATAACATCAATATTACTTTAGCCATTTTGGGGGAAAGTTAACTAAGGAGAGGCTCGGAGGCTACTTGAAGCAAGTAGCATAATGTGCTGTGAGTTTCCTTGACATTTGCTGTCATTTCACCCTAAAGATTTTGGGTGAAGAAGGTAACAGTCTAATGCCTGATATCATCTTCTCCCCAAAATAAGTTGAGCAGAAAAGACAAAAACACCTTGAGGGGAAGACCACAGTAACAAGACATAAGACTGGGGAGGTTTCTTGAAACTGCCACTTTGTTAGAAAGTCTAAGAGGCTGATAGTTTGGTAAAGTCACCTTCACCCTTGGAGGAGTTCTCCTTGCTAAACTTGGAAGTATTATTGAAAGGCTGGAGAATCTTAGAATTTAAAATGAGGGCATTTAATAGAAATGTATGTGTAATTTGTAACTTTACCTAAAAGGGGGCATGGAAAACCCCTGCCACAAGCCAAAAATGTGAAGTAGGTAGTTCCAGGAACTTGGCTAACTCAGAACCTCAGGGCTCTGGTTCCCGATAACTGCCCCTCCTGAATGATCCACAATGAGGGTGGAACTAGAAATGAAGGTCTAGTGGTTTATGAGACTATCCACCCAGTCGACCAGTAGATGAAGATTACATTCTTAAAATGAATATGTTCCCCTCCCTAACTGAATACCTTGGGTTGGGTCCCTCTGAAATTTTCTACTGTTTTTATGTTATGTTTCCTTGGTAACCCTCTCCCCGCCCCCAGCTTGAGGTTTTTCCTTTTAAATACCTCTCACTTCTTGTGTTCCAGGTCAAACTCCTCTGGCCAGCATGGTCACGAGATCGATTCCAGTACCGGCCTATCCCAAATAAACCTCATGTGATTGCAGCAAGTTTGGTCTCTCGTGAGTTATTGGGTGGTCGCGTCATCCTGAGACTTGAGTAAGGATCTCCCCAGTTCAGAGGGTCTTTCATTATCTCATGAGTGTCTACACTGAAGCCATTCATACTGTTTAAAATGAGATAAGGCTATTGTGAGTAGAATGGGTGTCATAACATACTAAGTTACTATATTGTTTTAAACCTGTAGGGATAACTGTAGTGACAGATATTTCAACTCAGCAAACCCCTCTGTAAATAGACAGGCTGTGGTCTGGTTGCTAATACCAAATCACAAGTTACAAGTCTTATACAAGGATACTGAGTTATTGTGTAGAGTCTTTCCTCCCATAGCTTGAAGGCAGAGGGTGAATAAACAATGTGCATTAAAACATATGTGATCTGATGTAGAATTAATGACTGTTAGGTCAAACACTTTTCAAGCTTTAACCTATGTCTGTATAATCTGAGGTCATTATTGAAATTCAATTACTGTCCAGTAAGTCACTCAAAAGGTCTCCAATTATTCAGTTCTAATGAGGTCCCAGGTGGTCTGTGGAGAGTACGTTGAGTAGCATGAGGAAACTTTGGGACCTTTCAGATAGGGAATCTAAAACTCCCACAGGAGAAAACTTGGGTTCAGAGGTCACATGCCCCTTTCATTCTGCCTAGTAGTCCAGAAAGAACCTAGCCTGTAGTAGGTTTCAAGTTTGCAGGCTTGTATGCTTGTGCCTCTTCACTTCCCTCCTGCCAAGTGGATCCCATGCTCAATGTATTTGAATCTAGTGAAGAGGACAGATGTGGAGAGTACTATCTGACGGCTCTCGGGGATTGAGTGAGTAGAGAAGAATGTTTGAAATGGCTGAAGCCAGTTTCAGCTGCTTCTTCAATCTATCACACAGCAACACCCCTGAGAAAGAAAACAGCTCAACCATTCTTCATTCCACAGAGTTGAAAGTCCACCATGGGCCAGAGCTGGTAACTGGGCTTCCAGCTTTGCTTGCCTAGGCGTGTCTTGCTGGGTTCTTCATTAAAATGTTTCTAAGAGCAGAACCTGTGTAGAGGATAAAAAGGATGTGCCCTTCAGAGAATCTTTAGAGAGAACGCATTCAACATACACACCTACAGCTCCATCCAGCTGTTGGAAAAGAATACCCAGACAGACAGACAGGCAGACAAACAGACAGGCAGGCAGGCAGACAGGAAAATCAGCAATGCAATCGGAGCTGCAACCTTGGCTGATTTGAGTTCTCAGAAGGCCTTTTGGTTCTTATTTTAAAATTATCATGTATTTATTTATTTATTAATTAATTATTTAGTATGTATATATCTGTGTGACTATGTGTGAACACATATCCATATGTGTGTGTTCAGACTGACTCCTAAAGATGGGGACAGCAAGCACTCTTAACCACCGGTCCATATCTCCATCCTTCAGAGGACTTTTTCAAGGAAGACTTTCAACTGACAGGTTGGGTTAAGAAGAATCCCAGCCTAAAAAGAAAGGACTGTGGAGTTATCAAAATTTGAACATTGGGCATGGTGACTCACGCCTTTAAACACAGCTCTTGAGAGACTATGAATTCTGAGTCCAAGGGCAGCTTGGTCTGTATGTTGAGATCTAAGCCATCCAGGATTGCATAGTAAGACCTGGTCTCAAAAAAACCCAAACAACAACAACAACAACCACAACAACAATAACAACAAAATCATAAAAATTTGAAGTGGATGGAGTGGATCACACACTGTTGTCCAGAGTAAACCCTTGTTTGAGAATTCAATGGTGACTTTCTCTGAAGTTAATCACTGCTTTTAGGTATGACTGACTCTCACCAAAACTGAAATGACCATTAAAATAAGGAGAAAAGCATGGTAATATGTCTGCTTTTGTCTTCCTCTTTCTTGTCTGTGTCTGATCAAAAGAGGAGACAGCCAGTCTGAAGGGCATGCAGTCTCACCAGCTTCTGTGGATCCAGTTCACAATGAGAAAAGGGAAGATGATGGTTTGTGAAGAAAATCAGAGGAACAGAAGGTTTAGACTTCTCTTTCCCTTTGAAATTAAACTTAGGGCTTGCTCTGTGTGTGCTATGCAGAGGCTTGTCTCCTAGTACTGGCTTCTGATTCAAACTATCCATCTTCATCGCTTGTAAACGATCACAACTGGGCTAGCTGACCCTTGACATTCTTTCATAGGAGGAAGTAGGGAGGGCCACTGGACCCTTACGGGAGTATCCAAACTCTCATCACCCCCAGTATCATGTCACTTTGTTCTGATTGCACGTGCCTTCATAGTTCCTGTGAGATGTTAGAGTACATAGACTAGAGGAAAACAAGGAAAAGAAACTCCATCGATTGTTATGGTTAAATCTTCAGCCAGGGAGGCTGAAAACATTCCATTGTGGTTGCTTTGGGACCACTTGTGCTCCAGGCAGTAGCCTTTCACCCATACTCTGTAAGCTCAATAAGCTCTTTGGATTCCCAGGGGAGCTTGATGGTTTGTTATTGGTACCTTAGAAAGAAGGAGGTAGATTGTCTAGGCTCCTGCCAGTTAAAAAAAATATCTCGTCGGGCGTTGGTGGCGCTTGCCTTTAATCCCAGCAGAGGCTGGAGGATTACTGAGTTCAAGGCCAACCTGATCTACAGAGTGAGTTCCAGGACAGCCAAGGGCTACACAGAGAAACCCTTCCACCCCCCCCCCAAAAAAAAACCAAAAAATTAAAAACAATCTCACAACAAGGTCTTTCTGTAGCTTGTAGTCCAGCATGAGTGTTGTTTGGCTGCTTAATAACATATATAAAAAGCTCTTCGATCAGACACGACCTTGGACCCTTGGTTGTGGGTGTCCAAATTAGCTGCATGATGAGCAGGCTGGAAAAGGGGCCTTAGCAAGAATTGGAGGCTATTTAGGCCTGTGGGAGAAGACAAGTGTCTGAAAGAAGATATCATCATGGCTTCCGGGTCATCTAGAGACTAAGGAAAATGCTGAGTCCTAAGAATGCGATTTCCTACTAGGCTAGATATGCCACAGGGAACTAAAGGGCACTGAGGCACCTGCCAGCCTGCCAACTGTGCTGCCTTCTGTGAGTTGCCAGCTGCTTAAGACACTAAACAGAGAGCGGCTATCAGCGGAGAAGATGAGTGGATTCCCACAGAATAGGAAAGATAGTTTGTTTTGTCCCGAAACATAGAGTAGGTCAAGTTTTCTAAATGATGTTTTTCATATTTTACAAATGACAAACTTACATTTTATCTTGAAGATAGTCAATGTAAGTTTAGCAAGCAATTAAACAATAGAGATTTATAAGATTCAATATTTGTATGTCTGTTGCTATTTTTTTTCTCTTTCATGGGGCCAGATTTGCTTCTCAACAGCTATGTGGCAGCTCTCAAATATATGTATCTCTAATTCCAGGGAATCTGATATGCCCTTCTGGCCTCTGAGGACACGAGGTTTATTAGTGTGCACAGACACACATGCAGACAAAAATATCTGTACAAATAAATTAAATTTTAAGTTAAAATGAAAGGTGTCAATTTAATGTACCAAGATACTAAATCTTTGCAGGAATACACATTATTTTCTCACTCTCCGCTGCAGACATTTTTTTATAGTCACTATCACTTTAAAAAGGGAGTGGGCAGGCACAGCATCAGACCAAAGAACATTTGATATAGCAGTCTTAGACTTCAGAAAGGGATGGGTTCTAAACCTAGGCTTTTCATGTAAGTTTAGTGAGATCTCTGAGTTACTGTCCTTTCTCCTGTTAGTGGCAATAACAGTAGGGATTGTAGAGAAGACTAAATGAGATAATTCATAATTTTACTGTAAACTGTAAAGCCTGAAATAGAAAGTGCTTAATGCTACAATAACAACAGAACAACAACAAAATAAGAATCTAGCATTAAGTACAGATATATTGTATCTTAAAA
>NW_022196913.1:22946802-23006355 GCF_008632895.1 Mastomys coucha
GAAATCTGGCCAAGGAAGTAGACTGGTATACGGGAAAAACTACATTTCCCAGTAGGCTGTGGCCCAGGGCCTGTTTTCCCCTATTTCCGGGTATGTCATGTGACTCTCAGGCTGCGCTATGGCGGAAGCAGAGGAGCAGGTAAACGCTGGCAGGACTAGTTCGGGGCAGCCGGGACCTGGAGACCGGAATGAGGGGTTCTGGGACGCAGAGCGCCCAGAACGTGGCAGCTCTGGCCGGGCGAGTTGGGGCGGCCCTTCTCCGCGCCGATAGCGCCTTGCACACCCGCTCGGTCCGAGCCGGCCTTGCCTGGGCTCAGCCCTTCTGGTTTATGTTAAATGGAATTTTTCGAAGAAGGCAAGTTAAGAGTGGACTGCTATGCAAGTCTTTAAGGATTATTCCTGTTGCTGACACAAGACTTAGATGGCAACATCCAGCTGTAGCTGAAAGTGACACTGAGGTGCTGAGTAGAAATTATTGCCTTGTTTTCATACAAACTTTCTGATAGCCACACATATAGGGCAAAGGACAAAATTAAATGCAACTGACAAAATAGAAGACTCAGAGCAGAACTTGGAAGAGATTCCTTAAGTATATGTGTGTGTGTATGTATACATATAAGTATATGTGTATGTATATGCATATCTATGTATGTATCATCTACCGTATTTCCCCCTTATATATTAAATGGCCTGCCTGCCAGTTTCTGTGATGTTCCTTGAGACATATGGTGATGAGCTGTTTACTGTCCTAAGAGACATTTACTTGTGGACTTTTTACCATTCACATCTGTGCTTTATTTTAACTATGCCAAAAATTAAGGAATTTGACAAGGAAAAATTTGGGTTTTGTCATTGTGTTAACAAGAGTCTCTTATCATCATTTGTGTAAACTGTCTTTTGCAGTGCAGGTCCAAGGAAAAGAGAATTTGCCTTCGAAGTAGACCTTGCGTAGTTTGACTACTGCAAGATGGCTTTTCACATTGAGCATTTCCATTTCACGCTGAAATACAGATGTGGTTTTGTAGTAAAACAAACGTCCAGGTTGTTTTTAGCTTAGACCCAGTGTGATAGAAATATGGAGTAGGCCTTCTATTTCCACTCATGCTGAAGAGGAGTTTGCCAAGGCTGTCTGATGTTAAAATGTAGAAAATTAGGCAGATAACATGATTCACAGCTGTACAGTGCTTTCGAGCTTAAAGAGATCCTCATACATGGCATTTGGTCCTTCTAAAAGAATTCTGTGAGGTAAATATTTATTCTGATACAGAAGTCATATAAAGCCTCCATTTCCCAAATCCTCCTGTCCCAAATTGTGGTAAAACAGTGCCCATCTTGTAATTACCCTAAAGGGCCTTGAGTAGCCGCCTCTTCCTCTGTTCTGTGACTCTGTACACCACTCTGTCTCACACTGCCTTTCTTGCTGTTCTGTAACCAGGCCAGGCATGTTCCCATGCAGATCCTTTGCTCACACTGGTCCTTTTCGTATCTCTGATGTCTACAAGGCCTTCTCCCTCACTTTCCTCATGTCTCTGTGCAGTTGTGCTTTCCGGTTGCTGCTCCCTGCTCGGTCTTTGAAGCCACCTTCTGATATTCTGTGTAATACTTATGTCTTCAACTTTTTATTTCTCCTTTCTCCTTGGATAGTCTCACTTTTGCTTGCCACATGATAAGAATTTATTCAGCCCTGAGGACTGATATTGTGACATTGCTTGATGCTTAATATAGTATTAAGTGATTGAATTTTACAGACAAATGGATTGAAATGCAGTCAGTTTGAACTGTCTCATGCTTACATCTGTAATGTTTTAGTGTCCTGTCTCCATGGCTCACATTTTCTTCACTACACTACTTTGTTTCTTAAAGTGTGCTGAAGATCCTAAGTCTAAATTTTATATATGAATATGTATGAAATATACATATGAACTTTATGATGTGCAGTTAGCTCTTATCATCTTCATGTTTTTCTGTTTAGTGCTTATTCCTGCTGTAGTGTTTTAACAGCTGAGATGCTATTGGAAAGAGCACTCTTCCCCATTGGTGTCAGTGTAGCCTAAAGGAAGACCAGTAGTCTACTGTCTGTTGCAGAAAGAAGCAAACATTCATAAATCATTTTATGAATTCATAAAAAATGCTATTTTGAAATATATACATAAGTAATATTTATATCATTAGTTTAAACATGAGTAGGTTTTTCTTCCTTTTTTTGGGTCTGGATTGGTGCTGCTAATATTTTGGCACCTTGAATATTATTTGGAAACTATGACATCTTTTTTTCTTCCTACTGAGTACGTTAGGGGTTGACATGTGTATTAAATGGACTATCATGACAAATTACAGAGGGAGACAGAGCATTTTCTTGGTACCCTGTCCTGTAAATGCAAAATTCCTTCCCAAGATGAATAGCACAAAATTAAGCTCATTGACGTATCTTTCCTGACTGTTCTGTTCTTTGATGATTGTCTCCACTTTAATTTTATGAATAGCCCAAATGGTGACATCTGCACTGAGTTAACATACTATAAAAATGTTCCCAGTTTAAAGCTAAAGTCACTGTTTGAGTAGAGATAAACAGATGTCTTTAAGTCATAATGAAATCCTTGATTTTGCTGATATAGAAAAAGTACTTTGTAAAAGTAACATTTCTGTTTTATAGTTCACAGAAAGCTAATAGCCTCAATTCTGCCTGGAATTCTTGTAACCAGCAGTTTTGCTTAGTTCTGGAACGATTTATAGGTGGCTTTCATAGTCACAGATGCCCAACAGTGTTTGTCCCGACCTCTCATGAATAACACTCTGCTTGAAGTCTGGTTGGTGGTGTATTTGTCTCCTACAGAATGCTGAGTCCTCAGAATGAGGACCATAGCTTACTCATGTCTATATCTCCCCAGGAGATTGTAGTTTTCAAATCAAAAGTGAATTTCATAGAAAGAGAACACTCATAATTGCCACATTGTGAATTCTACTCAATAGAGTTTGTGTATATCATTGTATCATATTTAAAATGTTGGGATGTTAGTAATTCATGTGTAATATGGATCACCTTCTCCACACTTCCTCCTCTTGGCCTCCGCCTGCTTTCATCTTCTCCACTCAGCCACAAAATTAACCATCTGGTCCTTGGCTGGATGAGACAGTTTTTGTTTTGATTTCCACTACTGCATCTTCTAAATTAGGGGAATTTCATCCTTATTGCAGGTTATCAGATGGCACAGTCCATCTGAATATGAATATCTCCATGTATATAAAATAAAAATGATGTTTGTCTGTACTTCAGTGCCTCTGCAGGTTTTGTTTTGTTTTGTTTTGTTTTGCTTTTAAATTTATTCTCTAAGACTTATTGTTATAAAATAAATATATTAAAATGGTTAGGGTAAAATAGTTATTTTTTTTAACTTTGTAATTATATTTATGCACAGAAAACTTAGTGTACATTTAACCCAATTTAGTGGCCAGTTCTTTAGCCTTTGGCTTTTCCAGCTTGGCAATTCGAGCCACAGACTTAGGACCCAGGACGTTGCCTCCCCAGTGGCGACGGATCTCGTAGTATCTGTCATTATAATTGGTCCTAATAGCTTCCACCAGCTTAGCCAGAGCACCCTTGTCTTCCGAGTTAACCTGTGTGAAGGCAACAGTGGTGCACGTCTTCCTGCGGACCAGGCACCCCAGCCTAGCCTTTCCCTTGATGATGTAGTAGGGCACCCCCATCTTTCAACACAGGGCAGGCAGGAAAACCACCAGCTCAATGGGGTCTACATCATGGGCAATCACCACCAGTTGAGCCTTCTTATTTTCCACCAAGGTGGTAACTATATTGACTCCTGCTCGGAGGACGGGTGGTCTCTTAGTTGGGACGTCCCCTTTGCCAGCAGCTTTCTTCTCAGCACGGGCCAGTAGCCTTTGCTTCTTATCTTGCTTTGTCTCTGGCCTGTACTTGTGGGCAAGCTTAAGCAGCTGAGTTGCTGTTTGCCTGTCCAGGGCCTGTGTGAGCTGTTAATGGCAGGAGGTACTTTGAGACGCTTATAGAGGATGGCTCTTTGCAGCTGCAGCCTGATGTAGCGAGGCCATTTGACGAAGCGTGCTAGATCTCTTTTGGGCTGGATGTCCTGCCCAATGCTGAAGTTCTTGGGCCTCTTCTCAAACAAAGGATTGACCACCTTCTTGGGCTCCTGTTTCTTGACGACGGCGGGGGCCGGGGCCACCTTCTTCCCCTTCGCCTTCTTTCCTTTGGGCATCTTGCTTGGCTGGTGGAGAGAGCAAAATAGTTAATATATGCATAAGACAAAGATTAATCATCTAGATCCAGGTTTGGCTGGGGCAACCAAGGTTGGGCTGTAAAGGAAAGTGAATATTTAAAAGTAGCCAGTGCTTTCCAAGTTTAAGTCTCAGGTTGGTACCATGGATTTAGAGTCATGACAGTGAAGCTCAGGTTGAAGCAGCAGGACACATGCCTGAGACCACTGTGAAGGTTGTCCCCATTGAGGTCCATTGGAATCAGAGATACTAACTACTTAAAGATGGAGACCATTGGGATCCCTGTGGAGTTGAGCCAGGGCTAAGCGGAAGGAATACCCCAAGGAAAATCTCATTGGAGATCACAAACTGAGGATTAGGAGACCGCTGCTGGTTCTTTGAGGTTGCCAGTCATCAGTCTGATCTGTGTTTTGGGAAGATAATCCTAGATGGCAGCTGTTCAGTATCTCAGGGCCAACACAGAGCATTAGGTGAAGTTCTTCAGGTAGATGTTTTGAGTTTGGGGGATTGGTTTGGAAAAGAAAGGTAAGTTGCTGAATTTATAGTTAAGCTTGATGCCTAGGGTGTATGTGGCTTTTCCATTTGTGTTAGTGAATATACGCTAGCCCATTACCTTTGCTTCAGCCAAGTGAGCAAACAAACAAACCATCCCCCAAAACCAAACCAACAAACAAACAAAAAAAAAAAATAAAACACACCCCTTCCCCCAGTTTTTAGTTGGACATGAAGCTCCCCAGTTTAGTCATAAGTATATTATTAAATGGGATTAACTATATTCAGGTTGCTGTGCAGCTATCCCCACCAATTATCTCTGGAGCTTTTTACATGATGAAACTACTTTATCTACTGATAACTCCTCATTCCTACATTGCCCTGAAAATCTCTATTTTACTTCTGTCCTATATACATAAAGCCACACAATATTTGTGGAGGGTTCTGGTGAGCTTGACTTATTATACACAGAACAACACAGTCTTAGCTTACATTTTTTTGGGATTCAGATATGAGATTTTTTGAGACTAAAAATGTTGAAAACCATGCAGTTTTTAATAGTAACTTTTCTCGTGATTCAGTCCTGTTTCTTGGGTTTGCACTTTTATGCCTTTTATTTACTTCTTTGTCTCTAGAACATTAAGTAGAAGGATTGGTCAAAGAACGAAGCTAAGAAACTATACTGAGCTCATACCTGATGTTTATCATGCATTGCGCTCTTAACATGGATGGCACTGTAGATATGTTCAGGTGGTTGGTGCTAATGCCGAGCGGAGGTCTAAGTGGAGTCCTAAAGCACATTCTCAGCTTTTGCCAGCTGATGGAAACTGCACAACCCAAGTCATCCCTGAGATCTGCAAGCCTTGAGGCCTCAGGTTCTGGCACTGCATTCTTTCTGGTGGGGGGAAGTGTGAAACTGGACTTTAAGGATCTGGACCAGCTTTGTTGGTTGATGATTTACATTGTTTTAATGAGGCACATGAGTGGACACTTCCCCACTTACTAAGTATGTATATTTGAGTGTATTCTACATTAAAAAGATGTTCTTAGGTTCAGTTTAATTTTCCTGGAAGAGTAACCAAACATGTTTTGAGCACTCTAGATCTGAGATATGTTTTTAACCCTCGAGATGTGGGAAATCAGAATCTAGACAGAGGTTTTTGGCATGGGTGTCACAGCTTGCTTTGCTAGTGCTTTTTAATATCAAGGGTTCTCAGGGATCAGAGACATTCTAGAAACCACTAAATTCAGTCTCTGTGCCTGGCCTAAGAGGTTAGAGATGATGAAATGCTGTATCAGAGACATAGAGATGGTAAGCCATTTACTATTATGAGTGGTATATAATAGATGGTTAGTAATGAAGTCAGAATAGTAACTATAAAATCAATTTCTACTGTATGTTTAAGGTATACAGTGTGATACTCTAAAATGCGTGTGTGTGTGTGTGTGTGTGTGTGTGTGTGTGCGCGTGTGTGTATGCTTACCATAGTGAAACATGAAGACACACTTATCCGTTCTTGGGATTGTCCATTTCTTCTATAACTATAATCTGCTGTCTGGCAAAAATCCTTACAATTCATGGAGTATACCCTTAGCAGCTCTGGCCTTTATTTTGTACCTGAGCTCATTAGAACACTTATTTCTACATGTCTGTCACTTTGTGTCCTGTGGTTCATATTAACTCATTTTTATAAACTCCTGTGTTTAGAAATCATTGCTTTATTATGTTTGCATATTTGATATTTCCCTCTTTACTATTGCAAATACAAGGGTAAACAGGACCTTTACAGTTCTTCTCATCCTTGTCATTCTTGTAAAAGCTATCCTACACTTATCTGAAATGGTAGAGTGTTTTTGATTAGCATTTTTATGATTAAAGATTCTGAGAACCTTTCATGTACCTTTTGTCCATTTTTTAATGTCTTCTTTGAAGAAATGTCTATTTTGCGTCCATTTTTAATTAGGTTGTATGTTTTCTTGCTGTTGAGTTGTGTGAATGCTTTGCAAGCTTGGAAAGTTAGCCCTTTGTGAGGTATATGACAGATACTTTTCCCCCAATGCCTTTGTGTATTATTTGCTGTGTGATGCAGAAGATTTTAGTTTAATGCAGTGCTGCTTATTTATCTGGACATCTGAAGCCTCAGTTTTTTTGTGTGATAGCCAAGAAATCAATGCCAAGGCCAGAGTTAAGTAAGGTTTCTATGTGGAGCTTCAGGATTTTGTGGCTTACCTGGGTATTTTGTACATTTTGAGTTACTTTTATTCTTTTCCGTGTAGAGACCTAGTTTCTTTCAGCCTCTTTATAAATGGCAGGCTTTCCCAGTGTGTTTTGTTAGGTGAGATGTTTGTGGGTAATGAGTCTTGCTTACTTGGATGATTTCTGCCCTCTATTCTGTTAGAATAGTGACTTCATTTTAAAAGTACAATGTGTGTGTACAAGAAATAGATGACGGCAGTAAGAAGACTAAAACCAGGAATTGAATGGCTAGTGCAGAGGAGAAATGGCTTGGAGGAGTAGGTGGGATAAATGCCATTAACTGTCTGGACAACCAGTGGCCAATGGTAGAAAGGTTAGTTTAGTTGTTTTTCTTTTTTGTGTGGGTTGCAGATGTAAGATAACCTGTTTTGGAGGATTGCAGCTTCAAAACTAATGAGAGTTCTAAGATTCTGAGTCACATTGAATAAAACAAACTGTAACCACTCAGAGAAGATTTTATGTTTTACTCATGTTAAGGACACATGCACAGTAAAAGTCTTGAAAGTAACATCTCTATTTTTCACATGGTCTTCAAGGACAAGAGCTATATTTTCCTTAAGACTTAAACTTAAGGTTCCTCTAGGAGTTATCTGCCTTCTTCCAAGTTTTTATACATATAAAATAAAGCTGTTTTTGAGCATCAAATTTACATATATGCTGCTATCTGTCTTGAATTGAGTATAATATGCATCTGGCTTTCTTTAAAATGTTTGGTCTAGAATGTTCCTACCCCACTTCTTTTGTTGTTCTCTTTGTTTATCTCATGGATTGTAAAATGCTTACATTCGGTGTCAGCATATTAGCTGGAACTTTTTATTGCTATTGATATCTATAAGTACGTTAAGTAAATCTTCATTTTGCTGACCTCTTTGAGGATGCACGACATCAGCAGATTCTTCCTTTCAGTGGACAGGTGAGAGATTAGCGGGATCAAGTCCATTTTTTCTCTTTTTGCTTTGTTTCTTCCAGAGCAGCAAGATTCATTGTCTAGCAGGAAGGGAACTGTTGTAAGTAGAGGAATCTGTCTTAGAGTTACTGGTTTATTAAAGGGTTTATATCGTGTCTGATGAGTACCACTGGAGGGAGATTCCTTTTGATGAGAATCGTTCTAGAGTTGGGAATGTGGCTTAGGTGTAGAGTGCTGGCCTAGTATACCCAGACCTTTGAGTTCAGTCTCCAGCACTAGATAAAACCAGATGCGGTGCCTTGAAATACCATCGCTTAGGATGTAGAGGAAGATGATTAGAAATTCAAGGTCCTCGTGAGCTACTTAGTGTTCAAGGCCAGCCTGGAAAATGTCAGAACCTGTTTCAGTAAACAAACACAAACTAGCCACCCCCTTCCCACCAATCTCTCTCCAAACTTTTAGCAACAGTACTTTTGGCTCAATTTTTTTTTTTTTTTTTTTTTTTTTTTTGAGACAGGGTTTCTCTGTGTAGCCTTGGCTGTCCTGGAATTCACTCTGTAGACCAGGCTGGCCTCAAACTCAGAAATCCCTCTGCCTCTGCCTCCCAAGTGCTAGGATTAAAGGTGTGCTCCACCACTGCCCGGCACTTTTGGCTCATTAACATAAGAGATTTTAGTGTAAAAACTGGTTCATTTCATGTGGTGGTTTCTTTTCCCCCTGTACTATCAGGGAAGTTTTGCCACATGGATTTCCACTAGTGTCATATCTTAGTGTCATTTGTCATTGTTCCCCCCCTGGCCCCCCACCATGTTCCAGGCCAGCCAGGTGTGAAGTTGTACAAGGAGTATTTAAGTTGAGCATGTGGAACCCTCTAAAAT
Source organism: Mastomys coucha (assembly GCF_008632895.1). NCBI lineage: Eukaryota > Metazoa > Chordata > Mammalia > Rodentia > Muridae > Mastomys > Mastomys coucha. Next base: position 22,955,588 of record NW_022196913.1, read on the forward strand.
GTAGTTGGCAGATGACTTTTCCAGAAAAGCTGGCGGGGTGTAGTGACTCTCCTACTGCAAATGTGTTTTCTTTTCTGACCCCCTTTCTCCTCTGTGCTTGCAGGAAACGGAGTCTCTTGAAGAATCTACAGATGAGTCAGAGGTAAGGTGGAGCATGCAGGCTTGTCATTCACCTTGATGCTGTCTTAGGCGTGCTTGGCAGCAAAGCCTGGCATTCTCAGGGGCTAAAGCATTAGAAAAGGAGGGCTGTAAAGCAGATCCTTTACAGGTCTTTAAAGGTCTGAGGGACTAGCATGGCAGTTGTCTTTAAAACAGCCAATGGATTGGCTTAAACATAAATAGAGAGAAAAACAAGCTGTTTCTTTTCATCTTCTGAGGCACAGGCTATCGCCACTACGCCATGGACTGTTGTCTTGAATGGTGTCTTCGCCTGCAGCTATGCATGCTGGGAAGACCAATGAAAAGTTTTAGAAACCAGTCCACACCCATTAAAGTCTGCTTGTTTTCACAGTTTTTGCATTATGGTTTTACAGTATATATGTTTTCTCCTGTAATTTTGAAGATTCTTCCCAACTCCTTACATTTGATAGACATGTGTCTCACCCTAGAGCTACACTTCACTCCTAGAGCTTGTTCATTTTCTTTTTCACGGATGTAAATGATCATATACCCTATGCCCACTACACCTATCCATAATGTTTCTTGAGTCAATGAAGTTATAGCTCATTTATCTAAACGAAAACTACTAGGGATAGTTAAAGATTATAACTCATGGGGAATAAAATCATTCTTTTAAAATTGTTACTGCTTTGAAATACTCCTTTTTAAAACTCTGCATAAGAAATAGGATGAGCATAATGTAAATTAATTAGTATAGAAATTGTATGGATAGACTAATAGGTGACATGTTTTCTTTTAACATTTCATTTAGGGAAGGCAAGTGAGAATGTATCTTGCTAACCTGCAAGAAATTTCTACCACTGTGACAGTATCTGTGATAATTTCTTCATCTTTGGTTGATATACATTGCATATTTTTATATGGATTTTGCTTTTCCTATGAAATAATGGGTTTTAAACCTCCAGACAACAACATATATATTACAACATTTTCTAGTCCTGGCTCTTAACACTTCACTGTAGGATTTTTAGTGTCGTGAGACTCCAGGTGCCACATTTCTGAATTTGTTCATAAATAGGAAAAGATATCTGTTAACTTCTGATAGGGTATGGAAGAGCAGTCCAGATTACCATTGTTGTGCTTAGAAATCTAAGGTTAGAACTCTGAATGCCCAGAATCATTGGTGCAGAATTAGGCAGTGCTTGCTAGAATTTTATCTCACTGAACAGGATGTTGAAAGCCACTTAGATCTAAATCTTTTCAGATATCCTTAAGATACTAGATGGAATAACAAGGTGAGTTAGCAAAGCATAGAAAAGCCCTCCAGGAGAGACAGAAAGTAGGGAATAATACATACTGGAATGTGATGGGAGAAATAAGTAGCCATGAAACCAGAAGATCCAACTCGGGGTTGGTAACAGAGCTGTGAGATGAAGGAGACTGGCAACAGAGTCACCTAAAAGCCATCCATGGTGACTTTTATTTAGCCTTTGTTCGTGGGAAAATATTGACAAGGGATAGAATAGATATCAAGGAATCTCAAGGACTGCACTTAACAGAGACTGGGACCAGAGGTGGCCGTGCTGGATGCTGCTACTTCTGAGCAGGAAGCGGGAAACATTCGTTAGAAGTTGGTCCTAAAGGGAAGTGTCAAAGTAGAAATGTAAAGTGTACTTGAGTACTGGATCAGGAAACTTGATTTTTCTCTTTTTGGATAAGACAGCATGGTAAAGAAAGTTCACAGCTGTGCATCCACAGAGCTCAGGAAAGGATGTAGCCATCCACCCAGAGCACTCAGAATTCTAGTAGTCCCCAGGTCCTCCAGCCTTCCTAGGAGCCTCTGCTGTTGCTATCCCAGGAAACCTAAGCTGCTTAACATAAACAGGAGGCAGCATTGCTTGCCCAAATGTTACCTATTGAAATGAGTTTGTTGTTGGACAAGATCAAGCTTCAGGCCGCAGTCCAGCCTTGGGAGAAATATTTGTGGTTGTCTATGCAGTTTGAACCTGTCCATTCCAGGAATAGTGTTTTAAGACATCTCTGAGTAGGCTGATGAATCTTCCTTCACCCCGTTCTCCTTTTCCTCTCTTATTCTTCTCAGCTTTTGTAACCCTTGACCTTTGGAAGACAGGTATTTGCTTTACATTTTCATTTCTGTATTCAGGGGTTCAAAACTTCCATTTCTTGCATATTATTTACAAAACAATAGTTTTCAAAAATATATTGGAACAAGTTGCCTGAAAGTCCTATCATTCCCAGAGATTCCACATTAAATGGGAACTTACGTTACTCATATTTATCTCAAGGTCTTATTTTCTTGACTTTTTTGAGTTCACACGTGAGTACTACATCTATATTATTTTCCCACACTTGTCCTTCCCTCCTGTGGCCCCCTCAACTCCTCAAATTCATGACCTCTTCTTTAATTACTATTGTTACATATATTATTGTTATATGTACATAAAATACAATCTACAGAGTCCATTTTTTAAAGCATTGCTTGTATGTATATGTTTTTAGGTCTGATCACTTAGGATTGGACAGTGTACCAGAGAGCAAGATAGCCTCAAGGGTGCAGTAGGAATTTATACCATCAGCCATCTAATTAGCCTGTTGAGTAGGTGTCTTAGTTAGGGTTTTATTGCTGTGAACAGATACCATGACCAGTGCAAGTCTTATAAAAGACAGCATTTAATTGGGCCTGGCTTATAGGTTTAGACATTCAGTCCATTATCATCAAGGTGAAAGCATGGCATCATCCAGGCAGGCATTTCTACATCTTCATCTTAAGGCTACTAGCAGAATACTGGCTTCTAGGCAGCTAGGATGAGGGTCTTCAAGCCCACATCTACAGTAACACACCTACTCCAACAGGGTTACACTTTCTAATATTGCCACTCCCTGGGCTGAGCATATACAAATGGTCACATTCCACCCCTTGGCCCCTATAGGCTTATTCAAACATATGAATCTATGGGGCCATACTTAAGCATAGCATAATGCAAAATACATTTAGTTCAACTTCAAAAGTCCCCGTAGTCTATAGCAATCTCAACAATGTTAAAAGTCCAAAGTTCAAAGTCTCTTCTGAGATTCATCCAATCACTCAACTGTAATCCCCAGAGCAAGATAGGAAACTAGCTGGGCAAACTCCAAACTCTGCCTCTCCATGTCTGGTTTCAAGGCAGTCTTCAGATCTCCAACTCCTTTTTCATCTTTGTTGACTGCAAAACTTCTTTGTCCTGGGCTGGTTTCACTCTCTGTTAGCAGCTTTCCTCAGCAGATAGCCCACAGTTCTGGCATCTCAAACATCTTGGGTCGCCAAGGCAACTTTAGTGTTACAGCTTCTTGTTTCAATATCTGGGATCTATCTATACATGATCTGGGCTGCTCCAAAGAGCTGGTGTCATTTCTGCAGCTCTGCCTTCTGTAGTGAAAGACCCCCCGTAGGGAACCCCCCACTCGAGTCTCTGGAGACACGCACCCAAGGAAACACGAGAGACCATCTTGATGCAAACACACGAGGCAGTTTAATATCGGAGCGCTCAGGGCTGACACGTATCTCACGCAGGAGACAGAGGAATTGACAACCAGGCTCAGGGGTTAGGGGTTTATATAGGAAAAAGGTCTGGGGAAACAAAGGAATTGGTGTGGCTATACATGATTGGCTATTTTAAATGTAGTTTGTGCAGATCAGAGCGGAAAATTCCTAAAAGGGGGGTGCTATTCGGGGTTTCTAGCTGACCTTCAACTATATCTAAGAGGACCAGATGGCCCATTACTCAGTGTCCGCCCAGGCACGTCCTTGCATGTCTGGGCCCCGGACATGTCCTTGCATATTTTTGTTCTATCTTTATGGTTTATGTCTTCCTGACCTGTCAGTCCCTGGGATATCTAACAGCTTGCTTGCTTTTGCTTAGGTTTGAACATTCACGGAATTGGCCCACTGTGTTTTTCTCTAACCTGTAATTTTCACACGCTTCAAACTCAATTTCTCTTTTCAAAACTTAATTTCTCCTTTCAGTAGCACTCTAAACTCAGGTTGATCCACTCCACTGCTGCTGCAGTTCTTGGTGATCCCCCAATGGTACTGGCATCTCCATACACTGGGGTCTTCTGCTGCAACTAGGCTTCACCAGTAGCTTCTCATAGGCTCTCTTCGTGATGCCAAGCCTCAAATCCTCATGACCCCTTCAGTCCTGGGCCATCAACTGCAACTGAGGCTGCACCTTCACCAATAACCTTCTATGGCCTCTCAAGAGTGCCAAGCTTCAGCTGCTCTTCATGACCCCTTTATACCTTCAAAACCAGTACCACCTGGGTAACTCTTACACATTACCTAGTACAGTGGTAGCACGAGGGACAACCTTTCTTATCTCTGGAACACAGCTTTTTTGTGCTCTCAGAAAACACTTCCCAGAAGATTTCATTTCAGTGATGCTGGTCTCTTCTTAATCACTGCTAATTTCTTAGCTCCAGCTAACCAGCATCAATTGTCCCAGTAGTCACTTCTATTTTTTACTCTAAAACCAGAGCCACATGGCCAAAGCTGTTCTTCTACTTGCCTGGGCTGGAACATCCCCCTGCCCTCCGCTATTCTATTACCAGCTTTCTGTTTTTCAACTCCTTCACTGCCTAAGCTTAGTTTTCCTGGAATTTGCTCTGTAGATTAACCTTGAACTCAGATCTGCATGGCTCTGTCTGTAATGCTGGGATTAAAGGTGTGTACCACCATCCCTGGATTTAAGCTTTTCTTTACCTAGAATCTGTTTTGTCTGGCCTTGCACTCAGAGATCTGTTTGTCTCTGTCTTTTGGTATTAAAGGTATAGACCACCATGCCTGGATCTAAACTTAGTTAGATGGGATCTTGCCCTCCAAAATCCCTTAATCTATTATCTCCTAGAAAGTACGATTCAGCTCCATTTCACTTCCTGGTGCCCCTTTAATACTTGAACCATATATATTTTTATTTTTCCTTTCTAAGCTTGCCATACTTGTTAAAAATGCTCTTCATGAGACTTAACCAGAGAGCAAAGTCTGTGTTGGGTTTTTTGAATCATCTTTTGTCGGTGCAATTATTATAAATCTCTTTACGTTAGCCTCAGGTAGACCCTTCAGACAGGGGCCAAAAGCAGTCACATTCTTCACCAAAATACCACCAAAACAGTCTCTAGGCCACATACTGAAATTCTTCTCACCGAACCCTCTTGGCCCAGGTCTGCACAGTTCAAATCACTCTCAGCAACAAAGTCTTTCATATTCTTACTAGAAGAGCCCATTAACCCCCACTTAAAACATTCCATGGCTTTCCAAATCCCAAGTTCCAAAGTCCACATTCTTCCAAACAGAAGCATGGTCAGGCCTATCATAGCAATACCTTGGTCCCTGGTACCAACTTCTGTATTAGTTAGGGTTTTACTGCTGTGAACAGACACTATGACCAACGCAAATCTCATTTAATTGGGGCTGGCTTACAGGTTCAGAGGTTCAGTCCATTATCAAGATGGGAGCATGACAGTGTCCAGGCAGGCATGGTACAGGCAGAGCTGAGAGTTGTACATCTTCATCTGAAGGCTGCTAGCAGAATACTGGCTTCCAGGCAGCTAGCATGAGGGTCTTAAAGCCCACATCCACAGTCACATACCTACTCTAACAAGGCCAACCTACTCCAACAGGGCTACACACTCTGATAGTGCCGCGCCCTGGGCTGAGCTTATACAAACCATCACAGTAGGATAGATTTATGCCAGTACAGTAAACCTAGCCAACTACTCATGTCTGGTGAAGTAAGTCATGGACCCTAAGAGGAGAATATACTACTGCTTCTTCCAATAGTATAATTCCTAACTGTATTTTATAACCCTATCCTTATATCCTCATACATACATTAACAGTGTTGCTCTCACCCCTCAGTAAGCTCTTATTTTAATGTATATCTGAAAAAGGAACAATGTCTTCTATTGTCTTTGATTTTCATTAATTTTGAAAAGTGAAATCAAATAAAAAGAGTTTGCCAAGGGTAGTAATGTTGATGTCATTTGGACTTATACTAAGTGATTAAGGATCAGGGATGAAATTTTATTGATCAAAAATGTTTGTTAAAAACCGACACATCAGTTTTAAGAGGGCATCCAAGGAGAAGGAAGAACACATGTAAGCTGAAACATTGGGGTCTGCTTTCTGTGAGTGAGGGCTCTGTTGGTCTTGTGTGATTCATACAAGCAACTGAATAACTTGATTTGGCTAACTTTGCCTGTTCTGTATTCCATTAAGACAAAGATTCAGGAATATATTTTGCATCTCTTAGCCCCTGGTCTATATGTGTAATAACAGAATGGCTAATCACTGTCATCTCTATGTTTATAGTTTTTTGTTATTGTTATTAAAAACATACTTTCTAAACATGATGACTTTGAGGTGGTTTAGTTTTTTTCACAGTTTAGAGGCCATGAGTATGTTTAACAACTTAAATATATTAAATATTTAATATTTAACATTAAAGTCAAAATGAATTGACAGCTGAAGCTATTTAAAATAATATGTTGAGTGAAAAATCTTAAAATCAACTTCTATGGATTTCAGCTACAAGGAAAGTTCCCTTTCAGCTTTGTTGACATGAAAAACCAATCATTATGAGAAATCAGGAGAAGTTATTTTTAAATCAGAAAATGCACTGTACAAAATTATTTATCTCACCTGGTAGTCAGATTGTGAATCATTTATTGAAAATTAAATTGATTTTCTTACACATTAATTTTAATAAACAGGTTTCTAGCAACTAGTACCTAAAATGGTAATTACCCTGTTCTGAAGTTGATTGCTATGGAGAAAAGAGCATGGGGTTACAGTGTTCCATTTTTCTAGGTAGCCCTTGGATTTAAAACCTGTTCTTTTATTTAAGGAGCTATTAATATTAACAGACCCTGCTGATTATTGCATCATTCAGGCATGAATAAATATTCCCCTGGAAGCAAATATTATAAATATCATCCCTTTAGAAACTAGTAGAACTTTCTGGATGTAAGGTTTTCACTATATTTCTGCTATTTGTTATAGATGAAAAAGATAAATATGGCATGATAGACCTCTGAATGAAATTTATAATTTCATTGCTTGGAAGGAAAAATATTTCAAACATCAAGATTGATGCCTTGATCACTCAAATATTTATTGAATACTAGGATGCTATACTGCACTAGTGTTTGACTAGGAAAGTAGACAATAAAAAGAATAAAAAGAATACTTATTAGGATGTGTCAGGTAATGAATATAGATTTAAAACAACATGAGTGGCAAGGATCTGGGAGGAGCTGGGAGAGGGCTAACTGGTCGGCATATATTGTCTAGAAATTCTTTTCAGTTAAAAAAGCAACACTGACTGAGGGGAATGTGGAGAGCCTGAGGGGTTGATTGTATACCTTTTACTGTTAGGGATGCTTTTTCTGATATGGTGATCTTGTGTTCTTTTGGAGAGGGTAAAGCTAGGGCCTGTATCAACCAGAAACAGTGACTGCCCCAACCCCTGAGTCAGAATGAGAATCGTTTGATTCTTTGACTGTATCCACAAAGTGGCAATAATTGAAGAAGCAAATGAGACCTGTCTGGCTTTAATTTTGACTCTGGGCATGCAGCTATATAGCCTACTAATTTCACCCATCTGGTTTGTAGTTGTTAGTCTAGTAACAAAGAATGTTTTCTATCCCAGAGATATTTCTATCCTTATGTCCAGAACTTGTGAAGATGACCTATCACTGAACAAGGAAGAGATAAGGTGGCCAATCAGCTGGCTCTGCTTTGTAATACAGAGATTCCTTGAAGCATGTGGGCAGGAATCTGTGATTTTAAGGGTCTTTATAGGTAGAACAGGGAACCTCTTCTTTTCCTATTGGCCAGACTCACAACTATGTTTCAGACTATGTTTGAAAACTTTTGTTTTTCCTCACTGATGGTCAGGATCAAACCCCAGGACCTGAGCATGCTAGTGAAGTATATTTGCATCCTGAGCTGAAGTCAAAGGCGATGCGTTATTGTTAAAAGTAGTCTAGAGCAAAGAAGTAACTAGAGTCCAAACATTTCTGTTCATTTGGTAATATATTCTGGCAGTGTACTGGGATGTTAAATTCCAAGAGAGGATATGAGTTCTGCAGCTTAAACGGGGCATTCCACACATTATTGGCAATACTTTTAAAACTAACGTTCATTGGATATTACTAGATACTGTACTTTGTGTAAAGTTTTTGCCTTTAATGTTTACAAAAATTTCTTAAATACATGTTGATCATCCCTTTAAAAGTGGGGTAACTCAGATTTTAAGATACTTGATCAGCATATATAGATTGTGTAGGGTACAGCTGACAGACGAAATGGCTGCTTGGTTGTGGATTGGAGTAGGCTCTTGGACAACTCTCACTTTTTCTCCAACCTCTGCTTTTTCCTCAGCTCCCATTTTTAAATGATAGTAGTGAAGATTGTCTTCTTTAGTTCTCAGGAACTAAACTTTGCCCATCAAATCTGTGGGTAGCCAATAAAGACCAGTCAAAACAAACGTCTGTAGTGGCAGCAGGCCCAAGTTTAGTACGCAGCTTCTCTACTCCAAATTAGACCTCCACACTCTGAATCATAGACTAGAGATCAAAGCAACTGCAAGCCTTTAATTCTCAGGAGCTGCTGTTAACTGCAGCTGCTGGATTTCTTCCCTGTTATTTGAATACTTCCTTGAAAATATGTTTCATTTACAGACTTTGGGCCTATGACTTTTCTGAATCCTTGGGATATGTTCCTTGGGGTAAACCATAGGAGAAGGGTGGCATCCCTGAGATCAACTCTGCAGTGAGATCTCCGCACTCTAAATGAGAACCTAGACACCAAAGCCACTGCAGGCCTCATAGAAGCCTAGAGGGCCTGTTACTCTTAGATACTGAGAGGGGATGAGGAGGCTCCAAATTAGAGAGGTCTTTCATTTTAATGTTATTGTTAATTGTGCATGGGTGTAGAAATGGTTTAATTGTAAGAAGTTTTGGTGGGGCTGGCTATAAGGTATTTCTATACATCTTAAAAAATGTACAGTTAGGCATGTCTAAGAAATAGGAAGTCTCTGCTAAAATAGTGATTTTAAGGACTTGAAATTTGTTCTTTTTCATAAACAGTGCAAATTTTAAGCATAGGGTTTTTTGAAAACTGAATTTACATGGCCTTTGATTTGTAGTCTGCTAGAAGAGGGGGAGCTTCATTTTATAAATTTGTATAAAATAATTCCCGTTTACACTGCCTTCACTCTTTTTGGAGCCTCCTCCCTCCTCTCTGTCTCTAAGGGTAACACACCCTCTATCGTTTCTGTAATGTCTCAGTTGCTTTGGTCTCTAGTCTCTGATTCAGAATGTGGAGGTCTAATTGGGAGGACCTCAGAGAAGCTGTGTACTGAACTTGGGTCTGCTGCCACTACAGATACTTGTTTTGATTGGTCTTTATTGGGTACCCACAGTTTTGTTAGGTGAAGTTCAGAACAATGAAAAGGCATAAACCCTGCTTCTAAGGATCTTGTGATCACCAGAGGATATTGAGAAGAAAGGAAAAGAGGGTTATGTTGGCTTTAGTGGCGGAAATTGTCCACCCGAATGGCATATCTTGAAGATTGGGGAGGTTATTCCATATGGCTGGGAGGAAATGAAAAGCTTATTTGCTTTTCTCATTTTCCTCCTCTTCTATATATTCTTATCACTTTCCCAATATAAAATAAATGATGAGAGTTGATCCTGTTTATGGTATGTGGCTTAGGGCATGGGAACCTTCACCTTATTTTTTTTCTCCTTGAATTGAACATGAAATTCTGATACTACAGGGCAAAGGAGAGAGCGGGGTTTATGAAGGCTGCCTGACTTGTGCATCTTAAGCAGTGCTCCTCAATTATTACAGGCTCAACTTCTTCTCCCTTTTTAGTTAGAGTATTTGAGGGAAGAGAGAAGCTCTAAAACACAGAGATTTCAATTAAGTTGATGTGGTTTAAATGATACTGAACAGTGGCATTTGTTTTTATTTTTATAAAAGTAGCATAAAATAGAATTTACTTTATAAGAAATGCAATGTTTATTTGTCTTAGAGTGTATTGGCCAGACGTCAGAGCAGTGATCCCTTCCCCACTTTCCCGTGACACAAATCAAGTTATCCCCTGCGTCCCACAGATGAAGGCTGTGGAGCTCCAGGGAGCTTACTTACTATTTGGTGTGTATTCTTCAGTTTTTTCCTGACCAGATATGCGTATATTTGCATCGTGCAGAGTATTTTATGATACATTTCAGCTAAGAAGCATAGGGAGAATGCTTCCTGTGAATGGTGCTAGTGTCTATAAAATATCTCATTAGGAGAAACTTATTAAGCTGGTATCTAACTTTGGCACCATGGACTATTTAATTGAGTGATTTTGGTTTCCAGGACTGTCTTGTTCAGTGTAGGTTATCTCATCCCCACGCTGACCCCTTAGAAGCCAAGAATGCCTTTTCTCCATATGCTCAAGATTTTGGTCACAGTGACTTCAGGCACTTACGGGGCAACAGAACCATCTGATTGCAAGTTATGTATCAGTGAGTGTTTTATGTTTTTTAAAATAATGGGTAGATACGAAGAGTCATGGAGATTTCTCTATACATTTCAAAAAGCAGACCTGACCATCCATGTTAGTTTACCAGTTCCAAATTTTAGTCTTTTTAAAATGATTTTTTCATATTAGCAATATTCCTTATAAGATGAAAAGTTAACGTTATATGCATTCATATAAGAATGTAATTGCTTATCTCTCAGCAGCCTGATAGAAAGATATGCAAGAAGCTTTGACCACAGAGATTTTGTTACAGGCGGTGTCTGTTATCTTCTTGTCACTTTCTTGAGAAGTGTGGTCATTGAGACAGCTGTAATACCTTGTATTATCAATGGGAATCAGAAATTACTCTTTCAGCTTCGTTATGTAGTTTTCTTGCTATATTTTGGCACTGTAGAAGGCACTATGAAGTCATCCTTCTTATCACATGCTCATCTTTTTGTATAAATAAAATGTTGCTTCTGTAAAAGAAATATAGCGCACAGTAGTTAACAGTGCCCACTAAGGTGACTACAGTCATTTTGTGCATTTTGCAGAGGGGCATTAGAAAGCTAGCTGAAGGCCTGAGTCATTGACTGACTTTGAGCTTTACCTGCAGTGTCTTTTTATAAATCCCTTTCCTTACCCTAAGTCCCCTCTGCCCCCTCTGAAGGGTAGTCCATATTTTTCAGATCCCTGTACTAAATTTCAAGGAGTCCTGTGTTGTGAGATAACACTTTTAAGTAAATGTATATGTCTAGTAATGTCTGATTTTCATTTGTTTCTGCTGCTTTTGTTTATAATACTCTGTGGAGGTAGATAGATCTATTCCTTCAAATATTTCTTTTTGGTTTTGAGTTTCAAATTGTATTTTGATTGATATTAATTTCAATAATGCCTTTAATAATTTCCCTATTTGTATATGTTCTTCATTTCCTTTAACAAATTATAATTGATCAGAAATGTTAGCTTTTTCATGGATCTTATATGGAGGAAATTATTGGTAATGAGAGAAAATTTAAAATGCAAACATTCTGAAATTTAAATGTTCTGATATTGGATTTTGATAGTTATTTTTTATATTGAACTTGTAAGAATGAGTACAATTTTGAGCATTTCAGTTTTCCTTGAGGTAATTAGAGTTCTAGACAGAATGTCCTAGAGGAAGCAAACCTTTATTTTAAACTTTCATAACCATGGTTGATTATTGATTTGCTTTTTATTAACACTTGGTTTTTACTGTGGAAATTCAAGCTGCATGAGAGCAATTTTTTTTTCTTTTAACACTGAAAAATTCTTTGAGGATGTTACTGCCTTTCTATTGTATCCAGTCTTAAAACACTGGGTATTTATTAAAAGGATTTGCCCCTAGTCAGATGTAGCTGAGGACAGGAAACCAGGTAAAGCACTCATCTGATTAAATTTCCTAATGGTTAGCTGAGGTGTCTTGGAAGGGAAGCGGTGCTGGGAAGGCCTTCTGTGCAGAGCGATTGTGCTTGCCGAGTGGTGTTTACTCAGACGTGCTTCCTATAGCTCAATCTGGGCTTCGTGTGAGAGCTCACCTCCTAAGTATATTTAATGTCAATTTTGGTTTCTAAAGTTAAAATTAAATTTAATAAAGAAATGGTATCCAGAAATAAAAATGTAATTTCTGAATAAATAGTACAAATAGAAAATGTAATGGTTGATGTCCCCGCCCTTAGTAGGTGTTTTTATTTTGAGAGGATCTTGCTAGGTTACCATTGTTGGCCTTGAACTCAAATGTAGTCCTTGTAAGCCTCAAGCCTTCAGCATCCCTCCTCAGTTTCTGAGTAGCTGGGATTACAGGTCTGTACCAACAAGCCCAGCTAACATTGTTCTTTTTCTCTGTAAGTGAAATTCAAGTCTTCATTTGGAATGTAACAGTGGTAAGCTGTATAAAATGTATTAATGTGCAAAACAAAAATATTGACAAAATTAATACAGGATGGAAATGTCGAATCCATTAGCTATGGTTTTTGTTTTTTTTTTTTCCCGAGACAGGGTTTCTCTGTGTAGCCCTGGAACTCACTCTGTAGACCAGGCTGGCCTTGAACTCAGAAATCCACCTGCCTCTGCCTTCCAAGTGCTGGGATTAAAGGCGTGCGCCACCACTGCCCGGCTTTTCCATGGGTTTTTAATGATGAGAATAATGCACTTGATGCAGTGTTGGTCCACAAGTCTGGTGAGGTGCCCTGAACTTCCCCAGGATAGTCATCCTCCCTGGGCACACTGACAGAAGGAAGGGCTGCCTAGAACTTCTTACCGAGAAACCCTTACTTTGTTATTTCCTAAAGTGATTTTCTCCTGTTAAGTTCAAAACTCAGTAAAAATAGCCCTGAAATGACATTTATTTTCTGTTAGTGTACTAGAGTTTCATAGGATGGTTTAAGGATCTGTCTTTAATTAAAAGTGCTATACACTTAGTACCAATCTATGTTTGTTGAGAAATTGATTCCTTTTGAAGGAAAGCTGCAAACTTTTCTTGTATGGGTAAATGTCACTCTATTCATATCTTCACTTAGCTGCAAGTCAGTGCGTGTTCTGTTCCACCAGGTTGTCATAGTAACACACTTAACTGTCATCTCAACTCAGTCTGTTGATAGTTTTATTTGTAGGTTTGTAGGATTATTAAAATTTAACAAAATTATTGATTTGCTTTTTATTAACACAGAGTTATTTACCATGAAAGTTCAAACTGCACGAAGGTTTTTTTCTGTTTAAATTTTTTTCCAAAATTAAAGTGAAACTAGATATTAAATTCTTGTGATTAAATTTTTTTTATTTAAAATGTAATATAGACTCTTCAATAGCAGAATAACCTCTGAATTGTAGCTCTGAGTCATTTCCTATTTTCTTTCTTCTGACAAGGAGGCAAAAAATAAAAGCCTTTAAATTCACCTTTAGCTTGCTTTTAACTAAACATAAAGGATCCCTGTCAGGAAAGCGTGAAATGGTACATAAAGTGCTTAATACTGAGTTTTCACTTTATTTATGGCTTTTGAAATCTTGTGGGAATGCTTCACTGAACTGTGTTGTAAATGTATTTATTTTCGTATATTTATGTGAGAGAAATTACTTAGTTTTCACTTATAAATAAGGCAGCCAAACCTTATTTACAGTAAGCTTATCTAATGGTCCGTGGATGAGTGCTTTTATGCAAAATAGTCGGGAGGCCAAAATTAACTTTCACATTGAGTGCACCTTTGATGTCCACACTTGAGCAACATGTGGCATCTTATTCTAAGGGCTGCTATCCAGGATTCAATTTGTATTTAACACATTTACCTCGGAATACACAGCTCACCTGCGTGACATCTCATGGTTTCTTTGCAGCATCTTTCTCCTCCTGGGCGACACCTAGGGCTTATTGGTGGTGTACTCTTCCCTGCACATTTTTAAATACTTGGTTAATTAGCTATGTCATATTACATGTTAAAATAGATCCATTTGGGGATGTTACAACTTTTTCAGTCTGGATTGATTATTGTAAAGTATCTTTTCATATCTGTGAAAGGATGTGGATATGGATAAGGAATACTGTGTATATTCTTGCTCTTAGTTCTTAGTCATGGAAAATTAAAAGTATGTACACCATCTTTGGTGGAACTCAACAACTGGCAGCTTATTAAGAATGCTCATTGGTGTTCATGAAATGTTTCTTTTAGACATTAATATTCCTGTAGTCACATGGTGCCCCTCCCTCCCAGTTCCCATGCTCTGTTATTTACATCCTGTGTCCTCTGTTCCCGTACTGAATCATGGCTCACCCACACAGTTAGAATATTGAAGAAATGAAGTGTGCATTCTTTGAGGCTAGGCCTAAGAAAGCGTAAGGCTTTACCTGGTTCTTAGAGTCATTCATGATGGGAGAAACTGAATACCTCTGAGGTGCTCAGACAGTTCAGGAAAAAGCCCATGTGTAAGGAAATGATTTTTCCCACCAAAGCCAATTTTCCTACATTGCCAGCCATTGCATGAGGCTTATGCCTTTTTTTTCTTAGAATTTCATTCATGAGCATAATAAATTTTCATCATATCCTTCCCCTTTCCCTATTCCCACTCCTTTTCCTATCCCTCTCTCAAATTCATGTCCTCTTCTTTTTTTTTTTAAAGATTTATTTTATTTATTTTATGGGTATGAGTACACCGTAGCTGTACAGATGGCCGTGAGCTACCATGTGTATGGCTGCTGGGAATGAACTCAGGACCTCTGCTGGCCCTGCTCGCTCTGGCCCGCTCGCTCCAGCCCCAGCTTGCTCAGGCATAATTCACTGTAGCTGTCTTCAGGCACACTAGAAGAGGGTGTCTGATCTCATTACGGGTGGTTGTGAGCCACCATGTGGTTGCTGGGATCCAAACTCAGGACCTTTGGAAGAGCAGTCAGTGCTCTTACCCGCTGAGCCATCTCGCCAGCCCTCATGTCCTCTTCTTTTGTGCACCGCATGTGTGTGTATGTGTATGTGTAAAACCAATTGAGTCCAATTAGTATTGTCCATAGTACGTGGGCATAGGGCTGACTCTTTGGGCATGAACTTTCCAGACAGCTTGCCCTCAAAGAGCACTGACTCTCCCTGTCAGTTGCTATCAACTGCTTGTAGCATGTCCAACCAGGCCTGGTTCCTCATGAGCTGTCCTCCATTCATGCTGGAATGAATGATAACTGGTGTGACCTTTTACAGGCAACTGTATTGCTGAGAGTTCATGGGTACCATATCCATGCCGTGTCCAGATGAGACTATATTGCTTAACATCTCCTAGTCTTCTGGGTCTTAAAATTTTCTGTACCATTTCCTGAAGTATTTCTAGAGCCTCAGGGGTAAGGTTACATGGACACTCAGCATTGCTTATTCTCTGCACTTTGACTGGTTGTAGTTTTCTGTAGTAATACTTTATCTGGTATGAAAAGAGGCTGCTTTGATGTGGGTGGGTCAAAGCTGCACTTAGCTGTGGATATTAAGTATTTAGAAGCTAGTTGGGAACTATATCAGATTAATAAATTGTAGTAGTAGGTTCTCCTCTAGAGAGTGTGACGACCTCTCCAGGCGCAGGTTCTTGGATAGGTTTACTGTATCAGGCGTGAGTTTCCTCATATTGATTGGGTTTTACATCCAATCACATTAGCTGTTGGCTACTCCTAAGTTATTAATGGCACTAGTTGCACTACTGGGCATATGTTGCTAGGCCAGTTATTATTGTAGTTTACAAGAATTCCAGCTGAGGAGGACTGTCATAGGTATCCTGGATTTATTGACTTGTCATTATTATTAATACTGATTACCAGTTTTATTCATTAACTATGCAGATGGAGAAAATCTTAGGTACCTACCACATAAAGTAAGGTCGAATATACAGTTATTTACAATACAATAGTAAGTTCAAATATCCATGTTTTCAACTCTTGAATTTATTTTATCAGTGAAATTATATATATAAATGTAATTGGCAAAAAGAAACAGGAATATTAAGTTATATCTATAGTTGCAGTTTTTAACAATTAATGAAAGGACTATCTCTTGTTTCACCTTGAGAAGTATATTTTGAATCGTTCAAAACAGAACCACAATTATGATACTGTTCCTGTGTTTCTCATGTAGGAAGAGAGTGAAGAGGAACCCAAACTGAAGTATGAAAGGCTTTCCAATGGGGTGACAGAGATTCTTCAGAAGGATGCAGCAAGCTGTATGACGGTCCATGACAAGGTAACGAGCACTTTAAGAGTATTGCAGATGCCTGACATCTATGTTGTTGATATGGCAAAGGTATTGGGTCACACCATTAGTCTATTCTTGAAGCCAAACTGCTTATATTATAGTAGTAGAGGCCATACTATTGTCCACTGTTCTCCTCTTCTCTGTGAGTCTGGGTGGGAGCCTTAGACCTTCCAAAAAATGGCAGATCCCCACCTCTGATGTATCCTTTGGATTTATGCTCTGTTGTTTTATTCTGCAGCTGGCCTCCCAACTAATGCCTTTTGCTTCAGATTATGTTCCCTTATAAACAGATCCCTAGATTCACTCAACACTTAAATGATAATGTCTACTCTTGTTTTTACCATAAGTTCCCTGCTGTGAGTCCCCTGCCTCCTTTGGCTGCCATGCCATGGTTGCTGAGCCCTAGCTAACTCTCTGCTCTGCTCTTCTTTACTGATGAACATTGACCTGGTAGTTCTTCAGACTCACTTCCATTGAACTTCACTTCCTTATGGTTGTCTTAGTCACCATATCCTATTGTGTGAAGAGGCACCGAGACCAAGGCAACTCTTTTAAAACAAAGCATTTAATTGGGGACTGGCTTAAGTTTCAGAGGCTTAGTTATTATTACCATGGCAAAGAGCATAGTGGCAAGAAGGGGTGATGCTGGAGAAGTAGCTTAGAGCTACATGCTGATTCCCAAGCAGAGAGATAGAGCCTGTCCTGGCATGGGCTTTTGAAACCGCCAAGCCCACTCTCCAGTGACACACTTTCTCCAACAAGACTACATTCCCCAATCCTTCTAATCCTTTCAAATAGCGCTACTTTTTGGTGACTTATATGAGTCTATGAGGTCGGGGGTTGAGAGTATTCTCATTCAAACCACAATGGTGCATCTTCCATTGCTATGATATGTGCTATGGATAATTTTAGTAACTGGAACTTGATGATCTTTGGCCTCTGCATACTGTCTTCAGATTTTGATGTTCCTTTTCACACAAACATCATTCCTGACTATGGAGTTCCAATCTCTATTTTTCTTGTTTCTGTCCTGTGAAACTGCTAATTATCTTGAACCTGCCAGTCTTCCTTATCCTGTACTTGATAAATGGGGGACTATTCTTGTTTTTCTGTCTAGACTCTTCTGCCTCTTTGTTGCAGTGTATTATGTTGAAAATATAGAACTGTGTAGACCCTTGTATAGTTAGGCTGAGGTCTTCAGTGTGGCATGTAAGGTACTCTCGGATCTTGCCTGCTCTGGGTAATTGAGCTACTCTCAGTAGTCTTTGCTGTGGGCATGGGACTGTGGTAGCAGTCTTTGTCCTATTCTGCCACCGGCTTATATGCTAGATTCTTTTCCTCCCGAGCTTCTAGTAGTTGACATTCATCATTTCTCCCTGAAACTGTTGTACATACCATGGTCTAGTCTGCTTTCTTAGACATTTGTTCTCTTCCTAGCCCTTTTGCTGGAGTGGACTTCCAGAGACTCTGATCTGAACTTGCAGTCTTGTCCCTTGAATCTTGCTGATTCCTAATGTCTTAATGATTTGGACCTGTCCACTCTGCTTTCCTCCACTTCCCACCTTTCACTGACGTGTAATTATTCAGTGCTCCTTGTTAGTTAGTCTTTCCAACTGTACCACCTGCCTTTTCTCTTGGGCATGAATTAGATGGATCTTTCATCTGTATAAAGCTACTTATAATTTCTTGTCTTTTGTTCTAGAACTTCATGCTGTTAAGCAAGTTGTTTCTGTTCTGGCTTTTCTACCCATCTGTGTCTGTTTATCACACTGACTCTTTTTATTTCCGTGGGTCTTTCAGGTACTGCCATTTTAAACATAGTCCTAAATTGAACTGCAATTGCTTGCTTTTATATCTATTTTCCTCATTGTAGCAGAATCTTTATGTTGTGTTTGTTCATGTTCTAAGTACATTATAATTCTTTTCGTATGCTTTTTGAATGATCATTTGAATGCATGAAGTGGAAAGCATGTTTGCCCTTTAGTTAACACCATACACAATTGGCCAGAGAGCCTGATAGTTGGGAAGGGTTGTCAGTGCTGGCATGTAGACTTGTAGACTTTATATTAAGAAGATTCCAGTTGAATTGATAGCATTTCAGTTTTATTTGGCTTTGTTTCTTCAGTTGTAGGGGTGAATACAGGGTATACTAGGCATATGTTCTGCATCCCACATGCCTCCTGGGCTCTGCATTTCAGTATTTATTTCTGTCTGTGTCTGCACTTGGTATCTGTTTCTAATGAAGTCTCGTCAGTTCCTGGGACCTGATTCCTCATGTGTGCCTGAAGGCTGTCCTAGTAGCTGCACGTGGAATATTGTGAAACACTTGAGAAAGGGCTGAGTAGATGGCGCAGCGTGCTTCCTTGACTTGGTGATACCGAGACCTGTTATCAACCCATCTACTTCACCTACATGAAGTTCAGCTGTGCACTTAGTAGGTTTACATGTCCACCCTTGACAAAGCAAGCTGGAGTTCTTTAATTAAATTAAAGAGGACATGAAAACTTTTTATGATTATATATCCTAGATTTTACACATTTTTAGGCAAAACAAAACAACAACAAAAACAAAGAACAAAAACCAAAACAACCCAAACTCTAATACCTAAGTAGCTCAAGGATTTAAAAAAATCATTTTCTGAGAATTTCATAAACTATATTTTAATTATATTTACCCTTGTATGTATGTTTCTCCAACTCCTCCCAGTCCCAGGTCTGTTCCTTTCTCCTCATTGTTCATTCATCCTTCCTTCCTTCCTTCCTTCCTTCCTTCCTTCTTCCCTTCCTTCCTTCCTTCCTTCCTTCTTCCTTCCTTCCTTCCTTCTTCCTTCCTTCCTTCCTTCTTCCCTTCCTTCCTTCCTTCCTTCCTTCTTCCCTTCCTTCCTTCCTTCCTTCTTCCTTCCTTCCTTCCTTCCTTCCTTCCTTCTTCCCTTCCTTCCTTTCTTCTTCTTTTTTTTTTCTTTCTTCCTTTCTATACCTGTCAAAGACCAAATTGTGCTGCCCTGATATTCTTGGGTATGTGGCCTTCTACTGTAGAATGGCCAACTTACCAGGGGCTGTACTCTAAGAGAAAACTGACTATCTCCCAGCAGCTAACAATTGCCAGCAGCCGCATATTTAGGGGTGGATGATGTCCGTGACTCTTATATGGGGTTTGGTTTGGTTAGGCTTGCACAGACTTTGTGCAACTGTTGCAGCCAAGTTCAAATGTGCTGTGTTCAGAAGAGAATGTTTCCTTATAGTTTTCTACTACCTTTGGCTCTTACACTCTTTCCTTCCCCATTTCTGCAATGATTCATGAGCCTTGGGAGGAGGAAGGAGTATGGGTGGCATGCATGTTCCATGTAAGCATTCTGTAGTTTTTTATTTTCTCTACCTTGACCAACTTCCATTTATTTATATATTTATTTATTTATTTATTGTGTATGTGTGTGAAACAATATATGGGTATATATAGGCATGAGTGAGCCATGGTGTGTATATAGGGTGTGTATGTGTGTGAGACAGTATATGTGTATATATAGGTATGAGTGAGCCATGGTATATGTATAGAGTGTGTATGTGTGTGAGACAGTATATGTGTATATATAGGTATGAGCAAGCCATGGTATAGGTAGAGTATGTGTGTGTGAGACAGTATATGTGTATATATAGTCATGAGCCAGCTATAGTGTGTGTATAGAGGTAAGAGGACAACTTGGTGGAATTGGTTCTCTTTTTATGCCACATGGATCCTAGGGATTAAACTCATCTGTCTCAGCAGCAAACACTTTGACCCACTAAGCCCCAAACCTCATGATGTTTAATGGCTAGAAGGAAAATAAAATTTTAAGGGTCTGTTCTTATATTCTGTTATTATTGTGGGAATTTTGTACTTTGCATGTTTGCTGCATTTTAAGTTAGTCAAAATCATTAGCAGAAGATTATATGAATTATCCATGATTTTGGTAATTAAATAAAGATGATCAGCATATTAAACATTATTTATAAGGGCATTTAGTTGCTTAGTTCAGCACAGTAGCATTCATTTACTATTTTAAATGGTTACATGCTTTCCTAAACAAAAGATAGCTTGCCATACAAATACCTGTGAATTTTTTCATAAATGGTCCAAATTTATTATATCTTTAGATCAAAATTATAAAATCAAAATAATATTTTGCTATCTATTCCAGATGGTTAAAAACAGTAATCTTTCAAAAAAAGAAAAGAAAAAGGATTAATATGAGTAGAATACTCTATTTAAATTCTCAAATTTTCATAAAATAAAACATAATTATTTTTAAGTGGCCTTTACAGTGATGCCGCAGAGTGACATAGTATTATTGCATTTTAAGGATCCAAACTCCCTTAGTTTCCTAACAAACTAAATGCAGAATTTATGAGGAGAATCGATACTGTGAGATACGTGGGGTGCAGTGAGCTTTTAAGACCCATTCTTTTACCGCAGAAAGCCGTCAAATGGCATATCACTTGCCTTTGGTCTGCATTTTATATGGCATCTCCTATTCAGATATCGTCAGTATCACTCTGAAGATAAAATTACAACCACTTGGGTCCTCTAGTTCTGATTAGAATGTTCCTGTGCTTTGGGGAAAGCATTGCTGCTTGCTTTAAATATTCAGACTAATTTCCCCCCAGAATCACCTCTTCTCCCTTTCCCTTGCCGCGCCCAAGCCTCCTGTTTGCACCAGGCTTGCTGTCTGCCCTGGATGACTAATCGTCATGGCACCTGGTGCATTCAGGCAGGCCTGTGCAGCGGAATCGTCATCCCTAGTTATGTCTGCACACCTGATGTTTTATTAACCAGTATTGATTTTTTTACCCAGGGGACTTTTTTCTTCCTGAAAAAAGGCAACCTTGCAGGAGTGAAAGGCATTGCAGGGGATGAATTCCTAATGAACCCCCTTTCCCCTTTCTGTGGTTCCTCTTTAATGTAGCTTCGTATTTTAAGTGCCTGAATTGAAATTTCATTTTTAGCAATTCTATTTTGATAAATCCCTTCAAATCTTGACTTTCTGGGAGGTGTTTTTTTTTTTTTAAAGATTGTACTGCTTGACTGAAATGCTTAGCAGTGCCTGTGAATTTGAGCATTTCATTATAGGCTGCAATGAAGCATGCTCACATGCAGTGAAATACAGGGGATTCTGGACTATTTGAGTAAAGCTTAGAGAAATGAAAAGGAAGAAAAATCTCATGTCGTATTTCAGGTAGTCCTTAAGTTTCTTCTGGCTTGTTTAGGATCAGTTCAGAGGAATAAAGAAACAGTGGGATGCATGAACTAGTCTGATATCATAAAATGAATATGTAGCCCAGCAGTCACTAAGTGACAGGAAAGGATTATTTTTGCATTGGAATATAAACATTTATGCCCAGGGTTATGTGAGCCATTTATAGAGATATTCTAAAGCTGATGATACAAGTACATCTGAGGGATTTTTTATCCCTCAATATGGCATGGATTTTTCCATTCAGAAACAATATTTTATTGTTTTTAAGCATTTTTTTCCCTACCCCATGGGCCTGAAATGATGGCCTAGATTCTCACATTTACCTTAAACTAGGTAGGGTTTCTTAATCATTTCCTCCGACTTTGGGTTTAACTGTAGCATTGTTGAGCTTTTACTGCTGCATTTTTAATTTACTGCTTCAGTCCGTCAGGCATTGTGTACAGAACTCATACACACCATTAGTTGTCAGTAGATGAGGGTCCTCATGAGTCATTTTGACAGCTGGGATGCGCTATCACGGTAAAATAGGCCTGGTTCTGTCATTTCCCCCAAGCTGGAGGCCTTGCCTTTTCTAGGGAATGCTTATCTTCCAAGATATTGCAGATATTATGCACTAAGTGTTTTCACTTTGAAAGGCTTTTATTAACTGCATACTAATACACAGCATATTTATTAATTGACATCTCCATTTCTCTTACAGTTTTTGGCACTGGGTACACATTATGGCAAGGTTTATTTACTTGACGTCCAGGGAAACATCACTCAGAAGTTTGATGTAGTAAGTATATGCTAAAATTGTGATTTTGAACAGTCGGATAGCATAAGAAGAAGATATTAATTCAATTTGAATGGTAAGAGTATAAGTCTAAAACTTATAGTGTATTCTAAATGTTTTGAAGGTGAATTAGAGAAAGAACTGTAGATATAAGTATACATATATTTGACTGATGTGTATATATGTATATATTCTATTTGTATAAATTTATATAATTGCAATGTTTTGGTTCATTATAGTCATTATAGTTTTACTTTGATTTAAAATATTATATGTATTGTATATATTTTTAATTGGCAATGTGGAATGTCTAGATCAGTGGTTTTCAACCTGGCTAATGCTATGACCCATTAAAATGGTTACTTATATTGTAGTGATCTCCAACCACATAATTATTTTCTTTGCTGTTTCAAAACTGTAATGTTGCTACTATTATGAATTGTAATGCAAATATCTGATACTCAGGATATCTGATAAACGAACCACAGGTTGAGAATCTCTGTTCTAGATCAATTGTTATTAAAACAGGAAGATCCTGTTTTTATTAGTGAATGATGCTAATATAGATGTCCTCAGAATTTGTTGGGTCCTTTGTGTGTGAACCCCTCTTTGATGGCTGAATCATCTTGCCATCGCATTGAGTTGCCAGATGTTATTGACGCTTTACTGATAGTGTTGGTGGATCAGTTTCTCTCTTCTAGTATACACAGTGCAAATATTTTATGTGAATGCTTTTAGGCTTACTTAGTTGGGACTTTTGGTATCAAGGATGAAAGAAATGTTACAATTGAAGTTTGATTTTTTAATGTTTAATCAGTACCTTAAAGGCATTGGTAACTTCTGTTTTTTGTTTGACTATGAAAATGTGGGGTAAAAAGATGATTATTTTGAGGAAACTGTTAAGTTTTTAAAGTTTATTTATTTTATTTTTGTGTATGAGTATTTTGTCTGCATGTATATTTGTACACCACCGGTGTCCCTAGTGTATGAAGAAGTCAGAGGAGGAGCTTAGATATGCCAGAACTAGAGTTATAGAATATTGTTGGCCATCATGTACTTCTGGGAACTGAGCCCAGGTGCTCTGCAAAAGCCATTTCTCTAGTGGGGTGGGGTGGGGTGGGAGGCATGGGTGATATTAAATACCAACAACACCAGCAAAACTCCTCAGCTCTTGTTGCAAGACCTGTCATAGGATATTGCAGTTTAGCCAACATGTGATACAGAAGAGGAAAAGGAATGCAGGGCCCAGATAGGTGCTCTCATTGGCCTGCTCCATCAGGACAACTGTGGGGTTGGCTTGTTTGTTTGTTTATTTGTTTTTCTCTTAATTGTTCATTTTTGACAATGAGAATGTATCCCTACCCTCCGTCTTCTAAGACCTCAGACACTGGCTACACATGTTGGCTATCTAAGCTTTTGGCCTTTCCACTGTTACCTGCTAACATGAAAATGCAGTTGAGTAGCTCTGTGTGTGTGTGTGTGTGTGTGTGTGTGTGTGTGTGTGTGGTACATTGCACATGCCTTCCCAAATTAAAGAAAAGCTTGCCCTTTTAAAAGTCTTTAGTATGCATTGTTTAGAGCTTGTGTGTTTGCCTGTGAGATTTATGGTCATACCTGTTTGTTCTGTTGCCAGAAAGCAGTCTTTCTGTGTCCTCAACATGGGCTTTCAGTTCTGTCTTTCAGTGGCATATTAGCTATGTCATCCTTCTACTGTTTTTCAGGTTATTAACTATCTCATCTGTAAGATTTGTCTGCACTTTTGGTTTTTTGGCCCTGTCTGACATCTTTGAAAACTCAGTGTTTGCAGTGTTTTTTGTTTTGTTTTGTTTATTTTTGTTGTTCCTTTCTTTAGTAGACGAAGAAGATAATTTGATGATATTTTACTTTATTTGTTTATCATCTTCAAGAAATTTGATGATCTACTATGAAAAAGTTAGTTGCTTAAGGACTTGGCTTCTTGATGGTTCTTGTCATATTGGACTTTTAGTGTCAAATTGCAGATGGTCATTATCTTTTGTAAGAAGTCCTAATGTCAGTTTCACATCTGTCATGAGATTTTTATTTCCTTTTTTTTTTGTTTCTGAGGTGGCTGATTTGTAGTGCTCAGTGTGCCTCTTTAAAAGATTGCCTTTTGGGGCTGGTGAGATGGCTCAGTGGTTAAGAGCACTGACTGCTCTTCTGAAGGTCCTGAGTTCAAATCCCAGCAACCACATGGTGACTCACAACCACCTGTAATGAGATCTGACACCCTCTTCTTGTGCGTCTGAAGACAGCTACAGTATACTTATGTATAATAATAAATAAATCTTAAAAAATAAAAAAAGATTGCCTTTTGATTTTGAAACCATTGTTAGCACTTGAATTTCTTCAGATAGCTGCCAATTTTTATATTGTTCTGTTTTGTTTTTGGTTTTTTTGAGACAAAGTCTCATCCATTGCCCCCCACCCCCATTCCCTGTATTTATTTGTATCCTAGGAAGACCAGGGACTCAAAGGGCTCTAGCTCCTCCTGAGTGCAGGGTTGGAGGTGTCAGTCCTGCTCCTGGCTGTGGTTGCCATAGTTAATCTAGAACCTTTCTTTTCTTCCTCTTCTTTTTTTTGTCAATAAATTTTTTTTTAAGATTTATTTTATTTATTTTATGTGTACATTGTAGCTGTACAGATGGCTGTGAGCTATCATGTGTGTGCTGCTGGGAATTGAACTCAGGACCTCTGCAGGGCCCGCTTGCTCAGGCCCCGCTCGCTCCGGCATAATTCATTGTAGCTGTCTTCAGACACACCAGAAGATGGTGTCAGATCTCATTACGGGTGGTTGTGAGCCACCATGTGGTTGCTGGGATCTGAACTCCGGACCTTTGGAAGAGCAGTCAGTGCTCTTACCCACTGAGCCATCTCGCCAGCCCTAGAACCTTTCATTTCTTTAGGAAGTTAATAATAGTTCATTATACTTGTATAATCTTTTTACTTTCCTCAAGAAGGGCATCTTTAACCTATTCATTACATTGGTATGTCTCATTCCAAGAGTGGAATCATGAAGAAGTACTCCTGGCTTTTGTTGATCAAAAGCTTGGTTTGGCAGGGCATGAAAGTGGGCAAGAGTCACTTTAACAAAATGTCTAGGTGATTCAGATATTAGAGCTGGGTAGTGCCATTATGCCAGAAGCTGTCTAACTTCCGCTTAGCAATGTAATAGAAAAGAAGAAGTCTGAACAACTCATTCTGTATTTTAAAAAAGTAATATTACTTCTGCCATTTATAGCTCAAGAAGAATAATGTTCTTGGTGGAATCTACTAAAGCTGAGCCAGGCTTCCTGATAACCCAGCAGTTGAAGAAGTTCATTTCCAAGAAAAATGCATGTAGTACATACGGCCATAAAACTGTAGGTCAGCAATGGCTTAATTCATGATAGCCTCCAAATGGAGACAACCCAAATGCCCACTGGTATAGAAATGGATATGTACACTGTGCTGTGTTCAAACAACAAAAACGACCAGATTGTCAGTACATGCTTACAATGGCCAATGAAGCCAGATCATCAGTGTTACTTTTGAACTCTTGGTTGGAATGTATGATCATAAAACACCATTATGCTTTCTCTTTAATGACCTTCATTTTCTTGTAACACATTCATTTAAAATTTACCACCAGAGTACTTATTTAAACAATGATCACATAGTTGTGCCATTTCTGTGTTGACTATTTCAGAGCATTGTGGCACATCAGTGTTTTTTTTTGTTTTGTTTTGTTTTGTTTTTTGTTTTAAAACTGTTAGTAAAACTGGAAAGATTCCATTAGTCAAACCAAACTTCTGTTTACCAAATTTTTGTGTTTTTCTTTCTTTACTAAAAGTTGACAAGGTTTTACTATGATGTGTCATGGGAGGAGATGGTAGAGGATGCTTTAGAAAAGCATGATTATTGAAGAAAAGGGTGAGGAGTAAACAAGGGCTTTAAGCATCTTGCTTGTTAAGACTGACAAAGTTTTTAATGAGTTTAGTATTTTCCTTCTATTCCAGGCAGTTGTCTGTTGGTATTTCTAGTTGCTTTACATTTAGGGTTAAATTAACAGGTTCTGGTCTACAGTTGCCAAACTTTGGAACTGTTCATGTTCACACATTAATAAAAACCCATCTTCAAAGCTTAACTAGTTTGAAAATATTTTTATTTGAAGGAAAATGGATGGAAATCATTATAGTAAGTGAAGTAAGTGAAACTAAGAAAATACACATTGCATGTTTTATCATTTTGAAGTAGATTTAAAGAAAAAAGGACTTGAATGCAGAAGGGGGTCTATTTGGGAACAGGAAAGTCACCAGTGGGGAAGGGTAGAGGAATAAGACAGGGGACAGTAGGGTTGATTGTGTGCACAGTACATGACATATGTCACAGTGAACCCCTACATTTTAGACAATATATATGTGCTAATAAAGTACCTTTTAAATCAAAAAGCCTATTTTTGATATAATAATTATATAATTTCATCCTTTTCTCTCTCAAACCACCTTTTCATTTACTCCATACCCCCTCTTTCAAATTCATAGCTTCCTTTTTCAGATTGTTATTTCATATGTCTCTCTCTCTCTCTCTCTCTCTCTCTCTCTCTATATATATATATATATATGTTATACATACACACATATATTTACATATACACATATAAACATATATGTATATGTGTATATAATATGTATATTCCTAAATACATAATATAGTCTGTTCAGTCCATAAGAATGTTATTTGTAAGTACATTTTTCCATTTCATATTGGATAGACAATTGGTGTGCTCTTCTCCCCTTCTCTTCTTTCTTGGCGACCTGTAGTTCTTTGTCTAGGGTTATGGTTATTAAATCCTTTTGGCAATTAATTTTGCAGATTTTTTTTATCAACTTTATGGAAACCTAGATGTATCTGGGAAGAGGGTGTCTCAATTGAAGAGTTCTCTTCATCAGACTGGCCTGTAGGCAAGTCTGTGGGTGCTTTTTCTTCATTAACGATGATGTGCGAGGGCCTCCCTCACTGTGGATGGTCTGATCCCTCTCCTCCGCAGGTGGTTCTTATGAAGGAAACAAGCTAAGCAAGTAATTGGAAGCAACCTCGTAAGCAGTATCTTCTATGGCTTTGGTTTCAGCTCCTCCTTGGAGTTTCTGCTCCAACTTCTTCTCAACGATCGACTGTGGTGTGGAAGTGCAAAATTATATAAATACTCCCCTCCCCCTCATTGGTTTTGATCACTGTTTTATCACAACAAAAGAAACAAACTAGGACACTAGTTAAAGTAATGTTTTTTTTGAGAATTTCAGTTAAAGTAATGTTTTTTTGAGAATTTCATGTATGATTATTATATTTATATCATTTCCCCTTCCTCCTCTTGATCCTACCCCACACTCCCTCTCAAATTCAAGGCCTCTTTTCCCATATTTATTGTTACACACACACACACACACACACACACACACACACACACACACACCCACCCCCCAGGGCGAACTCACTGGTCCTGAGGATTGAGGCCAAGGGAGTTGCCATGGGTAGAGAAGGGAGGAAAAAGGGAGAGAGAGGGAAAGGGAAGGAGGGAGAAGGGGAGGGAGGGAGAGCTACTACAATTCAGCCCCTTTGAGTTTAAGTGTTGTAGAGACTTTCAAAGACCATGCAAAGCATAAAGGTACTAAGTAAGGAGCAGGAGTAAGTGGGCTGATGCTTTGGCAGGCATGTCTTCCTTGCCGTTTACTATGTCAGTCTCCTTACTTGTCTGGGTGTTATTAGGTGTCATCTCTAAAGTTCAAAGGATTGGTTCCTTCTGTGAATAATTTCATGTTTGTTTCTGGACCTTGATACTTGGTCATTATTGGACTAGACCTTGCACTTTTGACCTTGGATTGTCTTCTTTGGCAAAGAGTCATCTCTAATCCAGATGAGTTCATCTTTCTTTGCTGTTGGTGGATAAATATTTGGAAGATCACCTATCTTTCCTTGTGTGTTTCAGTAAAGGAAGCGCTGTTACCTCTCCATTCTCTTTCTGCCAACACAACCCTAAAAGTCTTGTGTTTCTTTCAAGCTTCTTAACTTGTACTTTTAATGTTCAATATAAAAATCTTTGTTAACATAGGCATAATTGTTTTCTCTGAGTTACATTTAGTACAAGCATTTACATTTTTATGCAAATTGTTTTTCAGTCCATTGATGTACTTACTTCGATAGCTGTGAGGAAGAAAATAAAAGTTCTCTAAACTAATAAAGAAATATGCTATACGATAGTATTTCAGTGGTGGCTGGCATAGACTGCAGCTGTCCTGTAAAGCTAGATTGCTAGAACTTTTAGCAGCTAATGTAGTAAGAACACCCTATAATGGTACAGTCATGATGTTACCTGGCAGCACCTCTTATAATATTTTATAAGATATTAGTTTAAATCTGAAAAAAATTCCATGTATCAGAATTGTTTTTCAGGGAATTAGAGTTTTGTCACTTTCTTCTCATATCAGAATTACTATGTATACATACATTCATGACTCCCCAGCTATTTTTTGCTTATTCATCATGTGGCCAGTGTGGTATTGAGGGTGATTATTCATTGGGAGAATCTTGAAAATCAAGTCTAAGAACCTCATCTAGCTCTCCTCAGTCAAATAGCCATGCCTGTTACTTTTGGTCTGCTGGTACCTTGTGCCTGTCCTGAAGCAGATACTGTCTATAGTGTGCTATTTTAGCTGTGGCATCATTAATTGGGAGGCAGGCTTTGTATTTATTGATATGATCAAAACGGTACTTTGTTGGTCCAAATGTGCCAGTACGTATAATTCTTATGTAAGACTGATTGACAGGTCTCAGACTCTCATGCGCTTAAAGAACCTGTTTTCTATATTTGAGCATAGTGTTTTCAGTGATAAGAGATGTATCAAATGAGTTGTGAATTACTTAAGTGGGAAACATTCTAACTTTTGATAAACGATGGTGAGAAAACTCACATTTCCAATTTTCTGCATTAAATATAATCTCAAGTTGTGGATTAAACATAGGTACCTTGATAACTTTGTGGCATCCCTGCATCTAAGTGAGTAAGAAAACTTATTAGGCATTAAGGCTGCTTGCCTAACTTAGAGTCTGGTGTAGAGTGAAGGATGCTGGAGTATCTGGCCTTTTTGTGGTAAGTGTGTTTGGGAAGCTATCTCTTCCGCAGCTAGAGTTTAATAGTTCTTCACAGAAGAAAATACACTGGAACTTTTCCTGTTTTAACATCGAAGTTGAAGTATATTAACTTCCTGCAACCTGACTTGTGCTGTGAGATGGGTAGTAGCCTGGAGCTTAGCTGCCTGAGACCTGCAGACTACTTCCTTCCACAGGGAGAGTATCCTCAGGCTGTTTCTTTCTTTGAGGCTCAGTCATTTATTTTTTTGAAAGAGGGAGGGAGGGAGGGAGAGAGAGAGAGAGGGAAGGAGGGAGGGAGGGAGGGAGAGAGAGAGAGAGAGAGACAGAGACAGAGAGAGAGAGAGAGAGAGAGAGAGAGAGAGAGAGAGGAAAAGGAGCAGTGATCAGACTTCCAAGAGAAGACAGAACCCATGGAGGCTAGAGTTGGGCGTTTGGCGCTTTGGATGACTGAGTATCACGGTGCCAACACAGTTGGGCTAGAAGGGGTATCACAAGGTGGAGGAGCAGTCTTCACAGGGCCTTTTACATAAACTTTGTGAGCTACATAAACTTCAGGAGCTTGAGAACAGGGGAGTGGACAGGAAAGGGTAGGCGCGAAACGAAATAATGTAGATTTCGTTGACAGGTTTATATATCAAGATGAGAGTGCTGTGTTTTCAAAGACTGTCTTTGCAAAATTATTGACTTTGAAGGTGGATGTATTCAGGGACTTAAGTGAAACCTGGCACATTTGGGCCAACCATCAGTTAGGGTTAGGGTTTGGTCATACCAATACATACAAAGCCTGCTTTCTAATTTGTAGATTTGATGTCATGAACCAGAAGGCAGGATCTTTCTGTGTTGATAAGGTCTGCTTAGATTTTAAACAGTATTTATCTTGAGTTTGTTTTATGTAAAATGGACTTTTTAATATCTGAGAACTCTGACAGAGTACTTGTATATTATATATACTCAAAATAATTGTATATACTTCTTCCTTAATCTGTTTTTTTTTCTGATAGACTTTTGTAGCTTCTTTTTTTTGAGGGGGACTACTTAGCACTAATACCAAATTATCTTTTCTTTAATTGAATTATATATTAATTAGGAAAGATAACACCTTGAAGCATGTTTTCCTCCACTTCTCCATACTATGGAGTCTTATAAAACTTCTTAGCACTTACTTGTCCAGTCCTTATTTCATACTGATAAGAAGGTATCATAACTTCTAGGAACACCATTACTCTTAACTCTCTAGCTTTCTGTTTCATGGAAAGAGAGAGAAACAATATACTAAAGCTAGGGAAAATGGAATAACATATATAATTAAAATAACTATCAAAATGGCTACAATTACAGAGTAGCCATGCTAAGTGTTAAGGTACGTGGAAGAGCTGCGCCTTCTTCCCTGCCCTCAGTGCTCTCTCCTCTTGTGATGTTGAGGATCAATCCCAACTCCTGTGTTTGCTGGAAAAGTGCTCTGGCTGAAGGCTATATCTCCAGATAGAGGTGAAACTTAACAGCACTGGTGCAAAAATAACAGAGTGGGTTAGTTTTTAGGACATTAAATATAAACCCACTGTATGTGCCAGACTTTCTGGACATAGAAGTGAAAACAGGTTTGCATAGAGAAACATATATCAATATTCATACGAGCTTTTTGGTAATATGCTGCAACTTTAGACAACCTCTGTTGTCAGTCTATAGAAAAACAAAATACGGTTTGTCCATCCAATGGCATTTCTTATCAGTATAAAGGAAAGAAGTACTTATACGTACACCATGGGTACATGCGACTCTGTTATGATAAGGGAAAGAAGCCAAACTCAAAAAGCCACATGTTATAAAGTCACATTTATAAAATTATAGGAAATATATCAAAAAGTCTATAGTGAAGAGAAGCAGACCAGTGATTGGCCAATTTCATCTCAGAGGAGAATTAAGTGCCTTGTAAAATAGTCTAAAAGTTAATATATTAGGATGCTGTTGAGGGATTGGTAACAGAAATCTATGTGTCTCACATGCAGAAAGAAAATTACACAGAAAAGAAGTGGATCTATTCATTGTTGTTTGGAGTTGTCAGATCTCTCTGCACGTGTATCAAACGATGCTGAGCCCAAGAGTATAAGTTTGATAAATATCATCGAGTCGGGTGGGCATCTTTTAAATATGTTCTGTAAAGTAAAGGGACCGTGCCAGATGCCATCCAGTTTCTGGTACAAGTCGCTCTATTTCCCTATAGGGAGGCATGCCATGTTACAGCCAGCAGCATTATTTGGTGCTGTGCCACTCCTCTGGTCTCTAGTATTGGCCATTCTCATGTGAAACCTCATGGATTTAGGTTTGGAGAAAATGGGTACTATAATGATTAAGTTCGTGTTTTTCTGGTTACTTACAAGGCTTCCTTGAGAGAAGTTTGTTCATGTATTTTGTTAGTAAGTATGAAAGGTTCTAAATTGCTTTGCACTTAAACATTTATTGTTTACAGGCAAAACTAACAAGAGTGAGAAAGTAACTCTTGAGGAGGGTGGGTCATGTAATGACTCAGAATCAGAATCATCACTAGACGTTAAATTTAGTGCTTTTCTTTTCTTTTCTTTTCTTTTTTATTTTAGATATTTTCTTTATTTACATGCGAATTTCTCCATTCCCAGTTTCCCCTCCAAAAAACAAAAAAAAACAAACAAAAACAAACCCCTGTTGCCTCCCCCCTCCCCATGCCTGCCACCCCGCCCTCTCCCACTTTCTGGCCCTGGCACTCCTCTACACTGGGGCACAGAACCTTCACAGGGCCGAGGTCCTCTCCTCCTATTGATGATTGAATTTGCAATCCTCTACTATACACATGCTGCCTGAACAATCAGACCCCTCTATGTGCAGTCCTTGGTTGGTGGTTGAGACCCTGGGAGCTCCAAGGGTACTAGTTAGTTCATGTTGTTGTTCGTCCTAAGGGGCTGCAAACCCCTCAGCTCCATTGGTCTTTTCTCTAATTCCTTCACTGGGGACCCTGCACTCAGTTCGATGGATGGCTGTGAGCCTCTACATCTGTGTCAGTCAGATACTGTCAGAGCCTCTCAGGAGATAGCTATATTTAGGCTGGCTTGCACTTCCTTCAGTCTCTGCTCCATAGTTAATCTCCGCAACTCCTCCCTTGGGTATTTGATTCCCCCTTTTAAGAAGGAATGAAATGTCTACCTTTTGGTCTTCTTCTTGAGTTCCTTGTGGAATGTGGGTTGTTCTTCCTGTATTCCAGACTTCTGCAGAATTTAGTGCTTTTCAACCTTAAAATAAGGCATGTGACCACTTTTCTATTGTCTCAATATTTTAAATATGATCTTTATTGGTTTCATTAAATTATATGCCTTGATTATTTATGTTTTAGAAAAGCTATAATGTTTCCACCATTTTTTAAAGTATATGTTATTCTGTAAAAATGTTACCTGTATTATGAGATGTATATGAGATGGCATGAGAGATTGCTTAGTGGTTAAGAACACTTGCTGCTTTTGCAGAGAAAATGAGTTCGGTTCACAGCACTCACAGCACTTCCGTTCACAACTGCTTGTATCTCCCGCTCCAGGGAATCTGGCGCCCTCTTCTGGCCTTCACAGGTATCTGCACATGCGACACAGTCATACACAAAATTGTAAATCTTTTAAAGAGAGATATCTTCTAGTATATCTTCTAGTATGTGGATCATGCTTAAATAGCCATTTCAGCTAGTAATTTTTTAATTTTTAAATATTTATCAGTCTTCACATTTATAGTTTGATGTGTGCGTGTGTTTTACAGGGGAAGAAAAAAAAAACATTTGCTAATTTTAAAATACCCAAAGTTGTAAAATTATTCTGTATTTTCCCCTAAAAGTTTTCACTTTTTGCTTTTTATAGTAAGTCTTCATTTTTTCCTCAAGAGAAATGTTCCCGGGCATGAGGAGAATTATATTTCTCTTAGTGTTAGGACAAAGTTCCTGTCTTGCCAGGAAAATATTACAGTAATTTCCCCTTACCCTTGGGATTTGTTCCAAGACCTAAGCTAGATGCTTGGAGCTTTGGGAAATGCTGACCCTGTGCATTCTCCAGTTAGTATGCTTTCTCCTACAGGTGCTCACCTGGGCAGATGTTTAATTTCTAGATTAGACACAGAGATAAACACTTATAAAATAGAATGTTTATACAAGTACAATGAGATAGCATTGCCTGTATTACTACTCTTGTTTTTGAGACAGTGTGAAGTAAGAAGAGGCTACTTGAGTGGAAGACCTGCGATGATAACCACGAGAGCTACCAGGTTACTGGTGGGTTGGTAGTGTATAGAGTTGAGACGTGGACGAAAGGAAGGCTCATTGCCTGGGAGGAACAGAGTTGGGCAGAGCACGCAAGCGTTCGTCTTCCTACTTACAACACTGGCTGTTTAGTACTTCTCATTATTTCTGGAATTCCTCATCACATATTTCTAGACCACAACTGCCTATAGGTAATTAAAACATTGGAAAGTGAAACTGTGGTTAAGAGAGGACCACACAGCCAAATGTGCAGACTTTCCATTTTACTGCCTGTCCTTATTAGTACTGTGTTATTGGAAACCTACTGCCTTAGAATGCATGTAGAGCTAGAGGTAGCTATGAGATGACTTTAAGTGAACCACTAGCAAATCAGGGTCTCCAGCAGGATGGTCACAGGATTGTGGAGAGGGCGGGCGTAGACTTGAGTTAGACAGTGGCTGGAGAATACAAGAAATAGGTGCTCCGACTCTTGTCTTCCACCCTTTGTCCCATGTTCAAAGGCTATTAAATAAATCTCTTCCTCACAACACATGTGTGTGAGGTCATATTCTTTCTCTCATCTTTAAAATTGAGTCTCAGTTGTACCTCACATTTATAATACAGTTTATGGGTTACTTGAGCTTGTTTATGTAAAGCATGTGGTACAGGACTGGATAATGATTAAGGTCAGGGGTGGGGCAAGTGAGGGGTGACGTAACTGCAGGCAGCTTTATACTTCTTGAGCAATATATGTTCTTTTTAATTTATGTGTAGCTGGCTTTAATAATGTTTATTATATATAAGATTGAGAAGAACGAAGAAGGAAAAAGAAAGGAAAAAGTTTTCTGTGATACACATGCTCTGACATCAGCTGTGCCGGCTGCACCATTAGGTCCTTTGTTTATTTGGGAGGAACCTGCCTTTACCATATGGTGCAGATAGAACTTAATAATTAGATATGGGAACTCTGTCCAGGGAAGGTCTGATTGCATGACTGAGGGGGTTTCTTTTTATTATAGAGCAGCTTGGTTTCTAGCATATCACTTCCTATTAGAAACTTTTTGTGAGTTCATAATCTACTTGGAAAATGACCTACTGGAAGACTATGTTTGTACTGATCATTATAGCAATACTTTTTGTGGGGAAGGTTTGGCTGAACTTGTGAATTGCGAGTTGGTATTTCTTTATAAAGTATTGAAAAAGTTATTGCTGATGAAGAAGCAATGAAAAAATCACTCTTTGCCTAATTGCAAGGAATAGCCTTTTCTAGGCCACTGGTAAGAGTCATCTCTTCAAAAGGCTCTGTTTTTTTCTGTGCCTCTGTGTTTACTTTCATCTCTGGCATTATCCCTGCCCCCACCCCCATTGTTCTCTGTCTATTCTCCCCATGATCCTTTTATTTTGTTCTTCCCTTCACTAGTTTTTCAAATTGCCACCACCCTTGTTCAAGCCTTTATTGAGTCTCATGTGGGTTATTGCAGTAAAGCCCAACTGATCTCCCTGTTTCATGTCTCTGCAAATCCATCCTTCACACAGCTGCCCAAGGAATCTTCCAAAAGTGTCACTGGGCTTTTATTCTCCTTTTCACCAAAAGCAAACAGATGGCTTCCAGATTCCAGTGTAGTACAGTCACCCTTCTGGGTAGAACAGGACTTACAGTTGGTTGTCACAGTGTATTGTATCTCATGCTGTTGCTGCCTCTAGATAGAAAGTTTGTCTCTTCTTCCCTGTGACATTGCCCTTAATTTTTACAGGCAGAAGAATATGTATTTGGTATTCATTTAGTAATTGCTTCCTGTTCCTTGTTGCAAACATTGTCCAAATTTGCCAGCAATATGATGACAGGTAAGTATAGTGTAGCACCCGTCTGAATCAGTTAATCAAAGTTGATCTGGAATGTAATATGTTAAATTATTGCAGAGAGGCACAAAGTGCTAGGATTGCACACAGACTCCTCCAAGGCAGACCTGATTTGTCCATTTTTTTCCCCTTAAATTCTGCTTATGTCATGTAGGGTATTTAGTAATAGTTACTGTTTTGTTAAACCAAGTCATTATAAGATGATTTCCTTCATAACTTGTTTTCAACTACTTGGTGACATCCTTTGTGGTAGTTTGAATATGTTTGGTCTGGGGAGTGGCACTATTTGGAGGTATGACCTTGTTGGAGGAGGTGTGGCCTTGTTGGAGGAAGTGTGTCACTGTGGGGGTGGGCCTTGAAAGCCTCCTCCTAACTGCTTGGGGACAGTCTACTCCTGGCTTCCCTTGGATGAAGATGTAGAATTCTCAGCTCCTCCAGTGCCACGCCTGCCTAGATGCTGCTGAGCTTCCTGCCTTGATGAAAACAAACTGAAACTCTGAACTTGTCAGCCAACCCCATCAAATGTTATCGTTTATAAGAGTTTCCTTGGTCATGGTCTCTGTTCACAGCAGTAAAACCCTAACTAAGACAGCCTTCCTTTTTTATTATTCTTTCTTTTATATTTTTGGTGGTTTTGTGTATGAGCAAGGAAAATTCTTGCTCAATTAAAATGACAATTTCTATAATACTTTACACATTACTATTCAAGTAATTTATATTTGGAGTAAATGATTATCTGTTCACAGTGGCATTCAAGTTATAAGGATTACTGGCTTGTTCTTAACAATTCTTTATTTTAATTGGATATTTCCTTTATTTATATTTCAAATGTTATTTCCTTTCCTGGTTTCCCCTCTGGAACCCCCTTATCCCATCCTCCCTCTGCTTTTATGAGGGTGCTCCCCCACCTACCCACCTACTCCTGCCTCCCCACCCTGGCATTCCCCTACATTGGGGCATCAAGCCTTCACAGGACCAAGGGCATCTCCTCCCATTGATGCCTGACAGGGCCATCTACTGCTACATATGCTGCTAGAGCAATGGGTTCCTCCATGTGTACTCTTTGGTTGGTGGTTTAGTCCCTGAGAGTTCTGGGGTGGGGGAGGGTCTGGTTGGTTGATATTGTTGTTCTTCCTATGGGTTGCAAACGCCTTCAGCTCCTTTAGTCCTTTCGCTAACTTCTCCATTGGGGACCCAGTACTCAGTCCAATGGATGGCTGTGAGCATCCGCCTCTGTATTTGTCAGGCTCTAGCAGAGCCTCTCAGGAGACAGCTATATCAGGGTCCTGTCAACAAGCACTAGTTAGCAACCAAAATATTGTCTGGGTTTGGTGACTGTATGTGGGATGGATCCCCAGGTGGGACAGTCTCTGGATGATCGATCATTCTTCAGTCTGTGCTCCATACTTTGTCTCTCTTTTCCTCCCATATTTTGTTTCCCCTTCTAAGAAGGACTGAAGCATCCACACTTCGGTCTTCCTTCTTCTTAAGCTTCATGTGGTCTGTGAGTTGTATCTTGGGAATTCTGAGCTTTTGGGCTAATATCTACTTTTATACAATGGAGCCCTACTCAGCTACTTATAAAAGCAATGACTTCATGAAATTCTTAGGCAAATGGATGGAACTAGAAAATATCATCCTGAGTGAGATAACCCAGTCACAAAAGAACACACATGGTATGCACTCAGTAATTCTTTATTGACAGACTGCATGCCAGGAAGAAAGCTTTATTTGTTCCTTATATTGCTTTCTGGCTCACTCTGACTTCTGTAGCAGGGCCCTGTAATGCTCCTTCTTATCTTACATGTAGTGTTGCAAGCAACCATTCAAAGTACCATGGCAAGACTAGAATCAGGATGCCCAAGGTCTTCATCTGAGTTGTTAGGAAATTTAATATTGTCTCAAAGCAGTAGGATGTGGATGTGAACGCTGTAGGCACTGGGAAAGATAAGCTTCAGGTCCTGACTTGCTGTTCCTCCACCTGCAGCAGAGGGCATCTGCAGGGTGGATCTCAAGCTGAACAGCATGTCACGTTTTCTCAGTTTAATAAGGGCAAGGCCATGTGCTTTTTTATCTTTGTAGACTATATTCTTTTCCTTGAAGCAATCAGTGCCCAAATGGTGAATGTCTGTCTATTGTATGGTTACTTACTGTCTAGTCTTGTGTGCAAGCCAGCCTTCTGCTGCTGTTGATGCTGTAGCAGGATGAACAGAAGATGAAATTTCACAAGAGGAAGGCAGGTGTAGGAATAAGCAGTACATGACTTTCGTAGAGGTCATTCCCTTCCAGATCCGGTCTTTTCTTTTAAAGGTTGTCAGGATTTAGACTAAGAACACCATCTAATAAGTCTTCTGCAGGTAGAAAGGCCACTCTGTGCCCCAGCTCTGCAGAGGTCGCAGTGTCCTGGCAGTGCATAGCTGTAAGGTCGGAGCCTTTTTTCAGATATGCTCACAAAGCTCTTGGTCTTAGATACTGGATAGAGGCCCAGCCTAAGGTTTTAGAAGCCCAGGGAGCCTCTAGCCTTCCAAGGTTACAGTACCCACATCTAGTCATGTGTCCTTACAGGGAATAGCAGAGGTAGTTAAAAAGTCTCCAGTAGAGGAGATTCTTAAGAAAAACAGTACTTAGGATATTTTGGTGCTCAGCAAAGGCCTTTTAAGCATTCTCATGCATGGTGATAATTTAAGGTCAGCAATTAGCTAAGATAGCAATGAGAGCTGGGAATGTAGTCAGTGGTAGAGCTCTACTTATGATACAAAAACTGAAAATCAATCAATCAATCATTCAAGCAATCAATCAATCAAGGAAGCAAGCAGTGATCCAATGACATAAAAGGCCAGAGTTACATTCTTTTTTTTTTCAGACAGGAAAACTTCTGTTCAGACCTTCTTTCCATTTGTTTCATTTTTACATTACTTTTGGGTTTTCATGGTATATGTAGGATATTTGTTCAAGCTCAGTTGTGGACAATTATTTTCTAATCAGGTGAGTTGGTTTTTAAGTCATTAAAATGGGCTAGTTACATACAAATGTCTAATTACAAATAATATAAGAAGGGTTCAAAGATGGCACAAAAGATGCACAAGTTTGAGGACAGTTTTGATCCCACTACCTGTGGGAAAGCTGGGGATAGCAATGTGAGCTTGTAACCTCAGCTCTGGCAAGAACTTGGTGCAGATGGATCCCTCTAGGTTGCTGGCCAGGTTCAGTGAGAGGTGCTATCTCAAGTAAGGTGGGAAGTGATTGAGGCAGAGACATCCAGTGTTGGTGTCTGCCTTCCACAGGCCAAGACAAGCACAGCCCTCCATCTGCACACATGCACTACCACACACAGCAACACGCAAAGGAGGAAAAGCACACATCAGATGTTTCCCTATTAAACAACATTTTTATCATGGAAAGGAGAATTATTTAGGGCTGCTGGGAGATTTATATGTAAACAGTGAACTTTATGCATTTTAACCTGTCTGTATTAGTGACATTTATTTTTTACAGTTGAGGATGAACTATCAAGCTTAGAAGCCACTGGGGGAACATTGCCTACAGTTCAGTACGGCGTGCTGCTCCTGAGATCTTGGTGGAGTGCACCTGACTTCGCCTTCAATGAGAGGCATACTGTCTGTTATTCACACTGTTAGGGTAGTGGCATTCATTTGCTGGGTTTGTCCTGCTCTAAAATTTCTCAGGCACTTTTCATTTCTAATTAGCTTTGCTTACATAAGTAAGAGTGAACTTTCGAAAGTATAAATTAATAGTAGACCGTGAGTGCTTGGTTATGGAGTGAAAGGAGTGTTCCCGCTACTTTATGAAAATTTAAAATGTAACTAACATACCATCAGCCCTACCATATTTTGTCACTTACCTCTTCTGTTTGTTCAAAATGGAAAATACATTCTAATAAAGTGATTTGACTTTTAGGTCATTGGGATAGTGTTGCCGCTTTCTGAGCTTTGTAGTTATTTCTCAGTGTGGAAGGGATCGTTCTTGACGAAGCCCCTCTCCCCCTCTGTAGGACAGCAGCTTGGGTTACAAGCTATTATGTCTTCAGTTTCCCAACTCAAGGTCAAAGAGGAAGACTTCACAGCACATCTCTTGAGCATATACCTATTTAACTGTGAGGTAGTTAGTATTATGGGGATGTGGTGGCTACAGTGACTGTCAGTTTTGTAAGCTATTTAAGCCCCACTTGAAGCTTTGACAGATTGGGTTCTTCAAGAGCCCACAAGAATATCAGAGGTTAGCCTTTTCTCATAAAGATTTTTGAGATTTGACCAGTCTCCAAGACTTTTTAAAAAGAGATTTAGGAAAAGAACATTGTAACCAAATTGTTTGTTTTCCCAACTTCTTGTTTGTCTGTTTTACAAGGCTTTTGTCTGTTACTGTTTTCAGATTGAGTCTCCTACCTGATACTCATTGACCTTTTGAAAGCTATGGTTCAGTTCTAGCAGTACTGTGCAAAACCCAAAGTATACTCTGTCTTCCCACAGAGATACCTACACACCTCTCTGTTTATTGCTACTTTATCATAGTATCGAGCACATGGAACTAACATAGATGTCTCTCAACAGATTAGCAGGTAGTGGAAATGTGATAATGATGATGAGATCTGTGTCTTGTGGAATTTTATTCAGCCAAAAAGAAATGATTTTTTTTTTTGGGGGGGGGGATAATGGCTATAGCTGGAAAATAGCAAATAAAGTAACTCAAGTTTAGAAAAGTAAATACTGCATCTTAAATATTTGAATCCTAGCTTCTAATTTTCATCTGTATATCATCATGTAGGAGTTAGTGTGGTTTTATATTATGGAACCAGAAAGGGGTCCCCGTGTGGTTTTATATTATAAAACCAGAAAGGGGTCCCTGAGAGGGAGAAAAAAGTTTTAAGGAAGGAGAATGGAAAAATTAACTGAATACATGTAGCATGGAAGTAGAAAGAAGAGAGAGGATTCAGGGTAGAAACATACAATTAGGGAGGCGCTGGTGCGTGTGTTGCCGAAGGAGGCTCAACCAAAAGAAAGCATATATGAAAATGGTAAAGGGCAATGTATTACTTTGTTTCCTTTGTATTAAAAAAGACATACCCCAATAAGGGGATCCTCCTTTGACTCAGGGCAGAGATTTTCTAGGTGGGAGAAAAGAAGGAGGCTATGCTTGGTACATTCAAGCCAAAGATGAGTTAAAAAGGACAGTTCAAAATCAAGACTCCTAAAACCACCATGAAGTGATGAAGGATGTTAAGATTTAGTTCCTTGGTCTATGTGAGGGAACTTGGGACAGGACTGTCTAAATGGATAGAAGTCATTTAGGGACTGAGCATCTAGCAGGGTCTGATTCTCAAGTGGCATGTTGACTGAGAGCAGTAGAGCAGTGTGTGAGCACCAGACTTGGATGAAGCCCGAGCTGGAATGGAGTGAGTTCCGATAATTGAGAGG
This sequence comes from Mastomys coucha, assembly GCF_008632895.1. Taxonomy (NCBI): domain Eukaryota; kingdom Metazoa; phylum Chordata; class Mammalia; order Rodentia; family Muridae; genus Mastomys; species Mastomys coucha. Next base: position 22,996,697 of record NW_022196913.1, read on the forward strand.
CAGGTGAGATGCCATAGCCCAGAAAGGAGCCTGAGAAGCTTACTAAAATGGCCGTAAGGAGATGAGAGGATAGGTAAGTAGTAGCCAGTGCAGGAGACTGTCATGTGGGCTGAAGAGCATCCAGCCTTTAATGCAGAGACAGTGCTGGAGATCTTTCCATGGGCAGCTTTGCTGACCACATTCAAGCACACCTCTTGTGTGTGGCAGTGAACCTAAGGAATGGAAGGGAACATCACTCATTGTATTCCTTGGAAGAATGATGCCTTAAGTTGTTGAAAATCTTTAAAAATCCTCATAAATGTAACATTTGTAACTTTCAAAATTCAATCTCTGTTAATATTACAAAAGCAGAGTAGGAACATAGGATATTTTCAACTTCTCTCGTATTTGTTACGCATGCTGATTTGGGATCTTCAGCCTTTCCTCTATTTTTCATAATGAAGAAGCACGTGATGTAAATGTCATTAAGTAATTTTCTCCCAAACAGTATTTAGTGGGTTCATGTTTTCGTAACCTTTTGATGGAGGTAGACCTGGTGTGCTGGTCAACGTGTCTGTTCTGTCAGTCGGACCACAAATAACAAAAGGCTCCATTGGCTTTTTATTCTTTTGTTCAGAGGTGTTTCTAAGTATAAAATGTGACTGTCATTACTGACTGATAGTCAGCAGGGGTATTTGTTACAAAGCAACCAGCCAGCTACAGTGGTCAGGAAGAGTATTTGTTACAGTCAACCAGCTAGAGACAGGTCCTGACTATTTCATCCTCTGAAGTTCTTGGGGGAGAGCAGCTGGCATTGGAGGCAGGGATGGCAGCCAGCTGCCCAGGTACACATGAGTGACTCTGGGACAAGAGACTGAGTGACAGTAACTGTATGGATTTCCTCAAGAACCAGCTGGAGCTTTTACATCTTCTCTTCCATTTATTCTGAGTCTATGTATTTGCATCTTTTCTGGAAATAGTCACAAAATGTCTCTCACTTCAAGATTGTCCCCTGTTAAATGTATTACCCATCTTGGAACAAAGGTGTTTCTGCTTGAGATGGAGTCTGATGGTACCCGAGGTTTGCAATTTTATCATTAAAGTTGGGCCCTTATGGCTTTAAAGTAAGTTGATAAGAAAATAAATGTAGTTTCTGTTGGGTGTGTTTTGAGAGCAAGTGTCATCAGGCATGCTCTCCTGGGCTAGTGCAGTGTGCCTAGAGACCTTGTCTGCAGGATGCGTTACCAGGAAAACAAGCAACAAGTAAAAAAAAGGTGAGCTTTTTCCAACTAGGAAAGGAAGGGGGCGTTTGCTTCACACATGGAACACAAGTGTGAGCTCCTCACTGGCTGTGCCTGAGAGGAGTGAGCTTCCCTGGTAACCATGAGGGTGCTGGGTGCCTCTGAGCAGGGGAATGAAGGCCTTTCTTCTTTTCCTATTCATCCCACTCAGTGGCTGTGGGGATGCAGCGTTTGTGAAGGGATCAATTATCCATTTGTTAGTCAAAGGAACCTTACAAATTATACATTAGCAGATTGATTTCTTAGGTTCACTGTTGGGGGACAGATAGCTTAAGGTGGGATGATGAGGAGTGTCTGGGGACAGGGTTGCCACTAAGAACACCATTAAAAGCAGCTTTTGAAATGACCAAGGATTTATTCCTAATTGAAGAATGGGCATAATCCATACCAAGTGTATTCATTTAAGTATTTTATGTTAGGTAATTGATTGTCCCATGAGGTGAACTTGTTAGTAATTTTGCCTTTTCTTTAAGAACTTGGCACCACATGTAGTGGACTTAGATTTAGGTTAGTGCTGGTCCCTGCCACCTCCTGTTTGCTTGGACTTCTTTTTTATTCCATTAAGGAAACATTTTTGTATGTTCTATAGTGTCAGCTTGACATTATTGATTTTTGAACAAACTCACTTATATTGTCCAGAATTCCAAATGTGTCTCCATTAGGAATAAAATTGTAGGTAATGGAAATTTCGCACAGCTGAGTCCATTTTCTTCTGGCTTGTTTTCCTTTGGTCCCTCTTCTTTTTCTGTGTCTGTTCCAGCATCCTTTCTTTGGAAACATGTACCCAAAATATGTCTTTAGATATGAATTTTTCCTTTTCTCTGCTCTTAACTAAAAGGGATAAAATGACACCATTCTGAAGAAATACAGAGTCTTCTGCTTCTGGGGCTTTGGCTGGGTTTGTGGGCACTGCCAGCCTTTGGTTTTACCCTTTGCAGTTGTGGAAATGGCACAGGAATGCCAGACCTTTGTTCCCGTGTGAGAAGAGGGATGAAGCTGTGCTGGGTGCGGCTGTTGTCTTATTTACTGTTCTTACGTGTTACAGGATTGTTGTGCGACCAGTGATGGTACTGGTGACCACGAACATTAACTGTGTGCAGTAGTTCCCTGGTGATACTGGTGAAAAGTAATGCTTTACTTTCTGTTGTTTTGATCAGTTTTCTACTTAGCCAGGTTTTAAAGATGTTTAGTTTATCTTTGTATAAGAACATACTAAATACTTTTCAAAAGCTTGCAAAACATAGGCGAAACTTGGTAATACTCTTGTGTATGTAGGTGTGTTATACATGGATGTTTGCATGTGTATAGGTGCACACACTCTTGGAGGCTTCAGGTTGACGTAATTGCTCTTTGATCTCTTTCCACTGCATTCATTCAGACTTAGTCTCTCAGTTGAACCTATAGTTCATTGATAAATGTAGGTTGGCTAGCTAGCTTGCTGGAGAATCATGTCTGCTTTCTCAAGCACTGGGAATTGCAGGTGGGCTGCTGTGCCTTCACAGCATTTGTGTGGGTTCTGGGATCTAAAAAAAAAAAAGAAAAAACCCAATATATTCAGTGCTATTACTTATGAATTTCTGTCTCTAATTATAAAAATAATAAACACATACTTGAAAGTATTACCATACTTTCAAGATTTGTAAATACTAATAAATACTTACCTAGAGAGAGCCAGACGTTGAGATTTATGAACACGTTTCTCCAGACTTACATGTGTGCTCATCACTAATTTAGTGAGTAGGTAATATACTGTGAATGTTCATATAGTGTACAGTGGTTAGTGTTAGTTACCAACTTGACAACATTGAAAATCATCTGGAAGATAGTGTCAGGGCATGCCTGTTGGACATCTTGATTGTGTTGGTTAAACTGAGCAGACCTGCCCACCATGTTTACTACCATTCCCTGCTGGGATCTTGGACTATGAGAGGGGCAGAGTGCTTCTGACTAGACACAGTGTAACCAGCTGCTTGAGTCCTGCTGTTCTGACTTCCCTACCATGAGGGGGTTGTACCTTGAATTGTGAGCTAAAATAAACCCTTTATTCCATAAGACATCACTTTTGTCAATGAGTTTAATTCCAGCAATAGGAAAACAAAAAAACAAAGAAACAACAAACACTAAGACACACAGAAGGGGCCCATGTCAAAAATCAGCCAAAGGTCTAAAGCTACAGCCTGAGGCAGCTGCAGCTGCAGAACTCTCTGGGTTTATGTGATACACTCCTGCTATAGATGTGAGCTGACCAGGAGCTACAGTGGAGTCTGAGCTGTGAAGGCTTTAGGATCTCAGCCTCCAGGTTAGATCTCATTCTTGTTTGGTGTGTCAGCAGCTCCACTATCAAGTAAGGCTGCTCCCTGCTCTATCAGCCCTTAGCAGCTGGGACACACTGCTTCCCAGACACCAGGACAAATGTCAGACATATCTTGGAGGAAGCCAGCTACTTTAATGCATGATACCTCAAAGTATTTATTTTATTTTTATCATTTATAATTACTTAGATTGCTTGCTTCTATTTTTTTTTGACTTCCATGTTTTTTTTTAATTAGATGTTTGCTTATTTACAATATCTCCTTTCCCAGGTTCTCCTCCAAGGGGGGGGGGGGAGAAAAGAGAAAGAAAAATAAGAAAAAAATTTAAAAAACTAAAAAACTAAGACAATCCCCTGTTCCTCCCTTCCCCTTCCTGCTCACCATCCCACCCCCTCCTGCTCACTGGCCCTGGCATTCCCCTACACTGGGGCATAGAACCTTCACTGGGCCAAGGTCCTCTCTTCCCATTGATGACCAGCTTGGCCATCCTCTCCTATACACATGCTCCTGGAGCCATTAGTCCCCCCATGCGTACTCTTTGGTTGTAGTTTTAGTCCCTGGGAGCTCTGAGGGTACTAGTTAGTTCATATTGTCGTTCCTCCTAAGGAGCTGCAAACCCTTTAGCTCCTTGGGTCCTTTCTCTAGCTCCTTCATTTGGGGACCCTGTGCTCAGTCCAATGGATGGCTGTGAGCCTCTACTTCTGTATTAGTTGGATACTGTCAGAGCCTCTCAGGAGACAGCTATCTCAGGTTCCTGTCAGCCAGCACTTGCTGGCATCTACAATAGTGTCTAGATTTGATGATTCAATATGGGAAGGATTCCCAGACAGAGCAGACTCTGAATTGTCCTTCCTTTAGTCTCTGCTCCATAGTTAGCATCTACAACTCCTTCCATGGGTATTTTGTTCCCCCTTTTAAGAAGGTACTAAGTATCCTCCCTTTGGTCTTCCTTCTTGAGTTTCTTATGGTTTGTGGTTTGTACTTTGTGTATTCCAATCTTCTAGGCTAATATCCACTTATCAGAGAATGCATACCCATGTGTATTCTTTTGTGATTGGGTTACCTCACTCAGGATGATATTCTCCAGGCCCATCCATTTCCCCAAGAAGAATTTCATAACTTCATTGTTTTTAATAGCTGAGTAGTACTCCATTGTGTAGATGTACCACATCTTCTGTATCCATTCCTCTGTTGAGGGACATCTGGGTTGTTTCCAGTTTCTGGCTATTATAAATAAGTCTGCTATGAACATAGTGGAGCATATGTCCTTATTACATGTTGGAGCATCTTCTGGGTATATGCCCAGGACTGGTATAGCTGGATCCTCTGGTAGTACTATGTCCAATTTCCCGAGGAACCGCCAAACTGATTTCCAGAGTGGTTGTACCAGCTTGCAATCCCAACAGAAATGAAGGAGTGTTCCTCTTTCTCCACAACCTCGTCAGCATCTGCTGTCACTTGAGTTTTTTATCCTAGCCATTCTGACTGGTATGAGGTAAGAATCAACAAATTGGACTTCATAAAATTGCAAAGCTTCTCTAAGGCAAAAGACACTGTCAATAGGACAAAATGGCAACCAACAAATTGGGAAAAGATCTTTACCAATCCTATATGTGATAGAGGGCTAATATCCAATATATACAAAGAACTCAAGAAGTTAGACTCCAGAGAAGCAAATAACCCTATTAAAAAATGGGGTACAGAGATATGCAAAGAATTCTCAACTGATGAATACTGAATGGCTGAGAAGCACCTAAAGAAATGTTCAACATCTTTAGTCATCAGGGAAATGCAAATCAAAACAACCCTGAGATTGCTTGCTTCTAGAAATTTAAATAACTCCCATTTCTCAGTCTCATGCAAGAGAAAACTTGCCAGAGAAAGCAACTTTTCTTGGTTTAACTGGGAATGTATACTTCACATAATTCTAATTCATACTCTAAAATATCTTTTAGAAAGGCTTTCAAATTTGGGTTGTGATTTTTATGTTTCTTCAACCAACCAGGTACTTTAAAACTCATTGCTGTTCCCATATGTAAACACTCTCATTGTTTTAGTTCTTAGGGTATTTTGTTTTTTTAGTAAATTTGATAGTTCATAACCTCCTAACCTTTCATTTGCAGTATTTCCTTTTTGAGTTGACTGTTTGCTTTTGATTTTGGTAAAATCAAAATTTCACATTTCTTCAAAACCATTCTAAAGAAAACCAGATGCAACAAGCTACAACTCTTCTTCTGTCTGTATGATGAGGGCAAATATCTACAGTAGTCTTTTGACTTATTTTGAAAGTTTTGATATCATTGTGAGGAGATAAGTCTAGATTCTTGCTTTGTGGAGTTTAAGATCATAGTTTTTACTAGTAGATTTACTAGCTTTTTTCTCCCAATTTTCTCCCAATTAAGTAACCCAAGAACTACCAAATATCTGAATTCTTACTTTAGTTCATAGATTAAATAAATACCTTACTTTCTAAATGAGCCAGCACTTTTCCATTTGATCTTTTCATAGAAACACACAGTTCAGGTATCATATAAAGACACTCAGTGAGAAGTTAGAGTAGACAGCAAGTTACTCAGGGAATAAAAGAATAAAAAATATGAGTAATGTCATACAAGATAAAAATGAAGTGGGAAAACATCATTCTAAAATCTAGGGAGAAGTGCTGTAGTACCTAACTTGGGAGGTAGAGGCGGGAGGAGTATAAGGTTAAGGCCAAGGTGGATGATGTCTTGAAGAAGCTAGGGCTAGAGCTGTAGTTCAATGCAGAGCTTGCCTGGTGTATGCAAGACGCTCTCTATGTTCAGTGTCAGCAGCCCCCTCCTTCCAGAGTCTCTCTGGAAGTACTTTGCCTCAAGATTATGTGGACAGAAATGCACCATAAAAGCCAGGCTCAAACTAAGCAAGACGACAGCAGAAGCACAACAGTGTAGCTTAAGGCAGAGAAACAGACTATTAGAAACATGGCATTTTGATTGCATTTAAAAGTTAATGGAAGCTTTAACTGCTAAAGCCTCTGAAACACCAAATTATAGGGAATGTAAAATAATTATAAATTTATTTTAACTTCAAGTAGATAAGCACAAAACTATGCTTGCATTGTGAAAATTTGAAAACATTTTGAATCGCTAATGGTTGGATAAACAGTAAGTATCTATGTATAGTAGTTAAATAATATAAATGTCATGGTTAAAAAATACATGTACACCGAGGCTTTCTGGAGCTCCTTTTATCAAAAAAGTACCTACCAGAAACAACTCACTGGAGGTCTGTTTATATTGACTCATAATGCAGAGAGTACAGTCCTTCATTCAGGGCAGCATCGGAAGGAAGATGTCGAGGCAGCTTGTTGTGTAGAGCCAATCAGAAGCAGAGCGGGAGCTTATAATCCTGAGTCTACCTCCATGGCACTTTCCCTGTTGGTCTTCTGTCCAGAAGGTTCTACAGCCTCCTCAAAACAGTGCCAACAGCTGGGGAACCAATGTTGAAACACAGGAGCCTGCAGGGGACATTTCCCTGTCAAACTACAGGCCTAAATTAGAGAATATGAACTATTTATACCTATGGTATTGAAGGTTACAAAGAAAGTCATGTAAGTACACAGAGCACATTGTGTAAACAAGTGGGATTACTCCAGGGTTCATGATTAGGTGAGTCTTTTGTTATTCTTTGCTTTCCATGGGTTCAATTGCTCATGGCCAACAGTCTCTAAAGCAGTGGATCTCAACCTTCCTAATGCTACGACCCTTTAATACAGTCCCTCATGTTGTGGTGACCCCAACCATAATATTACTTCTATTGCTACATCATAACTGTAATTTTGCTACTGTTTTGAATCATAAAGTAAATATCTATGTTTTCCAATGGTCTTAGGTGACTCCTCCCAAAAGTGGTTGTGACCCATTGCTTGAGAATTGTTGGTCTAAACATTAAATTGGGAATTCCAGAAGAACATCAGAAAATGTAAATTGTGTACCATTCTGAGCATGATGACATCTTGTTGTGTCACCTAGAGCATGAATTAACCCCCGCCATATGTTGTATTTTATACTACCCACCACTTAGTTGCTCTGTAGCCATTTTGGCTGTCAGATGAACCATCTTTTCCCTGTTATTCTAGATAGAGTTCGGTACTGTTAGCATTTTCAGGCATCCTCTAGGCATTTGTAATGTATTCTGTACAAATAAGGGGACCTCTGCAACATATTGCCATCCTCAGATTGTAAGCAGAATAAAGTGTGACTTTATGAAAAAAGATAATTGTTAAATAGTTGGATATTTTGTTTTAGATTATAGAAAATGTTAATTAGGAAACACTTCATTGCATAATTAATGAATGAATAATTATTGAGCAATGCAGTAATATGTCAAGAAATTAGAGTAAGACCATCAAGATTTTTTTCTAAGGCATAGAATGAAAATTAGTAAGAAATTAGTAAAATAGAAAACATTTAAAATCCACAGCAAATTTTGGGGAACATTGTGAGTATTCCTGGTGTATCAGTAACAAAGGAACTATTCCTGTGCAGTCCAGCTTGGTGAGCTGGTGAATTGATAAGGCCACTTCCTGGGTCATGAGTTATTCGCAGGCAGCACCGTCATGGAGAAGGCCGCCTCTTCCTGGGTGAGGGTGCACAAATGCTGCATCCCCAGAGCCCCTTCTTCAGCTGACAGACCACTCAGCCCAGGAAGGAAGGGCCTTGGGAATCTGGCATCACCTTGAGCTTCCCCACCCTTGAATGTTTCATTGGCATCCTCATGTTATAAGCCTTCACTGGGAGAAGCATTGTAATGCAGAGGAAAAGGCAGCACAGCATGAGCATTGCTGCTGCAGAAGAGCCACTACAACTGACAAGTGTCTGATGCAGCTAGCCAAGAAAAGCACAGTCAGACATTCATATTGGAGCATACTACTATGTGCATGTTTTCATTTTTGCAAATAAATATTTGTGTGCTGAAAATGTAACTGAGTGCTATTGTACATTTATCATGTTCAAAGCAGTGCTTTTGTTTTTGAAAATATAGATGATTCCAGTACAGCTAGTACTACATTTGAGTAGTCTGACAATCATGGTGGCAAATATAAACATAAAAGAAAAAACAATGACCAAACCTTGAAATAACCTACCAAAGATGATCATCCCAGTCATTTAAAAACACTTTTTAAATTATAAGTAGAAAAATTAATGCTTATCTTTTGCATTGTAACTTTTTACAATATGGAGACTAATATATGATAGATGTATTTGGCGATGGCATGATGAAAACCGTTAATTTTATTCTATTCTAAAAATAATCCATAAAAAGAAAAGTATGTAAATGGTGTAATACAGTCACAAAGCAGACATGCTACTAGTCCACTGGAGTAGCATATGGACAGAACTCAGAACTGTCTCTTTTTCATTACTGTGCCCTTTACAGGGTTAAACTTTTGGATCTTTGCTTCCTTTTTCTTTCTTTTTTAAAAATTAGATATTTTCTTTATTTATATTTCAAATGATATCTCCTTTCCTGGTTTCTCCTCTGGGGAAAAAAAAAAAACCTGTTCCCTCCTCCCTCCCCCTGCCCACCAACCCACCCCCTTCTGCTTCCTGGCCCTGGCATTCACTTACACTGGACCAAGGGCTTCTCCTCCCATTGATGACCAACTAGGCCATCCTCTGCTATACGCATGCTGCTGGAGCCATGAGTCCCACCATATGTACTCTTTGGTTGGTGGTTTAGTACCTGGAAGCTCTGAGGGTACTAGTTAGTTCATATTGTTGTTCCTCCTAAGGGGCTGCAAACCCTTTAGCTCCTTGGGTCCTTTCTCTAGCTCCTTCATTGGGGACCCTGTGCTCAGTCCAATGGATGGCTGTGAGCCTCTACTTCTGTATTAGTCGGGCACTGGCAGAGCCTCTCAGGAAACAGCTATATAAGGCTCCTGTCAGCCAGCACTTGCTGACATCCACAATAGTGTCTGGATTTGATGATTGAATATGGGAAGGATTCCAAGGTGGGGCTCTCTCTGGATTGTCCTTCCTTCAGTCTCTGCTCCATAGTTTGTCTCTGCAACTCCTTCCATGGGTAT